>NC_136498.1:104050422-104380422 GCF_053919585.1 Euprymna scolopes
TCATATATAACAATTCTTATATGCTTCTTTGGAATTTAATATAGAACAGTTCTGATATGCTTCTTGGGGACTTCATATATAACAGTTCCTTTATGCTTCTAAGGGGACTTCATATATAACAGTTCTTATATGCTTCTTGAGGATTTAATATAGAGCAGTTCTGATATGCTTCTTGGGGATTTCATATGTAACAGTTCTTATATGCTTCTTTGGGATTTAATGTATAACAGTTCTTATATGCTTGTTTGGGACTTCATATATAACAGTTCTTATATGCTTCTTTGGGAGTTAATATATAACAGTTCGTATATGCTTGTTTGGGACTTTATATATAACAGTTCTTATATGCTTATTGTGGACTTCATATATAAGGGTTATTATATGCTACTTTGGGATTAAATATATAACAATTCTTATATGATTCTTACGGACTTCATATATAGCAGTTCTTATATGCATCTTGGGGATTTAATATATAACAGTTCTTATATATATCTTGGGGACTTCATATATAACAGTTCCTATATGCTTCTTTGGGACTTCATATATAAGTGTTCTTATATGCTTCTTTGGGGACTTTATATATAACAGTTCTTATATACTTCTTGGGGATTTAATATATAACAGTTCTTATATGCTTCTTGGGGACTTAATATATAACAGTTCTTATATGCTTCTTGGGGACATCATATATCACAGTTCTTATATGTTTCTTCGGGACTTTATATATAGCAGGTCTTATATACTCCTTGGGGATTTAATACATAACAGTTCTTATATGATTTTTGATGATTTCATATATAACAGTTCTTATATGCGTCTTTGGGACTTAATATATAACAGTTCTTTTATGCTTCTTGGGGACTTTATATATAATTGTTCTCATATGCATCTTGGGGATTTAATATATAACAGTTCTTATACGCTTCTTGAGGACTTCATATATAACAGTTCTTATATGCTTCTTGGGGATTTCATATATAAGAGTTCTTATATGCGTCTTGCGGACTTCATATATAACAGTTCTTATATGCTTCTTGCGGACTTTATATATACCAGTCCTTATATGCTTCTTGATATCTTCATATATAACAGTTCTTATATGCTTCTTTGTAACTTCATATATAACAGTCCTTATATGCTTCTTGGGGACTTAATATATAACTGTTCTGATATGCTTCTTGGGGATTTAATATTAAACAGTTCTTATATGCTTTTTTAGGATATAATATATAACAGTTCTTTATATGCTTCTTTACGACGTAATATATAACAGTTCTTATATGCTTCCTGGGGACTTTATATATAAGAGTTTTTTTATGCTTCTTGAGGGCTTAATATATAACAGTTCTTATATGTTTCCTGTTTATTTAATATAGAACAGTTCTGATATGCTTCTGTGGGACATCATATGTAACAGTTCTTATATGCTTCTTTTGGACTTAATATATAACAGTTCTTATATGCTGTTTTGGGACTTCATATATAACAGTTCTTATATGCTTCTTGTGGACTTCATATATAAGAGTTCTTTTATGCTTCTTGGGGATTTAATATGAAACAATTGTTATATGCTGCTTGGGGACTGCTTATATAGTAGTTCTTGAATGCTTCTTGCGGATTTAATATATAACAGTTCTTATATGCTTCTTGGGGACTTTATATATAACAGTTCCTATATGCTAATTTGGGACTTAATATAGGACTGTACTCATATGCTTCTTTGGGGACTTTATATATAACAGTTCTTATATGCTTATTGGGGACTTCATATATAACAGTTCTTATATGTTTCTTGGGGATTAATATATATAGCAGGTCATATATACTCATTGGGGATTTTATATATAACAGTTCTCATATGCTTCTTGATGATTTTATATATAACAGTTCTTATATCCTTCTTTGGGACTTCATATATAACAGTTATTTTTTGCTTCTTGGAAACTTTATATATAACTTTTCTCATATGCTTCTTGGGGATTTAATATATAAGAGTGCTTATATGCGTCTTGCAGACTTCATATATAGCAGTTCTTATATGCTTCTTGCGGACTTCATACGTACCAGTTCTTGTATGCTTCTTGGGATCTTCATATATAACAGTTCTTATATGCTTATTGGTTACTTCATATATAACAGTGATTATATGTTTCTTGGGGACTTCATATATAACTGTTTGTATTTGCTTCCTGGGGACTCCATATAGAACAGTTCTTATATGCTTCTTGGGGATTTCATATATAAGGGTTCTAATATGCTTCTTGGGGATTTAATATATAACAGTTCTGATATGCTTCTTGGGGACTTCATATATAGCAGTTCTTATATGCTTATTGGAGATTTAATATATGACAGTTCTTATATGCATTTGGGGGACGTCATATATAACAATTCCTATATGCTTCTTTAGGAATTCATATATAACTGTTCTTAAAAGCTTCTTTGGAGACTTTATATGTAACAGTTCTTATATACTTCTTGGGAGTTTAATATATAACAGTTCTTATATGCGTCTTGTGGATTTCATATATAAGAGTTCTTATATGCGGCTTGCGTACTTCGTATATAACAGTTCTTGTATGCTTCTTGCAGATTCATATATACCAGTTCTTATATGCTTCTTGGGGACTTCATATATAACAGTTCTTATATGCTGCTTGGTTACTTCATATATAACAGTTCTTATAGGCTTCTTGGGGACTTCATATATAACTGTTCTGATATGCGTCTTTGGGATTTTATATATAGCAGTTCTTATATGCTTCTTGGGGACTGCATATATAACAGTTCTTTTATTCTTCTTGGGGATTTCATATATAACAGTTCGTATATGCTTCTTCGGGATTTAATATATAACAGTTCTCATATGCGTCTTGGGGATTTCATATGTAACAGTTCTTATGTGCTTCTTTGGGACTTAATATATAACAGTTCTTATATGCTTCTTGTGGACTTCATATATAACAATTCTTATATGCTACTTTGGGATTTCATATAGAATTGTTCTTATATGCTTCTTTGGGGTTTTTATATATAACAGTTCTTATATACTTCTTGGGAGTTTTATATATAACAGTTCTTTTATGCTTCTTGGGGATTTCATATATAAGAGTTCTGATATGCGTCTTTCGGACTTCATATATAACAGTTCTTATATGCTGCTTGCGGATTCATATATACTAGTTCTTATATGCTTCTTGGGGACTTGATATATAACGGTTCTTATATGCTTCTTGGTTACTTCATATATAACATTTCTTATATACTTCTTTGGGACTTCATATATAACTGTTCTTATATGCTTCTTCGGGATTTTTTATACAACAGTTCTCATATTCTTCTTGGATACTTCATATATAACAGTTCTTATATGCTTCTTGAGGATTTAATATATAACAGTTCTGATATGCTTCTTGGGGATTTCATATGTAACAGTTCTTATATGCTTTTTTACGACGTAATATATAACAGTTCTTATATGCTTCTTGTGGACTTCGTATATAAGAGTTCTTATATGCTTCTTGGGGATTTAATATATAACTGATCTTATATACTTCTTGGGAACTTCATATATAGCAGTACTTATATGATTCTTAGGGGATTTCATATATTACAGTGCTTATATGCATCATGGGGACTTCATATATAACAGTTCCTATATGCTTCTTTGGGACTTCATATAGAACTGTTCTTATATGCTTCTTTGGGGTTTTTATATATAACAGTTCTTATATGCTTCTTTGGGACTTCATATAGAACTGTTCTTATATGCTTCTTTGGGGTTTTTATATATAACAGTTCTTATATGCTTCTGGGGGGTTTATATATAACAGTTCTTTTATGCTTCTTGGGGATTTCATATATAAGAGTTCTTATATGCGTCTTGTTGACTTCATATATAACAGTTCTTATATGCTTCTTGAGGATTCATATATAACTGTTCTTATATGCGTCTTTGGGATTTTATATATACCAGTTCTTATATGCTTCTTGGGGACTGCATATATAACAGTTCTTATATTCTTCTTGGAGATTTCATATATAAGAGTTCTTATATGCTTCTTCGGGATTTAATATATAACAGGTCCTATATGGTTATTGGTGACTCTATATATAACAGTTCGTATATGCTTCTTGGGGACTTCATATATAACATTTATTCTATGCTTTTTGGGGACTTTAAATATAACTGTTCTTTTATGCTTCTAGGGGATTTAATATTTAACAATTTTTATATCCTTCTTGGGGACTTCATATATAACAGTTCTTATATGCTTCTTGGGGACTTCATATATAACAGTTCTCATATGCTTCTTGAGGACCTCATATATAACAGTTCTTATATGCTTCTTGGGGTCTTCATATATAAGAGTTCTTATATGCTCCTTGGGAACCTAATATACAACAGTTCTTATATCGTTCTTGGGGACTTCATATATAAGAGTTCTTATATTCTACCTGGGGACTGCATATATAAGAGTTCTTATATGCTTCTTGAGGATATCATATGAAACAACTCTTATATGCTTGTTGGAGACTTTATATAGCAGTTCTTATATGCTTCTTGGGGATTTAATATAAAACAGTTCTTATCTGTTTCTTGGGGATTTATTATGTAACAGTTCTTATTTGCCTCTTGGGGACTTCATATGTAACATTTCCTATATGCTACTTTGGGACTTCATATAGAACTGTTCTTATATGCTTCTTTGGGGTTTTTATATATAACAGTTCTTATATACTTCTTGGGAGTTTAATATATAACAGTTCCTTATGCTTCTTGGGGATTTCATATATAAGAGTTCTGATATGCGTCTTGCAGACTTCATATATGACAGTTCTTATATGCTTCTTGCGGATTCATATTTACCAGTTCTTATATGCTTCTTTGGGACTTCATATATAACAGTTCTTATATGCTTCTTGTTGACTTCATATATAAGAGTTCTTATATGCTTCTTGGGGATTTAATATATAACAGATCTTATATGCTTCTTGGGGATTTAATATATAACAGTTCTTATATGCATTCTTGGGACTTCATATATAACAGTTCCTATATGCTTCTTTTGGAGTTCATATAGAACTGTTCTTATATGCTTCCTTGGGATTTTTATACATAACAGTTATTATATACTTCTTGGGAGTTTAATATATAACAGTTCTTTTATTCTTCTTTGGGATTTCATGTATAAGAGTTATTATATGCGTCTTGCGGACTTCATATATAACAGTTCTTATATGCTTCTTGCGGATTCATACATACCAGTTCTTATATGCTTCTTGGGGACTTCATATATAACAGTTCTTATATGCTTCTTGCGGATTCATATATACCAGTTCTTATATGCTTCTTGGGGACTTCATATATAACAGTTCTTATATGCTTCTTGGTTACTTCATGTATAACAGTTCTTATATGCTCCTTGGGGACTTCATATATTACTGTTCTTATATGCGTCTTTGGGATTTTATATATAACAGTTCTTATATGCTTCTTGGGGACTGCATATATAACAGTTCTTATATTCTTCTTGGGGATTTCATATATAACAGTTCTTATATGCTTCTTCGGGATTTAATATATAATAGAATATAATAAGTTCTTATATGCTACTTGTGGACTTCACATATAACAGTTCTTATATGCTTCTTGGGGACTTTATATATAGCAGGTATTATATACTCCTTGGGGATTTAAAATATAACAGTTCTTATATGCTTCTTGATGATTTCATATATAACAGTTCTTATATGCATCTGTGGGACTTCATATATAACAGTTCTTTCAGGCTTCTTGGGGACTTTATATATAACTGTTCTTATATGCTTCTTGGGGATTTAATATATTACAGTTCTTATATGCTTCTGTGGGACTTCATATATAAAAGTTCGTGTATTCTTCTTGGGGATTTCATATATAAGAGTTCTTATATGCGCCTTGTGGACTTCATATATAACAGTTCTTATATGCATCTTGGGGATTTAATATATAACAGTTCTTATATGCTTCTTGGTTACTTCATATATAACAGTTATTATATGCTCCTTTGGGACTTCATATATAACAGTTCTTATATGCATCTTGGGGATTTAATATATAACAGTTCTTATATGCTGCTTGTGGACTTCTTATATACCAGTCCTGTATGCTTCTTGGGGATTTCATATATAACAGTTCTTATATGCTTCTAGGGGACTTCATATATAACAGTTCTTATATGCTGCTGGGGGACTTTATATATAACTGTTCTTATATGCTTCTTGGGGATTTTATATGTAACAATGCTTATATGCTTCTTGGAGACTTCATATAGAACAGTTCTTATATGCTTCTTGGGGATTTAATGTATAACAGTTCTTATATGCTTCTTGGGGTTCTGTACATAACAGTTCTTGTATGCTTCTTGGGGATTTAATATATAACAATTCTTATTTGCTTCTTGGGGACATTATATACAACAGTTCTTATATGCTTCTTGGGGATTTAATATATAACATGTCTTATGTGCTTCTTGGGGACTTCATATATAACAGTTCTTATATGCTTCTGTTGACTTCATATATAACAGTTCTTATATACTTCTTGGGGACTTTATATACAACAGTTCTTATATACTTCTTGGGGATTTAATATATAACAGCTCTTATATGCTTCTTGGGGATTTCATATATAACAGTTCTTATATGCTTCTTGGAGACTGTGTATATATCACTTCTTATATGCTTCTTGGGGACTTTATATATAACAATTCTTATAAAACTGATGGAATGTTAATGAGATTTATATATTGTACATCATGACGGCGATTTTGAAAATTTTTTGAGGTTTCGTATTAATAAGGACTGGGTTATATGATGAAGCAAGTACTTAACACAGAGGAGGGGAGATACATGATCTTCGATGGGTTACACAATCTTTATTAAAAGATGATAAACACAATTACCTTTAGTTCGTGATGAAGGATGACATAAGACAACAGTTGCAACATAGTGACGACTTTTTTTATATTGTTTGGGGACTTCGTATTCACATTTCTTATAACACAGATAAATTGATGATGACATTTATATCAGACGGAGATGTTTCTTCTTAACACATTTTTAGGAGAGGAGATATATAATCTTCGAAGGGTTACACAATGTTCATTAAAAGATGATAAACACAATTACCTTTCGTTGGTGATGAAAGATTGCGCAAGACAACAGTTATCAAAAATAATGATGATTTCTTTATTCATCTGATTGGCCGGTCGATGACGTCAAGAATTCAGCTTGGATCTACATGGTCTACTCTTCTACCTTTCGCCTCTAAGGGGCGCTACTCTCCAACTGATCTCTCAACTCTTGGCTGATCAACTCTCTGACTGACTCTCCGGACCCACAGAATCCTATATTGAGAAATGTCCTTTGTTTATGACGTCAGAAGTGTGTTTTCAAACGTGACTAATTTTCACGTGGTTTTACATATGTTTGTCCAAAGACACTTTTGGCAAACAAAAGAATCCTCATATCTAATATCTAGCCTATTTTTCAACAATAAATTTTTAATTTGCATTGTCCAATCTTTTATTGACATATTTGATATTCAGATTTCGAAAAGAATTAACAATAGACTTGATTTCTAACATTCCATTTCTTAACTTTGCCTACAGGGTTCAATTCTAGGCTTATCCTAATCTCATTTTCACTTATCTAGTATTATTCTTATTTACATGGGAAGGGGATAGTCCTTTCATGTAACACAACTGAATTATAAAAAATATACTTTATCCGTTATGCCACCGGTTTAAAAGGGTTTCATTTGAAATTCTATGTTAGTCGTGAGTTTGACAGAAAATTTCTCAAGTTCGACAGTATGTCACAGAGCTCGGCAATAAACACCTAAAGAAGGTCAGAAGTTATGTCGACCAAAACTGTGCACAGAACAGCAGTGAAGATAAAACCAGTAGTCTAAATAATCCAACATAAGAAGTTCAAATAATAAAAATAATCAATTTTCATCTAAAAAATTCAGAAATATGCATTTACCTTGCGTTGTTAGGATGCAGTGAAGTCCAATTAGCTGCTAGTTTTTATTTGTTTACAGATTCTTTTACATAAGGGAGACAATTCGTGTTATATTCTTACATTTTAAATGATTTTTTATTTTTAGGTGATTATTAAAAAATGATCATGTAATCTTTTAATAACGTAGCTAATTCTGTTATTACATTTACAATAACATAGTACAGCAATAACAAAAATGAAAATTGGCTAGTAAGAAGCTAGTTTAAATGTTATTTGGGTCTGAATGTATAAATACGTCAAGATAATTGAATATGTTAGATATATAGAAGAAGAAATTTGAAGATAAATAGTGAAAAAAATGTATTATAACAATGTATTTTTTCAGAAGAGTTGTTTTTGGTTTCAGTTTAGATAAGTATATATTTGCAAAGCATTCTGAATTATAAATTATGTTTTGGTATTTCGTTTCCTGTTTTTCTCAGTGCTTAACGCGTTCTAATTGAATATGCATTTTCAAGTACAGACAGCATCGGCTGAGCTCCAATCTATGGTCTCCTATCGTCAAACTTTCACGAAAAACATTCGTCTAGCCAAAACCACTATCAATAATTTCCCACACTCTTTACATGTGCCTAAACCTAAATGTAGATTCCATGAAAAAAGCTTCTTTCTTAGAACTACACGCCTGTGGAATTCTCTTCCGATTGCCTGGTTTCCAGCTGACTACAATCTGATTGTCTTCAAGTCCAATGTAAACAAGTTCTTGATGAACTGTCCCCCTAAGTAATCCAATTTACGAAATTCCCACTACTTAGGTTTACTACTCTATAATCACATTGACTAATGTATACCCAGTAACCCTTATCCTCGAGTGGCCTCAGGGCCTTGATAAGTGGTGATTCCTGTGTAAAAAAAAAGTTGAAGTGTATTACTATCAAAAGTGCAGGATAAAGCCGAACAAATATCTTCGGTTTTTATTTTATCTGAAACAACTTTGAAAAAAATAAAAAAATAAAACATAATGATGCCTCAACCCCGTGGCTGACTCAATCTGAAAGATGAACAAGTCTCATTCGTATTTTTTTTAGATTCTTCAGACTACTGGTCTTAGCTTGAATGTAATTTTCGCAACGGTTTGGTCAATGTAACCTCGAACCTTCTTCAGATGTACCTTATCGAACGCTGGTATTTGTCTGTTGAATTCTCTAATCTTTCTGTAAAATTCGGGAATCTACACGGAATTCTGAACAGAACATTTTATTCAATATACAAAGGTAGAATGCTCAGGTTCTGTCATCCATGACTGGCTCCTAAAATTCGTGCTAGAATTGTCTGCAGGGACTTCTAGCGTAGTGGAAAAAGTAATTGTTAAAGTTCGGTTGTAAGTTATTCTCTTCTAAATATTGAAACGCCAGTCTTCACTGCGTGTGATATTTCAAATAAAATTGCAAATTATGGAGGACTTCAACCTTGTCATAGCTGATGGGATGAGAGCATGCTATCCCTATGGATTAAATAAATTATTTGTAAATTCTATGCAGATTCATGATCCCACAGAAAGATTCCCAAGTTTGACAAGATACACTTGAAGAATGCCGGAGGTTACATCGACCATAACGTTATAAAACTGACAATCAAGATGAGAACAGTAGTCCAAAGAATCCAAATAATACGAATAATAAATGCAAGGTTCTGATTTGGTTAAATGTTAACAAGTATTTCATAGTAATCTAATATAGAAAAGGTTATATGTCTGTCTGTCTGTTTCCATATTTTCAAACTCTATCTCCTCCGAAACTAAAGGTTGTAGAGCGGCTCTATATGCCCCAAATGATTGGACTTTTTACGAACCGTTCTTTTATGTGTGTTTAGTCGGTTAAAATAGTTCTAAAGGGTCAAAAGGGAGTCAAAACTGAAAGAAATCGTTATACATTTTGTACGTTTATCTTAGTTTATTTTTAATTTTCAATTTTTAATCAGTTCATGTGCGTTTTACGTTATGACAGTGGTAAAGTCACCAGATTTGACTGATACAGTTTTGGTTTCGATTCTAGCTGATGGCAGCCAAATACTTTTTTTTTACTTTTGAAATCACAATTTTATAATAATAATATATATATATATATATATATATATATATATATATATATATATATATATATATATTGTATTCAATTTTCACCCCAAACAAGACACAGTGCCACTTTGAAGCAGGGGGCTACTATCAGGGACTTAATTTGCAGGGACATAATGAAGGGAGATGAGTAGAAAGATTTTTGTTCACATTACACTTGAACTTCTGCATATCAGTACAGTTGGGAAAGCAGAATCCCGGAAGGGAATTCCAAAGACCTGCAGTTCCTGGGAAGAAACTATTGGAGTAAAAGGCTTTCTTGCACCTAGGGATCTCTACTGTAAAGGGATGAGACTTACTAGCTTGTCGGGTTTGTCGGGGGTAGTTACGTCGAGGAGGTACAAGTGTTTGCAGTCCGTCAGAGCATTCACCACTAAAGTATTTGTAGAACAGGCAGAGGGACGCAACATCCCGTCGATGGGACAGAGGCTGAAACCTAGATGACAGTTCAGGACCTATCAGGTTGGCAACTCTTTTTTGAACCCTGTCCAGGAGCGAGAGACAAGCAACAGATGTACAAGCCCAGATGTGACAACAGTACTCCATACATTGGCGAATGGTGGCGTTATAGACGTACAAGATTCTTTCAGGCGTAAGTAGTTTTCTAGCACGGTAGAGGGAGCCAACCTTCCTTGCAGCAGCCTTGGCAATGCTCTCAATGTATCTATTCCAGTTCATATTCCCTGGAAACGTTAGGCAGAGGAGTTTAAAAGAAGTACTTTCAGGCAATGTGTTCTTGGCCATTGCTATTGGTGCGATATATATATATATATATATATATATATATATATATATATATATATATATATATATATATATGCGAAATTTGGATAAGTTAAATTAAAATATCATATTTAAGCGTATTTTACGCCCGAGCAAAACTGGTAGTAGTAAAGAAAGCATTGACAATAACTGAAAATTTAAATACAATGATATCAATAGTAAGGCGTAAAGAAATTTTGAAAATCACGTCGTGGTCACCAAACGAGCTGATGAGAAGTAGTATGTAGTTCAACATTAACATTAGTGTATCTGAGTCATAAGCACTGAATACACTGTGATTGAATAAAGGGAAACATTGAAATACTATTAGATTATTGCAAAAGCAATATCGTTTTCTCACATGTGTTATTTTTATATGATTTCTGAATTAATTAATTGATATATATGGCATGTTATAATATAATTTTGAAGCGTGTTTTTCACTCTATTGAATCGTGTTATTAGTTACCATTCTTAATCTTTCTCTTCATTTTTTGCGGGCTTTTCGACAGCATGGACAAAATTCAAATCCGCACGATTTTTGTTCCAGTTCAAACTAGGCCGAAAAGCTGCCGAGACAGCTCGCGACATCAATGATGCGTTTTGCCCAGTAACCACCAACGAACGTGTGGTACAACAGTTGTTCAAGAAATTTTGCAATAGTAATGAGAGCCTTGAGAAGAAGACGGTTGCGTACGGCCAACTGCGGTTGATAACGAACATTTGAAAGTCTTAATTGAAGCCGGTCCTCGCAAAACCACACGAGAAGTTGCTGTTGAACTCGAGGTCGACCACTCAACAATTGTTCGCTATTTAAAGCAAATAGGGAAGTAAAATATGTTAGACAAATGGGTGCCGCATGAATTAAACGATAATAAAAAAAATCATCATTTTGAGGTGTCTTCTACGCTCTTTCTGCGCGCAAAAACGACCCATTTCTCCAGAGGATTGTCACGTGTGATGAGAAGTGCATCCTCCACCACAACTGGCGACGTTCGGCACAGTAGTATGATGTTTTTCTTTTTTTAAAAACAATATAACGTCAACCATCGCTGGTATATTTATATTATTTTTATCCATATATATATATATATATATATATATATATAGCCGTTTGACAAAATTAAAGAAACACCTTCAAAATCAAGATCTGTTTTAATATGGTGTAGGTCCACTTTTTACAGCAATTACAGCTTCAATTCTCCAAGTTATTTGTTCATTCAAATTGTGAATTGTCTCCAAAGGAATGTTATCCCATTCTTTATCTAAAACATCCTCCAGTTGTTCTAAGCTGTATAGATTGGGGCATTATCTTGAAAAATAGCGTTCCCCCTCCGGAATCAGCTTTCGAAGCATAGGATTAACTTGGTCACCCAAAATTCCTAAATAGTCTCGACTGTTAATTCTTCCATGAAGAGTAATCATTGGTCCAG
Organism: Euprymna scolopes; assembly: GCF_053919585.1. Taxonomy (NCBI): domain Eukaryota; kingdom Metazoa; phylum Mollusca; class Cephalopoda; order Sepiida; family Sepiolidae; genus Euprymna; species Euprymna scolopes. The sequence continues at coordinate 104,062,765 of NC_136498.1, forward strand.
CTGATTTTCAAGAAATAGCACCCCCAAATCATCACAGGACCCACGCCATGCTTTACGGTTTAGGGAAGCAGTCTGGATAAACGCTTCTTTCGGCTGTCTCCAAATGTAAACCAAATGAAATACGGTAAACAATGATTCATCAGAGAAAATCTCTTTTTTTCACTGCTCGAGGGACCAATTTTTGAGGTTTTTACAGCACTCTAATCGTTGTTAAACATTTGTCTTTGAGAACAAAGGTTTTCTAATTGAAGCTTTTCCGTAAAATCCAGATTTATGCAGCTCTCGACAAATAGTTGTTTTGTGGAAATTGGGTCATGTAAATGTTTATTGAGCTCTGAAGTGATTTTAGGAGTCGTGGTCTTGCCATCTTCTCTAACACTCAGCTAAAGAGTCCAACAGGCTCTTTCAGACATCTTCATCTTTCGACCAGACCTGTACTTTCTGGGGGATGATTTTCGTTCACTTTTAAAAGCATTGATTACTTTTGAGACGGTGTTTCTCGAAAAGCTAAACATTCGTGCAGTTTCTATTACACTAGCACCTGCCATACCAGCTACAACAATTTAGCCTCTTTGGAAGTCCGTAAGGTTTGCCTTTTTTGGGGAAAAGTTTTTGATATTTATAAATATCTGTAAAAGAAATTTATTTTAATTAAGCACATCATATGACATAAATAATAAATAAAAAAGCATTAAAATATGTCAAGATTTGATTGTTTAAAACACGTCCAAAGATTGATCCAAAAATGTTAGACGTCTCTCCTATTTTGTTTAACCCCTATATATATATATATATATATATATATATATATATATATATGTATATATATATATGTGTGTAGTAAAATGGTAATTAGTAAAGCCTGAAGAGAGTTCTCAATACTATTGCAGACCAAATATATATTTTTATTACCGTTTTATCTACTTAGTTTCGGTTACCAAAACATATCAACAATCCAGTAATTTCATCTGGGACAAGAATGTGAGAGAGAAGGAGAACGAGAAGCGGAGCAATTATGCTCTATTGGCCTTGGAGATAAGGTGTATACTAGGCACCGCCAAAACTGAGGAGGGGGCAGGTAAGTACTTTTTGGCGGACTGTCTTTTTTAAAATCTACCAAAAATCAGGTAATTATACAATCAATACGAAATTTTCAGCGATTATTAAGAGAAAAATGAACTTTATAACAGTATAGTTATTTTTCATAAACAATATTTATATATATATATATATATATATATTTATATATTTATATATATATTTGCTTACAACCCCCCCCCTTGCTTTGAGGGGGTTCCAAACATGCTTAAAATAATCATCTGAAACTGAACAAAACATATTGTGTTGTTGTAAGGGACGGAGTTATGGATAAAAAAAAATTGTTTGCATACCTTATTTTGACGTCTGAATATCAGAACTTCGATTGTGTTTAATTATCCCGCTTTTGAGTTTTGAAGTGTGAAATTCGGTGAATATGTTAAGTAAAATAATTAATTTAAGTTAAGCAAAACAAAAAAGAAATTTAATATTTATACGAAAATAGCCATTATAAAATCCTTGATAAATAAATTAACAATTTCTTTTTAACGAGCAGAATAATGCATAACCATTATTAATAGGGTATGCTTTGAAGAATCGATACAAAAATAATCGATAAATATTGTGCCCTTTGTGTTAAAAATATAATCATTTATTTCGATCCAGTTTGAAAACGTTTGCCGCCTTTCGACTACGGTGGACCAAACGCGCTGAAATATTTTTTTATTCTGATGTAAATTGCCCCCATCCCCATTTTGGAGAGCCTGGCCCCCACACACATGCACATTAAAAACCAAACTCATACAAATGGTCACCCATCTGGTACTGGCCAGCCTCAGCGTTAATAATACATTGAAATTTTCGTCACTGAAAAATAGGTTTGGGGGGCTTTTTGGTCTTCCGTAGTTTGCTTTTTATCAAGTACAAATGTAAACAGAGTAATCAAATCGACGCGAAGTAACTGGTTGCCTATATGAATAAGTGGAATTATTTGAAATCCAGGTACTTATATTATAATATTTTTTGCATATTCTCATAGAAAATCACCCTAAACAAAACTTAGACAAGAAATAAACAAATTAATTCTTTCACAAACCGTTTTTTTTTAACTATTTATATACGTTTTTTGTGCAAAACAAAAAACGCCAATTGTTAACTTTTGGGGGAAAATTTAATTAAAAATAGTAGAAAAAGTTTTACATTATTCTGCTTTCTATATGATAAAATTCAGGGTTTTATCTTTCTGGAAAATAAAAGTTACTCAGAAATAATGGATTTTAATTAATGTAATTTCGTTTTAAAAAACAACAACAACTTGATTTTTCGGCCATTTTTGCCGGTGTCTAGTGTATATACTGGGTTTTAGTACCAAGTCATCTCGAATGACGAATTGAAAAAACTACTAATCCTCGATATTTTAGGCGGCCTTCAGACCTCTGCTATTGTAGGTACCACCAACATCATTAGGAAACCCCTTGATCTTTACAGTTCCTGATTTGAAGCCGGGATTGAGAGAAATCCTCTGGAAATTAATCCCATCCCTTTTCAGGGGGACGTTGATAAACGAAATCAGAATTATTATTTACGTATTAGGAGTAACACAGGACATAATCAAAATCTCTCGAAAAAGAACGTGTGGTGTTTTCTGGAGTCTAAGTGACAATATGTCTCCTCAGATTTCCAGTACTCACCACCTTTTTCGATAACCTTTGCAACTTATTTTGCGTTATCACAACAACCGTTTAATATTTATTTCATTCTGGTAGCGACCATGGTTCTAATTAGATTCCAGTATTCTTTGCACTTATCCAGTGAAGGTCTGATTAGTTTTTTCTCTCCTCAGTCTTTTCATCTTTATTGACAATTCGTGTGGCGCCAGTTGATACCGATACAACAATTCTTTTTGGGGTGGGGTTGTCTTACAATAATACAATTTTAGATTTCTTGATTCCATGTGATGTTTTTTTTTTGTTTTTGTTTTTTTTGTTTGCGTTTTGCTTCTATTGGTGTTTCTAGTTTCTATAAGTTCATCTAGTGCCTGTGTTGTTCATTTTCACCAGGATTTAATGTTCCCTGGAGACTTTTGGGGCTAAATGGGGGGGAATGCTGAACTTAGTCATTTGTTTATGCCTCGTTCACTGTGCACTCACAGGGGACCATACATGCTTCACTTGTTCTAATTCTTTGTGTGTGTGTGTGTGTGTTTGTGTGTGTTTGTGTGTGTGTGTCATTTACAATCTTCTATACAAACCAGCACTATTCCTCCATTTTTTACTTTTCACAGAGATTCTGTCTTCATCATCCTTTTGGAGTAGTGCATTGCGCATAGTCATGAATTTCATGGTCTTTTGGTTGATATGCTTCAGTTATTTGTTCCAACCAATAAACGAGTATTATAGTCGTGACATTGCCTATGTGTTTATAAATTTTATTAAGTTTATGTTATTATAACTACTCACGAATAGTTTTCACACGGGTCAACATCAAAGAGTTTTATCTGAGAACAACCTCTGTGTTCTCTAGAGTCTGAGTGACAACAAGTCTCCCCAGATTTCTAGCACTCTCCACTTCTTGATGACATACCAAATAAATTTGCGTTATCACAAAGCTGCTTTACATTGATCTCTTGTTGGTAGTGACCATTGGTCTTCACTGGAATTTAGGTGGCAACAAGCCTCTTCAAGGTTCCTGTTCTTTGAATCATTATCTGTGTATTAATACCGTAGTACCTTTAGCATACGTATGTACGTGTGCCACGGTTTGTAGATTATAAATTATACGATCGGGAGATCTTATTTATTAAAAGGGAAGATAGAAGATGACACCATACTACGAACATTCAATTAGTATATAGACACGCTAAATTAATGATCTTAGAATGTTATCACCTTTAATCCTCCTATTTAATGAATAGGATCTCCCGATCATCGAAGACGCAATGTAAAAATAAAGAAAGAAAGAAATGATGTCGCATTTGGATATGAAACTGAAATATTCCTTGGTCTTCAGGCAAGGATCCAAGGATAGTATCTGTTCTGCCTAAAGATGGTATAATGATATCGTGGGGGTTTCCTATGAGACTCCTATTAGTATATTAGATATAAACTGTAATAACTAGTTATATTCTAACAATACATAAACCAGATTATTAAGTTAAATACTTTTACAGTTTAAACAAAAATGCTACAATAATATCGTGAGGTCTGCATTCTCCCTGAACGTCTACAGAATACCTTGAAGCAGTACATTACACATGAAAAATGTCATTGTGGAATTTCCACATGTCCCACTAGTTATTATTATTATTATTATTATTATTGTTATTATTATTATTATTAGTAGTAGTAGTAGTAGCAGCAGTAGTAGTATTTAGAATGCACGGCAGCAATATACAATGGATGAAGGACACGGCTGTGGAATTTCCACAGGCCCTACTAGTAAAAAACAAAGCGTGTCAAGCGTAAAACATGAAATAAAACTGGTAATAACGTTTATTTAAAACCTAATTATCTTTTTCTTTCCTTTCGATCAGGATGAAACGCAATTTTAATCTAACATAAAGAAAAAAAAACACGCCAATGTCATCACTCACCCACTAGGGACTAACCCTCCATCTTCACTTTGTAAATAAACTGATCTAATAGTTTTTTTTTTTTCAGTCACTCAAAGTCATCAGAGAATTATCCGGTTTTAATGAGATTTGCGGCGTTTATTCAATAACATATATATTTAGATCGATACAAAGTTTCAATTTTAATAAGGTTTAGACGACCTCTAGCCTACCGGGTCAGGCTTGGGTATATATATATATATATATATATATATATATATATATATATATATATATATATATATATATATATTATTATTATTATTATTATTATTATTATTAAATGTTTAAAAATTTGAAAAGGTTTTTATAAATATTTGGAAATTCCCTGCTGCTTTCAGACAAACATGCATGTACATAGGTTAGTTGGTTTTTGTTTTACGGCATATCAACCCTTTTCAGGTTATTTAATGCCGAATCCAAACATTTTGAAGAAAAACTTTTTAATAGAATATATTTGTTGTTTTCAAGTCGGTTTCTATTTAACCCATAGTTGGAACCCTAACAGGTACTACCATTCCGGGTCAGAGTGAACCTGGGAGCAATGGCAATTAGAGGGTGGCTCCACACTCCCCAAAGCCCGCAAATTTAAGGTCATATTCAGGACCGCATGTACACAGATTATTAGCATTATTTATATATATATATATATATATATATATATATATATATATAACTACTTCATTCACTCACATAAAATTAATATACGAAAGTATAGATTTATGCGTAAACTTAAAGTATTTACTTCAAAATGATCAATACATAGGTAGAGCTAGTTAGTGATTTATAAAATATATATGGCGATTAGGCTACACTGAATATTCAGCGTTTCATCCACTCTAGGATTCGTCAGGCTTATGCGCGAATTCTGTGGTTGTATCTCGTTTTTATATGGTCCTCTTTTGTTGAGGATTTTAGTTAGCCAATCATCTTTGTAGTATCCACCGCGCCCCTTCTTATCCGGCAATGGGCATGCATTTTATCTAACAAAGGATCTATTTTAGAACTAGGTTAGTGGTTTAAGGCAGACCTTTTCCTTTTTATATATATATATAAATATACATATGTGTACATACATATATGCATATATATATATATATATACATATATATACATACATATATGTGTGATCGTTTATGTATATTCATGTTTATTAAATTTATTTATTTGTTTATTTTCTATTGTTTTTGTTAGTTTTAAAGCTATTTTGTATCGCTATCCTAGAGTAAGTTTTATTTTGTGAACACAGTTATTTGTTATTTCTCTTCTACAGTGTAATAGATTTTGTGGTTCTTTAAAGTACAGGATAGCAAATTTTTCATGAAGGCATAATTTACATGGGTCGTCTAAATGCCTACACGTGGTAGCTTGTCTTATTGTTTTCCATTCGACTACCAACGAATGTCCGCTTTCTTTGAGTTCCCAGTATTTATTCGCTAGTGTTGTTTTTATACGGTGTTTTTTATTGTTGAATGTACTTTTGTGGTCATAGTATCGGGTTTTGAAATCTAAGGAAGTCATGTCTACGTAATATTTCTTGTTATTCGGGTTTTCTTTCGCAAATATTGTTGCCTGATAAACTACGCTTTTTGTTAGACATTTATTTTGAACTGGGCAAAGTGTGCGATGTCTACAGTTGCATTTATCTAAAAATAATGCCACTGTAGACACTATTATTTGCTCCTCTGAAGAGATGGTAGACATCGAAATCCTATAGGATAAGGAGTTATAATATTTCAAATGTATTCTTTGTCTTACACAGAATAATAAAAATCTTTTGATTTGAAATTTAACCATTTCACGTCATAATTTTTTAAAATTTATTTAATCATTAAAATTTGATTTATTTGCTCTATCTTTTTTTATTTAGATGGGATAGTACTTATAGAATATTACTGCCAATAATATTTTGTAAGACTTATAATCACAGGTTTTCATACCAGTTGAGAGTTAGACAATTTTATTCTGAAGAATATTAAGCTCCCTCCAACAAAGGTCGATCTTTTACATCCCTCCTAAATATGTTCGACAAAGAATACTTACCACTTTCCGCTAAAAACATACCAAAATGACATATATACACAAACTTGTACAGGCTATTAACAAGTTCCTTATTAATGTCAGATGGAAAGCTTGCCATTTTGACCAAAACACTAACAAGAAAAACATAGCAAAAAAATAAATTCACCACCCTGAGACACTTAAATATGTTTTCCAATTAATAATTAATTAATAAAGAATAAATTGCAAAAAACTGATGCAAAATTCTACGGACTTAAAACAAATCAACACCCTATGTTCAACCCGGAACTTGAGAATTTTGAAAACATAATGATTAATTTATTCAAAAATGTAAAATTTAAGAACCACAGACACACACACCTAGGAAAATAAATAACTTTGCTACAAAAGTCAAGAAAAGCTCACATATATTCGATGAAACAAAAACTATTATAAACTAGAATATAGCAATTACAAGAAATTTATATATAAATAATTAAATAAATCCTATAAATCTTCCCCTACAAATGCAATCGATGAAATCAACTTAAAAGCTAAAAACTTATTTAATCTTATGAATATCCATGAATATACAGCAATCGTTATTCCTGGCATTCATAGATTTACATTGAAGGAACATAAACCAAACGTCCATGATAACTCTTCCATTAGACTAATTTGTCCATCCCGTTCGGAAATTGGTCTAGTAAGTAAGAAAATCTTAGATAGAATCATACCTTCCATTAGAGAAAAAGTTCCCACGTTGGCAATGCACTGATTCTGTTATAAAATGGATTTTAAAACTTAAAGATAAGCAACAATCAAGTTTTATTATTTTCGATATGAATAATTACTATCACTCAATCTCCCCAGTACTATGAAATAAGGCATTAATATTTGCATAAAAAGCATTCGGACATTACGGATTTAGAAATAAAATTATTCCTATAAGCTAGACGATCCTTAATAAAATTTTATGGTAAATATTGGGCAAGGAAGGATACTCCTCATGACTTCGATATAATAATTGATTCATCGGATTCTGCATAAGTTACTGCATTAAAAGAAATTAATATAGAATTCAACAATCTACAAGGAGGGCTCTACAGAGATGACGAGTTATTCGTTACTCCCAGGAAGACCAAAACAATACAACAACACTATTAAAAAAACTACGCGAATTTTTCAAAAACTTTGGATTAACAATTGAAGTTGACCAAAATAAAAAAAAGCATCCAATTTTTTAGACATCTCTTTGAATTTATGTTCTGAATCTTACACCCGTACCATAAACCTAATGTAAACCTATTTTACGTACAGAAATAATGTTATCATCCTAAGTCAATAATTAAGTCAATAGTTCCTTCTATCTCCAAAAGAATTTCAAATTTATTAGCTGACACAAAAGCCTTTGACCAAGTATCAATATTTTACAACAATGCTTTAAGGAACTTAGGATATGAAGAACATATAGAATATAACAAAAAAAACTTTAGTGAAAAAGTTAAATCCGGTAATTACCCATAATATGACAATAAAAACTAATAACAACAAAATAAGACGGAATGTTCCTAAGAATATTAATCTCATCACAAAGCATACAGCCCCCTATACAATTCCAAACCAAAAGCAATTTAATAAAAATAGAAAAGTAAGGCGTAAAAAGGCACTTTAGTTCAATCCTCCATCCAGCTTTAATGTAAAACCTAACATACTCAAAGAATTCTTTAGAATACTGGAAAAATCCTTTAAATAGCTGCATAAGTGTAGTACAATATTAAACAAAAACTCTATAAAATATCATACTCTACAATGCCTAATCTAGCACATACAATAATTTCGACAAATAACATGAAAATTAAACAAGCTCAGAATATTTCCTTTGATTTAATAACTAGCAACAAATGTAACTGCCCAAATAAAAATGAATGCCCTCTTAATATTGATTATATGCACAAAGACGTGGTATACGCTTACACAGCCACGTAATTGCCGAAACATGCAAACAACCAATCAAATGGAGAAAATAATGAATATCATCAAAGCATTCCGGGCACAAGTACATATAGGGATTCCTATGGTCAGGGTTATTATTATTATTATTATTATTATTATTATTATTATTATTATTATTATAACAACAACAACAATAACAATAATAACAACAACAACAATAATAACAACAATAACAATAATAACAACAACAACAATAATAACAACAACAACAATAACAACAACAACAACAACCACCACCACCACCATAATAGCAAATCTAATAATATAATTCCCAATAAAAACCAGAAGAAGATTGACCAACACTCGCGTTATACATCTTCAGGTCCTCTCTCAACTCAACTCTCCAATGTAAGATTCACCAATACTGGGATTCAGTTATATACGTGCAACCTCGCACTTAATAAAAGTAAGGATTTCAAACCACTTGGATTCATTCAGAAATGAAAGGTCTCAAAACAATAATAATCATAGTACATCGTTTAACTACATTAATCTGGAGGACAAGAAAATTCCCTATTCAATTAAATGGAGTATACTGGATAAAACTAGATCATACACCCCAGGGGACAAATTTTGTAATCTTTGTATATCCGACGCAGTTAACATTATCACCCTCCTTAAACCTATAATAAATGCCAAGAATGAACTAGTGTATCGATGTAAACACAAGAAAAAATTTAAATACAGCCAACTTAAAATAAAATGACATAGATTTTCTGTAAACCTGTAAATGTATAAAAACATAACACTAAATACATTTTAACTAAAAACTAAATTATAACTGATTTGATAGCTTTAGAACATTTCATTTAACCTATATACTAATGTATTCTTATTTTTATATTATATAGAAACTCGCCATAAATGCATTTACATACTATATTTTAAATCACAGCACATAAGTTACACTTCTTAGATTTTGTTCGAATACTATTTCAAATTTGTTTTTAGCATCTCTTAATTAAGGAGTTTATAAATCTTCGCTGTTTTTTATTACCCACAAGTCGAGTAAGCATTCCCCATTGGAAGGTATTTTCCCAATTCACATAATATGAACACATAAAACTCAATAATGCGTCATCTTTGTGGTACTATAGAAACCCTTTTATAGGCGTAGTTCCGTTACCCTATTCTCTTAGTTTTACGTAACAATTATAGTAGTTACTTTGATTATTATTATTATTATTATTATTATTATTATTATTATTATTATCATTATTGTTATTATCATCCCGTAATTTTTTTACATATAACGCTATTTTTCAGTGAGGTATTATTATTAATACTATGATGTTTTTTCAGTAAAATATTATTAATAATATTATAATATTTATAACATTACCTGGCTCTTGTATAGATAGAGAATTGAATCAGCTTTGAGATATCTAGTGGATCGATAGAAGGATCCCACCATTTTTCCAGCAGCCTTGGCAACGGATTTAATATATGTGTTCCATTTAAGATCAGGAGTAAAAGTCAAGCCCAGAAGCCTGTTAAAACATGAGGCCTCCCCAAGACGAGAGTCATTCATTTCAATTGATGCCAGATGGGGATAAGAGCGTTGATGATGTAAAGATAAAAGCTTGGTTTTAGATTCATTAAAAGTAAGAAGCCATCTCTTTCTCCATTGTACCACTTGCTCAAGACCAGAGGAGAGAAAATCATAGAGAACTTGATCGTTTACGGTCTTAGATGTGCTACCATAGGTAGTAGTGTCATTAGCATAGATGGCTACGAATTATGTAAGATCATCAATATAGATCAGTAAGAGAGTTGGGCCCAGGATGGACCCCTGAGGGACTCCAGCATTAATACTGAGAGCTTCTGATTTCTGCCCATCAACCACTACTCTTATGAACCTATCAGAGAGAAATGATTTAATAATTGAGAAGACATTTCAAGCTATATCGTAGCCGGAGATCTTGTGAAGTAAACCTTTATGCCATACTCTATCAAAAGCCTTTGATATGTCAAGAGCAATTGCCCTTGAAAGGTAGCCTCCGTCGAGAGATTCGCTAATTCTATGAGATATAACTGTAAGAACATCTGCTGTAGATCTAGCAGAACGGAAACCATATTGCGTATCACTAAGAAGGTTAGTTTTGCTGAGATGGTTGATTACTTCTGTATTTAACACAGATTCCAGCAACTTACTCATGACGACCAGGAGACTTATTGGCCTGTACTGTGAGGGAGATGAGCGATCACCTGAATTCTTAAATACGGGGCAAACTGATGAGATTTTCCAGGGAGACGGGAAGCAATTCTCCTTAAGACAACGTTTAAACAGTTTTGTAAGGATGGGAGCAAGTTCTGGTTGAAGTCTTTTGAATACAGTAATTGGAATACCGTCAGGGCCGGTTGCTTTACTGGAATCAAGGTTTTTGATTAGCTTCGCAACATCACGTACAGATATACGTATATCACATAACATGTTTTCTGATACAGGAGGAAATATTGGAGGTTGGTAGCCTTGGTCGCAAAGGTTAGAATTAGCTGCAAAGTTCTTGGCAAAGAATTTGGCTTTGTCTGATGCTGACGAGATTACCTCAGGTCCATTGATAATAGTTGGGATGGAGCACACGCTTCTGTTCAGGATTTTGTTTGCTATTTGCCAAAACTGGTGGGAACCAAGCCACTGCTCAGCTACTTTGCACTTGACGGACTGAGCATACAACTATCTTGCCTTCTTTATTACTTTCTTACAATGGTTGCTGGCAGTTCTGAAAGCGGCTTTAGTCTCAGTACATCTATTACGTTGGAAACAATGGAAAAAGTGATTTCTATGCGCAATGGCAGCAGCACATTCTGGAGAGAATCACGGCAGGCTGTAGTTTTTTTCTGGAATTTTTTCGAGGGTATGAAACGGTCTATACCTACAATTAACCATTCTGTCAGGTCTGATACTATAGAGGACACATCCTTTTTAAACATGGAATGCAGAAGTAGATTTGATATAAATGTACGGAAGCTATCCCAGTCAGCCATAGAGTATCGATATACTGTACGATGGAGAGGTACATCTGGGGACTTATTACAATTCATTTTTATCGTAACTGATACAACTGAGTGGTCGGAAGATCCAAGTGGAGACAGAACAGAAGCTGAACACAGTTCAGGGCAAGTTGTGAGAAAGAGGTATAGGAGACTTGCATACTGGCCGTCAGTATCGGGAACACAGGTGGGTTCGTGAACAATCTGAGTGATGTCATAAGCAATGGAGAAATCATGACAGAACCTCCCCTCATCATCAGTCTTGATTGAGTGAGTTAACCATTCCAGATTTTGAACATTTGAAGTCTCCACAGACATGAATATAAGCTGAAGGATAAGCAGATGGGGGGTGGTCAATTTTCTCAGATATGCTGTTAAAAATAGTAACTGTGGGGGCGATAGAAAGTAAATATAAATGCAGTAGTTTGAGCAAGTGAAACCCGGAAGCACATATAGGGTAAGTTAGGATCTTCTCTGGAGATGTCCATACCACATGGAACACCATCTTTTATATAGGCACATAATCCATGCCCATGGCGATCTTGAGGGTCAGATTTGGAAGTTGAATTAGAGTATCCTTTAATTACGAACTCATCTAGGGAAATGGTATGTCCAATGCCAGTTTCACTTGGAAAGAATATGTCTAGTTTAGTCTCCTGTAAATGGGTGTACACCTCTGGAAGGTTAGAACGTAGACCCCTGATGTTTGAGAAGGAGACCTAGTAGTGGGGGTCTACATTAGAAGTTGGAGATCCGGGTTTAATCGTGTGTTTTTATTGAGACTTTTCATGATGGTGTTTTGGGATTTGTGGACTAGATCGACAGACATGCCTGAGGCAGAGCAGAGAGGGAAAGTAAGAGAGAAACAGAAATGAAGAAATATATTTTTGTAGCACATGAAAAGGTAAAGCCGTAACAATTACCCACTAGTATGGCATCGAGAGAAGGATCTGCATGGTCCAGAATCCATTCACAAAATGGCAATACAGCAGCCCCAGTACTTTGTACCTGCTGATAGGATAGCCTCTTTAGTGGTTAATCCAACGTTCGGGGTCCCTGACTATCGGGCGGATAACGTCAGCCCAGATAAAACGTTTACCTCCAGCACTCTTACTAGTGACATTGCTACAAGGATAGACATAGAAACAGAAAATTTCCGACATCCCTGGTTCACGCAAAATACTTCCAACCTAAAGAACAGCTTTTCTTCTCCCTTTGTCAGAAAAATCACTCATTAAAAATGAGAACTGAGCGACAAATAAAGAGAAGCGAGAGTCACGGGAGCTGCTGATAACGCATTCACAATGCATTGTCTAGTTTCCATTAAAAAAATTTTTTAAATTAAGTATTATACTTAAACACACCAAATGGACTTTTATTAAGAGGGGGTTACGTGAAAGATTTTGTTTTCTTTTTCTTCCCTGCATATGTCTAGACCTACTTTCGCGATCTGACCCATTTTCGCGGCCTTTCATTTTATCTTATAAAGGTTTATAGATTTTGTTTTCTTAGTTCCTCTTCCTCTGTCTGTTTTCCTCCCCCATTTCTTTTGCATTATTATTCTCTAATTTCTATCTCTCCTTATTCCTTAAACTATTTCCTTTCCGCTTTATTTTATTTTATCTTGTTTTATATTCGCTAATTTATTACGCGTAAGAATTTTCTTTTTTTCTTTTACTTTTATTTTTATTTTTATTTTATTTATTGATTTTTATTTATTGATTTTTATTTATTTATCTTTTTCATTTTATTTTTATTTTTTATTTTTAATTTTTAATTTTTCTTTTTTATTTTTTCATTTTTCATATCAGTTCAGTTTCTCTTAATTTGCTTAGCCTGTCTACTGAAAGCGGTTTTATCTTATTTTATTATCAATTTGAAGTTATTTTGGAGTGGAATTTGAAGCTCATGTTTTATAATTAAATATATTAAATTATATGTTTATTAATAAACAGATCCACCGGACCTATATAAAAAAATTTTTTACCGGATTATATAAACAAAGAAAATTGCTCCAGGAAAATGCCTACTTCGGACTACTACCTTGTGATATGGAGTACTCAAAATAAAGTGTGTATCACTTTACCACACTGCTATCAAAGACATTTACTTCGGATTTTACCATGCAATTTGGATGTAGATTTTTAAATCCTTTTCATTAACTTTTCTTACTCTATGACATTTAAATGCTTAAAAAAATTTAATTGTGATTTTCATGTCTCACCGACTTTACCAAATAAGGTGTAAATCTTTTAAATTATTTACTAATATTTTCTCCTCTGAAGAGATGGAAGACATCGAAATCCTATAGGATAAGGAGTTATAATATTTCAAATGTATTCATATCTTACATAGAAAAATAAAAATCGTTTGATCTGAAATTTAACCATTTCACCTCATGAATTTTAAAATTTATTGAATGACTAAAATTTTATATATATGTGTGTGTGTGTGTGTGTGTGTGTGTGTGTGTGTGTGTGTGTGTGCAGTATATTTCAGAATATAAGACGACCTTTAAAGTTAACAAATCATCATTAAAAGACAATATTCAATAAGATGCCCGGTGTTGCAATCTCGAGCATAGGCTAAACAAACATGGTTTAGCAGTCGTCTTATACAACCGATATATGATAAATTTATTAAAATTTGCTTCAATTTTGTACTTCTTATCTGACGGTCGACTTATACGCCGAAATGTACGATATATATATATATATATATATATATATATATATATATATATATATATATATATATAAAGGGGAAGTTTAAGGAAGTGAATAACATCAATTCTTTAAGGAGAGACAGATCGGGATAATAGAAAGCTCAACAAAATTATATTGGAGCTTATTTATAAGTAAATAAGAAAGAAAGATGAAGGGATAAAAATCATATATTAATATATAGAGATTTATTCAGTAAGGGTATACATGTTACCTATCACCTTTTCTACTCTTCTGATAAGAAGCATAAGGCTTCGAAATGCCATGGCATGAAGAGTCCTCACTTACCCAACACCCATAATTGATGGATACCCTTATTGAATGAATGAATTATATATATATATATTTATATATATATATATATATATATATATATATATATATATATATATATATATATTAATATATAGTTTTTATGCCTTCATTTACCTTTCTAATTTACTTGTATATTATATATATATATATATATATATATATATATATATATATATATATATATATATACGAGCAGGTTGTTGCCCGGTCGTAAAATAGCATAAATATATTTTAATTCATACAGAAACTGGTACATATACATGCGAGTATTATGTTTTTCTAAACAGTTCACTTTTTGAGGTAAAAAAAAATTATACGCGAGCTGAGATCGAAACTAAAACCTTAAGACAGTGAGTCAAGTACCAAAGCAATTTAGCCAGCTCGACAGGATCTTTAAAAAGTGTTTTCAAACGTACTTGTTCTTAACATAATGTGAACGATTCGCGCATGCGCAGTCGTGAAACAGTTTACAAACAGATAAAAATCTAATAGCCCCTAAGAACCAATTTTTCAAATTTGAGTCTTCCGCAGCCCTTTTTTTCCGGCTAAAAACCGATTAAAATTTGTCCACATGTCTGAATACCCTGTATACGAAATTTCGAGTCTGTAAATCAAAAATTCGTTGAGTATATAGTTTTAGAAGTGTCCTCACATACACAGTTTCAATTATATATATATATATTCATATATATATATATATGTGTGTGTGTGTGTGTGTGTGTGTGTAATAGGTTCACAAGAAGGTTCTTATGGAATTTATTTTTAAATTTGATTTCTAATGATATATTCTCAAATAAGTTTTCGTTATAATACATTTACTTTATATATCATTTTAAAGAGCTTTTTTCGCTGTATATAATCGTTTAAATTACAATCGTTTTAAGACAAGTATGTTTTCTTTTCAGGACATTGAACACAAGACGAAAACAATGCAAATTCGCACAATTTTCTTATTTCAATTTAGGCAAAGTCGAAAGGCTGCTAAAACAGGACGATTTACATATATATCTATATATGCATCGAATACTATCTGAAAAAACATTAGCTTTTTAGTTCGATAAATGTGAACATATTTATTTAATTATATATATATATATATATATATATATGTGTGTGTGTGTGTGTGTGCGTGTGTGTATGTATGTGTGTGTGTGTGTGTGTGTGTGTGTTATAATGGAAAACTTACCACCCCTCTAACACTAACAATGGTTAGGTAATCGTGAGAGACGCCGACGAAAAGACAGAAAGAAAGAAAGTTTGACATACAGAGGGGAAGAGAAGAAAGAACCTCCATATATCGTGTAAGCGGAATCCCTGCCAATACTTATACTAGCAAAAGTACCCGTCGTTGACTGGGTTCAAAAACAGCCTACAGAAAATGGACTCTGATTTATGAAAGTATGATAAGTTATGAAAAGGATGGATTGTAAAGAGATAGCTTCGAATTTGGGGGTATCAAAACCAAAGCAAAATATGATGAAAGTAAAAAGAAAATAGATAAACCCCATAATTTATTATACCATACCTTTTCACACTGAAAAACTTATCACAATATTCTGTGGATTTATATTAAAGAACCTTGTTAAACTCTGTGACATATTTCCATTTTATGGAGGTCAGGCGCGAACGAACACATAATTTTATTATACCATCCCTATTAAAGTTATAACATACTTATCAAAGTATTATTATGTACATATATATCAAAAACACTTGTAAACGTTTTTTTTGTTTTTAATTTTTAAGTTTTTTATTTCCGTACTTTGTGGACCAGGCGCGTACGCAGACCCCACAATTTTAATGAATCATCATTATGCCAGATCAAACATACCCATTCCTGTGTCTCGATACATCTTCTATCATTATATGTGATCAGTTTTCTATAATAGTCAACTATATAGCAGCCTATTCGTGACCAGACACAAACACAGACGCTCAGCTTTATATATATATATATATATATATATATATATATATATATATATATATATATATATATATAAATATATATATATATATCGTCGGATTTAATCCAGCTCAACAATCATATATATATATATATATATATATATATATATATATATATATATATATATATATATATATAGATAGATAGATAGATAGATAGATAGATAGATAGATAGATAGATAGATATGCATCCTACATTAAACTCTATTCTTGTTTCGTACTATTCGTACAATAAACCTTATTGCGTAGGACCATCCATTGTTCTTATAATTATTCACTCGGCTTATTTTGCTTATATATATCGAAATTCACAGTATAACAATAATGAATATCATCAGGCCCGACATTATACAGTTTAAAAAATAATAATAGAATTTAAAATTAGATAAATATAATTTTCAGGTCTATTGAAATTCCTGCGAAACTTTTCACGTTTACAATAGCCTCGTAGGCACGCTTAAACTATACTCGAACATATCTCTGACGGCGGAACTTCCAGCCGACCATACTAGCGCAAGTAAGAACACAATGCAACGTTAACAGTATCTAAAATAAATGAATATATTGCATTAAAAAGTGAATCTGCATAGTTTATTTCACCGTTATGTCATAGTTTGCGTCGATCCGTTATACCTCTGTGTTGTATTACCTTCTATAAATTATCTTTATATATATATATATATATATATATATATATATATATACATATAACTACTTCATTTACTCACACAAATTTAATATACGAAAGTATAGATTTATGCGTAAACTTTAAGTATTTACTTCAAAAGTGCTCAATACGTAGGTAGAGCTAGTTAGTAATTTATAAAATATATATGGCGATTAAGCTACACTGAATATTCTGCGTTTCATCCACAGTAGGATTCGTCAGGCTTATGCGCGAATTTTGTGGTTGCTTCTTGTTTTTATATATGTTGAGGATTTCTAGTTAGCCAATCAGCTTTCTAGTATCCACCACGCCCCCTCCTATCAGCCAATGGGCATGCATTTTATCGAACAAAGTATCTGTTTTAGAACTAGGTTAGTGGTTTAAGGTAGATCTTTTCCCTCCTTTTTTTATATATATAGGAATATACTTATGTGTACACACACACATGCACACATATATACATATATATATATATACATATATGTGTGATCGTTTATGTATATTCATGTTTATTTAATTTATTTGTTTGTTTTCTATTGTTATTGTTAGTTTTAAAGCTATTTTGTATCGCTATCCTAGAGTAAGTTTTATTTTGTGAACACAGTTGTTTGCTATTTCTCGTCTACAGTTTAATCGATTTTGAGGTTCTTTAAAGTACAGGATAGCAAATTTTTCATGGAGGCATAATTTACATGGGTCGTCTAAATGTCTGCACGTTGTAGCTTGTCTCATTATTTTCCATTCGACTACCGGAGAATGTCTTTGAGTTCCCAGTATTTATTCGCTAGTGTTGTTTTTATACGGTGTTTTTTATTCTTTGTAGCTTAATCGCCATATATATTTTATAAATTACTATATATATATATATATATATATATATATATATATATATATATATATATGTATATATTAAAAACAGTTCGTGAATAAAATCGTGAATATATATATATATATTAAACCGGTTCGTGAATAACAATTTTTTTTACAAATTACTTAAAAATACAAACCAATGAACTTTTCTACCATACAAGTAACTTTTATTGACTATGGTAACATTTATTTCTTGTATATTTATATTATTATATATATAACATTTTCTCTTTGTAAGGAAATATAATTTTGTTGGTCACTCTTTGCTACGAATGGAAACAAAGTTGATATAAAAAATATATTTTCGCGAAAATTATCTTTACTTTCATCATATTTTGCTTGGGGTAAAATTTTGATTATCAAAACCTATCTCTTTACAACCCCCTCCTTTTCATAACCTATCGTACTTTCATCAATCACAGTTCATTTTCTGTAGGTTGTTTTTGAACCCAGTCAACGACGGGTACTTCTGCTAGTATATATTTATATATATATATATATATATATATATATATATATTATATATATATATATATTATTTTTTAAAAAACAGTAATCTGCGGAGACGCTTGTTATATATATATATATATATATATATATATATATATATATATTATTTTTTTAAAAACAGTAATCTGCGGAGACGCGTGTTTTGAAGTCCTACTTCTCTTTAGCGTAGCTTGACTGTTGTTAGGATTCGAACCCCGGACCTTATGCACGTTAGTCCAGCGCCCTTACCCATCACGCTATGATGCCATAGACAATTTAATGTTAAGTTGTTATTGTTTATCTGTCTACATAGTCTTTGTTGTTGATTTTCTAAACGATATTAAAGTTAACGTCTCCGCCTTGGAGACCCGGTATTTTCTCGTCGTCCATTCTTTATTGAGTCGTATTATTTATTCATTTATTTTTTATTTTTAAAAACAGTAATCTACGGACACGCGTGTTTCGGAGTTCTACTTTTTCTAAGAAAAACACCGGATAATATAATACATTTACAGACATGCCAGGAATCTAGATAAAACATTTTACATGCATTGACAAAGAAAACATTTTCAATCCTTAATTGAAAAAAACTTCTAAAACAATTTTTTGATGTTCAGAGCCTGTCAATTGTCTCAAAGTACGAAACTTCAATTTTTCAAACACCAAAAACAAAAGAACATTTCATTTTTATAAACAATTTTCATAAACTATGTCTGACTTCAACGAAACACAAAACGAACATTTCATTTTACGCAAACCACTCTTTGTCCCCTAATTCAAGCCCACACAAAAGCAATCTGTCAAAATTCTCATAGCAATACACGTATGACATATGAAGGCAATTTAATCCTTCAACACAGTTTCATTTGCATGACAATAAAAATTGTTTTTATAACCAGTTGACAATACAATTAACTTTTCTCTGCTTTCAAATGTCAGCCATTTTTCTTAACTAAATCCTCAATCTCTCGTTCTTTCTTTCTTATCCTATTTTTCTCATAGACCATTCTTTACATCCTGTGCGTGTGAAATAACCTGTTCCTTCTTTTCTTTCTTTTTCCCCTTTTCGCAGCGCTGCTGCGAGCTGGTCACAGCAAAAAAAAAAAGAAAACAAATATTATTTCTAGCAGTGTGTGTATGTATATATAACAAGTGTGTAGCGGATCATGCCATTTATTATGTATTGTAAGAAATTCTGCAGAAATAAGCAAATTTTTATTGGACGGTTTCTCCGCCCACAGATTTATTTTAACCAATGAAATCGCATGTTATAACTAACTGCCGAGAATGTTCTTTGGCGCCAAATTCCTTTTTCAGACCAGAGCCCAAAAAGACGTAGCGTTGGACACACGTGAATTTCTCATTCGAATCGAGGCAGCGAAAAATACTTTGCTGCTTCGAGACGTTTTATTGCCCAAATGTGGAATGGAAAATTATCATTGCAATTACCAATGCCTTTAAGTAGGGCGAATTTATATTTGCACGCTTGTGCTACAATTTGATGTCTTTAAAGACGAAATTAAGGTCTACGATTTGACCTGCCTTGTCCACTATTGGACTACTCTCGTGGATGCCCTGCTAGCACTATTCAGGTTGGAAGTCACCTCTGCATCTCCAACCTGCGCACTACTTTGTCAGCGGGAATTCTACCCAGCCCTTATCAAAGATGAACAATTATTCCCTTCTGGAATGTTACCAGCCCATAGTGGCAGATAGCTGAAGATGACGCATCTTTTTGCAACATGGACCTTTTCTGCTTTAATAAAATTTACATTGAAGTTTTAAGGTGAGCTTGTCGTAATTTCTGTTTGGTTTTCCTCCATTCTGCCAAAGATAAATCTCACAGTATACAATGTCTAATAGTGTTTGCAATATTCTTAGCGTAATGGTGTGTATACAAAACGTATTCATATAAATGTATAAACAGGCGCTAAGCGTATCCCTTTTCATGTATGTGTAATATGTTTCTTTTTTTTGTATGTATAAAACACATACTCCTGTTCCTCTCTAATGTGAGTGCCTATGTGCGTATGACACGTTTAATTACAACTCACAACATGTAATATTATGACGGCGTGTGCATACACTATAGCTGCGATATGAGCGTGTAGTAGTAATTATTCTAAAGCTCTTGCAACGTTTACTTGCTTTCATCTGGAATGTCATCGACTAAGTCGTTATTCCGTCAATTCTTTTAAGCCGTATGCAGTACCGATGGACCATATTGGCAGGGGCTGTAGCAGCGGGCAAATCATCCTTCGGCGTAAAGTTGTACCAATATACTGCCTCCGGTATGGTATGCAAACTTCCAAATGAAAGCACAGTAAGTATTGGAAGAGCTTTTTTTTTACATAGGCATCACCACTTATCAAGGCCAAGAGGCCACTCAAGGATAAGGGTTAAAGAGTGTACAGTAGAAATTGGACAATATAGTAATCATTAGTAATGAAAATTTGGTAAATTTGATAACTTATATGGAACGGCTCATCAAGAACTTATTTACGTTAGATTTGAAGACAACCATATTGTAGTCAGCCGGAAAGCAGGAAAACGGAAGACAATTCCACAGGCGTGCAGTTCTAAGAAAGAAGCCTTGTTCATGGAATCTACGTTTATGTTTAGGCACAGATATTGATAGATAAGAGTGGGGGGAATTATTGATAGTGTTTACAGCTAGACGAGTGTTTCTTGTGAAAGTTTGGCGAGGGGGGACCATAGATTGAAGCTCAGTCGAACACTTTCCATGAAAATAACGATACATCAGAGACAAACTCGCAACATCTCTTCTGTGAGATAGAGGTTGCAAGGAAGAGAAAAGGAGATCTCCTACGAGGCTACGAAGTGCTTTAGAAGAATTACTACTACAGACCGTTTGCAGAGATAGTTACTTTGTGTGTCCGTGTCATGGAGACGTTTCTGGGGCGATTGTTATGTCCTGGCACGGAACCAGCTCCTGTACTAACCACTGTGAAAATGATAGGCACATTGACGATAGAAACATGAAGGGCGAACCACTAGTGTTGACTTGACGTTCGCTTCGTTTGCTATAATCGTATCTGGTCTTTTTTATCGGCGTTAAAATGGGCAGAATTTCATTGTCATTGGTGGCAGGGACCGGTTGCTGAAATTGAACGCTGCATAAAATAAGCGAACATGTATTTTTTTTAAATAAAAATATAGAATTATTTATTTTACATTTAAGGATCATTTTAAATTCGATCCGACGCGTGTCGACAATAGCCAGCGAAAAACTGCCCTGCGTCAATCGCGCACAGAATCCACTCTTTGACTTTTCCAATAATGCAATTCATTTCTCTTTGCAAGAGACAGAAAGAGAGTGATAGAAAGGTCGAGAAGGAAAGAGATAAGGAGAGAAAGAGAAATATACGTTTCACCGCACGTTTTCTTTTTCAAACCAAGATGTCAGCCCTGTATGCTGACCTTTTTACTGTGCACCAAATCGCATAAACAATCTCAGATCGCACACGTCACTTGTCAAACGGTGGAGTTGTCAGACCCGACATTTTGAAATATCTGCTTTTCCGTGTACCTGTGTATCTTCGCACAAGTACAGAACTAGCCTGGCACAAGGTTGATTAATGCGAGGAACGGGGCTTCCGAGAAAGGGTTTTTTACTCATTGTCCCACATTCTTTTTTACTCCAAATTACAATGGCCATACTGTTTTGAGAGCACAATGGTTTTTCATTAAAATTATTTCCTCTTTTCTCTCATTTTTTAATAATTATGCGCTTTTTTTCTTTTAAATATAAACGTAGATTTTTTTTATTTTTAACAATAATTGTCTCTTATATGACATTTTTAGTCTCTTGGCTTTTATTTTTAATTGTGCTTCCTCTTTCTTATGGAAAAAAAACATTAATCGTCCATTATTGTTTTCGACGATTATTATTTTTTTTAATAGTCATTTAATTCTATTGACATCTTAAAACTTTACTTGTTTTTAACATTTATTCTTTCTCTTTGCCCCTGTGCATTTTTCAAATTTCTTCGCCGTTTTCAAAAGCGCTTTGTTTTGTCATTCGCTACTATCTATAGTGTGTGGGGGGGGAGGTAAATTCGAGAATTGTCTGGGTTGAGGTTTGTCTAGACATCTCCTGCGGGTTAGAGAGTGCTTGTGAAGGGATTGGTCATTTTAAGTTTCTTTAAGTTCATTCTTTACCCGAAAGGAAAAGGCCCCGTGGAAAGATGACAATTTTCCTGAGACTCTTACGGTCCACAGGTATTGTGGTGTGGGTAGGTAGGGGCATACCTTAATTGGCTCTGTTATAATTTTTTGTTTTTGGACTGGGGTCCGATGTTGACGGGGTGAAATCTTTTTTGTTTGTTAGAAACTTATCTAACAGTATACGTGGATACGGTGCATGGCGGTAACTCGACTACTACCAAGTGAGATGTTTATGCCTCTTACATTTACTTGGTTGGTGTGAAAGGTTATTTGGGCTCGGTAACCAGTCAGCGCCCAATATCAACTCCCGATCCAAGTCTGAACTGATAAATAATCTGAACAAAGATTTTCCTTTCTTTATTTTAATGAGTAAATGAATCATTAATTTATTTATTGCGAACTATCATCCTCATCTTTCTTAATTGTTGTTTCACGACGTTTCGGCCAACTATTCCTCTGGCTTTCGTCAGGTGGTAACCGTGACGGAATAGGAACTCTGAATCTCCTAACTGCATTCTCAGCAATTACTGCCATCCATAGTTGTTGTCGTTTCACCACGTTTTTCGCCAAGTAAGCCTCTGGCCGGCTTTGCGTGGGATTGTAACCGCTATCTTCAGACAATTCTCGCCTCGAACCGTAGAGATTTAACGTCTCTATCCACTGCACACCGGGACCCGAAGGGCGATCAAGGTTGGATTTTTTGGTCTTATAAATCCACGTTTATTTATTATCTGATCTTCCATGGTCGGGTCCGTACTGAGTGGTGTATATATATATATATATATATATATATATATATATATATATATATATATATTACTTACTTGGTCAAAATATGTGGTAAAACGACAAGAACTATGTATGGCAGTCATTTCTGAGGATGCAGTTAGGAGATTCAGAGTTCCTATGCCGTCACGGTTTCCACCTGACGAAAGCCAGAGGAATAGTTGACCGAAAAGTCATGAAACAATAACTTAGAAAGATGAGGATAATAGTCCGCAATAAATAAAGTAATAAATAATACTCATCTCAATAATAAATTCCAATTAAATAATATATAAAATCATGTTTTAGTGCCATCCTTTACCCTTAACTGTTAGTTTGGAATCCCTTACCTTCTCCCTATCTGTTTCTAACTCCTCAAAACATCAGTTTTTGATGAGCAAGACTTCCGATCCAGTTCGATCAGTGTCTCCCTTCTTTTAACTGTACACTACATTCCAGAGCCCTGTTTCGGGAGTTTGTTTCCCTTGTCCCGCTGTCCCCGCCTACTGGACATTCATGAATTCTAGGGTTCATCTTTCCCAGGGTTCTTTCTTTCTTTGAAGACTTGGAAGGGCTTCATGTCCGTGTACCCGTGCTTTTGATTGAGCCAGCGGTGAGTTGATTTCGAGAGTACCCTAGTTTTTCTCTTTTTTTTCCTGGAGTGAAGTCATTTACTTCTTCTTGAACATTCGTAGTTTCGTTCTGCCTTTTATGGCTAAAACGCACTCACTGCAGTCTGTCGAACCCACAAAACTTACTCATTGCAGCTTTAATCGATTTACTGCTGTAGAATTCATTTTTGAGGACCTTAAATATAGTTATCCCTCCCGGCCCCGTTAATGTTATTTAATGAGTTATCATTTAATAGCTTGCCTCTTTCTTGTGAGACACTCATAGAGGATTTCGCTTTGTCTTGCTGCAGACAAGACCTTCGATAATGTTACCAAATTTGATTTGAACATATCCTCCTTGATAAAAGGCGTTACTTAAAGCATCCCCTTGGAGGGGTTATTTAAAGCATCTATGAAGAATTAAGCAAAGTGTACTTACACAGATGAACTTTCCCTCATCTCTGCGTCACTATAGGCTAACTTAGCAAGTCTCTTCGTTCTTGCTTGTTAAATCTGCGAGTACCCTTCATCGATCTTGTATTCTTATTAGAGGCCGAGCTGCATCGGCAGCATTTGTGAACTCGCCATAATGGGCTGCTACTTAATCGAGCAAACCCTTGCTGGTGCAATTCAAATGTTCATCGAGATATTATCCGATCAGTTCCGATACTAGACCGTCCGTCAAGTCGTATGCCAGGTTTATTAGTTCTGTGTCTGTTCGCTGGTAGATCTACTTTTCCTTTTTCAGAGTTGCTAACTATGGCCTAAAGGCAGACAGTTTTCGAGTAAAGATTGGGATCTTCGATCCATCTGTGAGGACTCTGTTAAATTCGGCTTGATTAGTGATAGCCATTTTGTCTAAATATTTATAATTTTTTAAACAAAAAACTTAACTAACAAAATAATTTTTACAAATTATTCAAACCAATAACTTTGAAGATTAATAAAAAAGAGCAAATAGTAACCCACCTTGTGTCTTCTTTCTCCTCCGTAGATGCTGGATTGATGTGGATGTTCTTCAGTTGATGTTCTTGCGTTGTTGCGTTTCCCTGGATTATGTGTTTGTTTTCCTGAGTTCTTTTCGTCAAGTAGTTGGCTGCTCTTGTATTTTCAGTGGATTTATCTTCATTTAGTGATTGATTTCTTGGGTTGTTGAGTCCGTGGATTTTTTTATGGAGTTTCCTGGTTTTAATGTACCATATATGCTACGATTGTTTGCCGGGGAGAGTTACGTGGTTTGTCTGGGTGGTGAGGACGTCTCTGGAACACTTATTCCGTCCTTGAAACTGCAACCAGCTTCCCGGGTGTTAGAGACGATCCGACGATAGACACATGGACGATAAAAAAAGTAAAGGTGAACCACTAGGGTGATTAGGGTTAGCTTGACGTCAGCTACATCTGCTGGTGGGTCTCGTCTCCGTCATTTCGGTTGGCGTCATAATGGTCAGCATTCTATCATGATTGCTGGCAGAGAGACCACTTGATGAAATTGAACGTTTGTACAAAACGGAGAACAAGACATTTTTTGTAAAAATATACAATTATTTACTTTGCATTTATGTAACATTTTAAACTTACATTGGGGTGATGGGGCGGGAGTTAGAGCTCTGTTGATAGCGCGGGACCTACTAGATTGGAGACGTATTTTTAGACCTTGTCTAAGAAAGAGGGACTAGTAGTAGCAACAATACTCCATGAATTGACGAATAGTGGCTTTGCAGAGATACAAGATACTCTTAAGTGAATAATTTTCTCACACAGTAGAGGAAACCCAACTTCTTTACAGCAGGCTTGGCAATATCTTCAATGTATTATTTCCAATTCCCTCTTAGACAGGGTCCACAAAAAGTCTCTAAACTAATAGGTCCTGCATTGTTAACTAAGCTTCAACCCTTGTCCCATCGCAGCAATGTTGCATCCATGTGCTTGTTTTACAAGTATTTTAGTGGAATGTGCTCAGATGAACATTTCGCACTTACACCCCCTCGACGTGCATACCCACGACGAACCCGTTTAACAACAAAAGCGCATCCCTTTACTGTAGATGGCTCCCTAGATGCTGGAAAGACTTTTATTTTGATAGCTTCTTCCCTCAGACTACTAGAATTTGGAGTTCCCTCCCTGTTACCTGTTACCTTGACTGTACTTATATGCAGAGGTTTAAATTTAATGTAAACTGATATCTTGTGCGTTCTGGGCTAAAGTTCCCTTGTTCCCTGTTAACGTGGGCCCAAATAGTAGCCTCTTACATCCAAGTGGCAATATAGCTTGTTTGGGGTGAACACGAGTAAAAAAAAATAATTTCATATTGTCTGTGAATTTTAAGCCAAGGAGTTTGAACGATGAGCTCTCAGGTAGGGTACTATTAGTCATGACTGCCAGTGATTAATAAGAGTTTTTGTCATTGTAAATTATTTAGTAAAAAATGGGCAGACATGCAAATTTCAAATGGATTTTGATCTACATTCTTGTGTCCTATAAAAATGACCTGAATTGTAATTATCACAAAAACAAAGAAAAGCTTACATTTGAGGTCGGGAAGTTAGAATTGCATAACGCAAAATAAAGAAGAACAATTAAATATTTTAAATATTTACATTTCAGGAATGTCGGTTGATGTCTTCGTAAGACCAAGGTAACATAAACAAAAGGAGAGATACAGAAAGGAAAGCCGACAGTCGTCAAGTATGAGTGACAAATTCTTCCGTCCCCTGGCACACATGCACACTTTTACCGCTAAACGCAGTTATTGTTACGTCCCCCTCTCCCTCTCTCTCTCTCTCTCTCTCTCTCTCTCTCTCTCTCTTTTGTCAATGACCAACAGTGAATTGTAAATAAACTGGTATGTTGACAAAATGTGTTTGTGTTGATTTTGAGAACAACGATAAGTGAATTGTCAGGTGCATATAACTTCGCAAACATTTGAAAAGTGTAAACTAGAAAATTACATACACATTTAATAACATAACAATAGGCTTCTGCTTTTGCTGTTAGTGTTACATGGATCAGTAGCAGTCAGCAGATCCGGCTGCTGCTGCTGCTGCTGCTGCTGCTGCTTTCAAACGAACATACACATTTCAAGAGTGTGGAAGTTTGACGGAATTTAAAATTTAAGATTAATCAATGCAAAAACGTTTTTTTTTTGCTTTTTTTTTTATTTTTTCTAAGTTGCTACTATCTTTTTCTTTTTTTACATACAGAGTAACCACTTATCAAGGCCCTGAGGCCACTCGAGGATAAGGTTATTGAGCGTACAGTAATCGATTGGATAATATCGTGGTAGTTGTTATTATAGAAAATTTGATATATTGGATTACTTAAGGGGGCGGTTCAACAAGAATTTGTTTATGTTGGACTTGAATACAACTAAGTTGTAGCCAGCTGGGAAACAGAAAAGAGACTCTATGTCAACTTTATGCAGCACTTCAAGTAAGTTGACAAAGCTAAAACTAAAAGAGACCACCAGAATTCTGCCGAAATTAAACCTTCTCCCCACCTTTTCAACGTGCTCATCACACATTTGGGAGGCATGTAGTACGGACTATTTCAGACGGACTTTGCAGCAGAAACTGAATGACTCAATTGATCAATACCTTTTTATAATACCATCCCCAGTGAGATCGATCAAATCTATCGGATCGTCTGTGTGCACGGACAGGATTGATTGGACAATAATCAAAGCAGCTTTCCCCTCGTCTCATCTCACTTTGAAATATCTGTTTAGTAATTGGCTGAGCCGGAATTACATTTTATCCTGTTCTTAAATGACGTATCATCAAACGACTTCATTTAATCGCCATCTTTTTCTATTCACTGTTCACTAGAGACAAAGGAAGCAACCAATAAAACCATTCAAGCTTGAGAATAAAGAAAGCAGAGAAGGTTATTTAGGTGCAGTAGAAATGTCCTTGGACCGTAACCGGTTTAAAAAGTCGGCATGCTTGGCACAAATTTGAAATAATCTGTAATTAACATGTAATTAGAATAGCTTTATGAGACAACGTTGAACGCGTAGATGTGTGTGTGTTTTTATGAAGATCGCTCCAGACAAGGTATGAAGCCATCTAATGTAAGCATCTAACAAGAAAAAAACATGGTTTTCACAAAGACAGGAGACGTATATTTATTTAATATTTTATTTTTATTTATTAATTTTTTTTTTTTTTGCAGTAGATTAGGAATTGTCCAGTCTGTAGTTGAAAGGAAAAGGCTGAATAAAAATAAGATTTTTTCTTTTCTTCAGCATATTAGTCCTCGCGCGAAAGAGCAGGACACAAAATGTTTTAAATAATAATAATAATAATAATAATAATAATAATAATAATAATAATAATAATAGAATAACAATAACAAAGACTTTCGCTGGCGAGGACTACTATAGACCGTAAACAGTTATACACTCCTTTTGAAATTTTCATCTCTATTTTTCTCGTTATGTGCTGAATATTTGTTAATGAAACCTATATGAAGTATGTTCCTTATTAGATTTTAAAGATTTTCTAATCTGAAAAAAGTTTAAAAAATTAATCTAAAAAAAGTTATTTTAAAGTTTTTGTTTAAAAAATTCAGATTTTCTCATTATTCAGACCTGTATTACAAAGAGTGGGTTGCAAAAATGAGTTGTGGTGTGAGGAGAAATACAAACAGAAACAGAGAGAATATTCAGACCTGTAATAATACAAAGAGGGGTTGCAAAAATGAGTTGTGGTGTGAGGAGAAATACAATCTGAAATAGAGAGCAGGAAAGTTTTAAAATATAATCTTAAAAAGATAAGATACAAGTTAGAAAAGCATTTCATGCAAGGCATGAAAATTGTTAAACAAAATGTGTTTTACTATAGGCTTAAAAATAAAGGTACACATTCAATTAGAAATTAATTTATCTTCAAAGTGCACTTTTATAAATTTTACAAAGTAAGGTATAAAAATTTAATTTAAACTGAATCAAAAAATTACCTTGGATTTATTTTATGTAATGTACATTTTGTTGCAATTTAAAAACATTATACTTCATCTAGCAATTAATGATATAGATATAAATTTTTCAATTATTTTTTTAAAAAGTGCGACAGAATGTTCATTACATAAAATAAATCCAAGGTAATCTTTTGATTCAATTTAAATTAAATTTGTATACCTTACTTTGTAAAATTTATAAAAGTGCACTTTGAAGATAAATAAATTTCAAATTGAATATTGTACCTTTATGTTTAAAGCTTATAGTAAAAACATTTTGTTTAAAAAGTTTCATGCCTTGGACGAAATGCTTTTCTTACATGTATATTTTAATCTTTAAAGTTCAATTCACTTCAGTTTATAATTTTTTAGTCACCGTCGGTGTGAACGAGTCCTCTTTGAAATTTTTGCATGCCGCCATTAAAATGGTGAATGCAAAAACAAAAAGAAAATTAAATGAAGACAAATATTTGTCCGAACTCCTGTTATTTCTACCGTCTGTTCTCTCTCTCTCTCTCTCTCTCTCTCTCTCTCTCTCTCTCTCTCTCTCTCTCTCTCTCTCTCTCTCTCTCAGTTGTCAAAAAACTAACTCTGCGTCGTGCTTATAATTCATCGTTTTCATAACAGTTTCTATCCTCATGCAAATTTATGGCACATCAACTTATTACAAAAACCCGGAGAATATGTTTGTCAGCGTTAGTGCACAAGTTATACACAAGTCTTTCACCCGTAGTAGTCGGACTGACGTATAACCACACTCTTCATTTGTTATATTTACTTTTCTGCTGAGTATATTTTGTTTCCATGAACGACCGAGTTGTGTCTTTCCTCTGGACCCTTACGAGACCGCAATGATTTCATATGTAGAAAAATGTTTGCAATATCATTTTATCAAGTTTGACACAAAAGAAAACTAACAACAGCTCTAATCATTTTTGTGACACATTTCTCCATCACCCCTATCTTGTCCTATTCTTAATAGGGTTATGTGCAATATCCATAGAAACTGACAAAAAATATATTGGAAGCTATTGTTTCTTGTTTCTTTTTTCTTTCCTTACTTTTTTCCTGAATACGATGACGTATTTAATCGTCATTTATTTACGTCACCGGAAATAAAATATTTTACAGCCAATCAGATTGTTTCTTTTAAGAAATGATATCTTTAATTTGATATTAGAAATGATACCGGCTCCAAACTAGAACCTTGTAATAATTTTTTTTTCTCTGAAAGAATACTTGAAATATATATATATATATATATATATATATATATATATATATATATATATATATATATATATTAAAAGTGATGGTTGTGTAGTTCCAACGAGAGAAAAAAATGTATTTTAAAAGAGTGTAGCCATCAACAATTGTGGGTTTTTTAAAAGGTTTTCATCCTATTTTTATTTTAAAATATTTTTATAACGCGTTTCGAGCTTAGGGTGTGCTCTCTTCAGATGTTTTCGTAAAAAGTTTTTCTTTAAAATGGGAGTCTGTAGAGTTATTTTTACCTCCTCTGATACTAAATGTGTCTTTCAGAGTGATGTGTGGCCTCAGACATTCTGACTCCAACTGTAAGTGTTCAAAGTGTCCGGTCAAAGTTAGATTCAAAGAAGGGTTTTTGGTCCATTCGGTGAAGGTTTTTATGGTGTTTTTAGGGTTCTTTTTAAAGATGTTCTTTCCCCATGTATAGCACACACTCACACACAATCACACACGCATACATATACATTCATGTACATGTACACATGCATACGCACACGCACGCAGGCACACACACATACACACACGCACATACATAGAAATATATGTAGGAGCATACATATATACATACCCACCCACACACTCACACACATCCACCACTAACACGTAAATTATTTTTATTTTTTTATTTTTTTATTTTATATATATATATATATATATATATGTATGTATATATATATATATATATATATATATATATATATATATATACATATACATATATATATACACTTTTTTTTTCTCCAACCAATATATATATATATATATATATTGTCGATTCAGGAACGGCGTGTTGGGATTGCGCAACCCTTGCCTCACAATTACACGTGCTACTGTCCCTAAGGGGTATCCTTTGTCTTTCCAGACTGAACGTAAGCATGGATATATATATATATATATATATATATATATATATATATATATATATATATATATTAGAATCAATAACATAACATGCGACCGTAGCCGAGATTGAACTCACTACATGAATTTGTAGTGTAATTCAAATCTTGTCCGTAGCTGAATACTTTATACTTCGCTAGGGCTATCAAGGGTATTTTTTATCGTGACGCCATCACTAGATGGGTTGCCTACCACGGCTGAAGCGAGATGCATCTACCCTTGAGAAAAGGATAGATTGTGCCAGTTTCCCAGTCTGGTATTTTACCTTGCAGTGCATACAGCGCCTCGTCTTCCCAAATGGTCATCCATTCGGTACTGGCCAGGCTCAACGTTGCTTAACTTCGGTGATCTGGCGAGAACCGGCGTGTCAACGTGATTGTGCCGTACGTCAATGATAAGCTTTCATTTAATGGTTTTAAAAATGAATTAATGTTTTTTTAAATGAGAACCTTTGATTGAATGGCTTTATAAATCACTATTTTGAAACTATGAAGGCATATAAACAGACAACTGAGACCCCAGAATCATACAGTACTCATCACTATGTATAGAGAAAACGAGTTATATACACCACTGTTCCCCCAAACACTTATCTACATGGAATGTAGGTCGAAGATACAGAATGCACCTGATAATACGGTCAAAATGCAATGTTTATGAAGGCAACATCCGCTGAAGAAAATGACAAAATGGTTGATATTTAGGCTCTGCTCACTTTGTAGATATTTACTTGCTGTCCACCACAGCAAAATGTGACAAAAGGTCGGAAGGTGGGGATGTCCAGTCAGTGCCCCTAAAGAATGAGTATTCTGGCTTAGTAAAAATTGCTTGGGCGTCCTCATCGACATTTCCAGTAAGGGCGCCTCAGGCAAGAAGCGATAAACTTGCGCCACCCGAAAGCCCGGTGTAAAGGCCTGGGAGGGTGGACCTCCTAGGTAATAACCAGGTGGCGTCACTCAGCCCGAGAGGCACTGGGCCAGTTCCTGGCCCCGCACCTGTCAGGTTGATTGTCAAGAATGGATTATTGACTGGTATTTTCTACCCAGTCTCCAAGCAACTGAATCAGCAAGGAGACTTACTCACCAACATTGTAACCCCTGCACATGTCTCTTAAGTCATGATGAACCAAATGCTTTTCGTAAAGACATGAAAGAAAACCAATGCTCACAGGCAACTACGGCTGTCAGTGAAGAATCTGATGATGCTGATGACCCGGATAATTGCAATGCATTCCTGGATTATTTTGATGTTATTTTAATGTTATAGTTTAATTAACGTTTATGTTATAGATTAATTTGAACCTGTTTAAGAATCTTGAGCAGAGATTATAAAAATCATGTATAATTTCGATTTGCATCTTTAGTGAAAAAAAGAAAAAGATTAACTAGCGGCTGCCACGTCGGCACACACAATGCCGAGTCAAACACAAAATCGAGTACACTCAACATCAAGTACACTCAACACCGTCTTATCATCAACGATTACCCTATGAACTCGAAGTATGGGAAATTCCCATATGCACAAAACAAAATCACTGAAAAAAACCAAAAAGATCCTAACTAAAGTAAGAATAATGAGTAAACGTTTGATAAAATGATAGTTAAAATCATTACGAACTTGCCAGGATCCGAACCTGTAATCTTCTAATCCGTAGCCAGACGCGTTATCTATTGCGCCACAAGTCCTGTCCGTATACCGAAAGACGTTACCGCGATTTTATACAGACAGTGCTAAATTCCGTTAACATGAGCAGGTAACTTTTTCAACTTTTTTTCGAAACAGCCTTTAAAACACTTATTTCGGGCTTTTTGCGTGACTTGTTTATTTTTTTCTATGTAAACTCATGTCATTCGTGTCTACAATGCCCAGCGCGTAACATTGGTGCAAAATTGTCAAAAAAAAAAAAAAAAAAGAATATACTTTAGGCTCGGGTATGCAAATTTTCGATTATTGTTGCTACACTTTACGAGTCTGACCTTTCTCCACTCTGTCTCGCCTGATTTGGAATCATTAACGAAATGTAAAATAAATGTCTATATTAGGTACGGGCAAAATGAATGCCGATGCTCCAAATGTATAAACATTTTGAGCCCCCCCTTTACTTAAAAATACACCAAAAATCAGGAAATTAACCAATTTTTATGAATTTTTCAGTATTTATCAAATAATGATCGCGGAATATAATGAACTAATTATTTTTATTTAAATCTTAGTGGAAATGTATTATTTTGTTTAAACAAAAATACCTTTACTAAAGTTATGGTTTTCAGTAGTAAATAAAAACGCAAGAATTTATTTTTTGCTTTTTTATGTAAATAAAACATTGTAATTTCTAACAATAAAAAAATAAAATACTTTTTTCAGGAAAATTACGAAAAAGCCCCTAAAGTCCGTATTAATGAAATCGATATAACTCGGAGAAAAATTCATTTCTCGAACTACCAATATTATCATTGAATTAAGCATTGTTTATTTAATATTTTCACACAAAAAATATAATTGCAAAAATTATTTCTACTTTTTTACGCTTACATTTTTGACGTAATATTTACATGTAAGATGCTTATATTTCCGGTCCTGGATACGACCTTAAACTATCTTCGATGGTGAGGCCCCAGCTTGTGGGCTTTGGGGAGTGTGGAGCCACCCTTTAATTGGCATTGCTCCCAGGTCCACTCTGACCCAGAGTGGTAGTACCTGTTAAATAGAAACCTACTTTAAAAAAAAACAACAAATATACTCTATTAAAAAATTGTTCTTTAAAAATAACTGGATTCGGCATTAAATAACCCGAAAAGGGTTGATATGCTGTAAAACAAAAACAATCAACCATCTAATATTTCCATTGCACGCATAAACGTATAATCATCAGGGTAAGATAATGTTCATATAATCTTGGAAAATAAAGTTTTAAAAAATTAAATTGAAAAACAGGAACATAGAAAAATAATTTAATAAAAAAATAGCAAAAATTATACGAACGTTCCATGTCGGTAAGTACGGATGCACAGACTTGAAAAGAAAACCAGTCTGTTTTGCCCAGCGTCCTTCTCTCTTCAACCACCCGCCTGTCTGTGTTTATCAACTTTAATTTCGCCTAAACATTATGATAAATTTTAACGAAGGTTTGTATTTTTTTAGTGTGTAATTTTTTCACTTATTATAAATTGTTTTCTTAACCAATTGTAATTTTGGATTAATATTAATAAATAATTATTTATTAATATTAATATTAATATTAATAAATAATTAAATATTTACAAAACTTTTAAGGATAAAAAAAAACCTTTTCTATTTACGCAAAACTTTTTAATCTAAGTAATAAAACGAACGTCTTTAAACAAAATATATTTTTAAAAAAAATGGGTGTATTTCTGGGTGAGTTTTTTATATATTTACAGAACTTTTTAATAAAACTAATAATAATAATAATAATAATAATAATAATAATAATAATAATAATAATAATAATAATATGAAAAAATAAACCACCTGATGTACATGGACGATCTGAAACTTTTTGCAAGGACCGAAAAGGAGCTAGAGACACTAATTAGCACTACCAGAATCTTCAGCCAAGATATCCAAATGGAATTTGGAATGGAAAAGTGCGAACAACTAGTTATAAGAAAGGGAAAACTGGAAACGACAGAAGGCATGGAACTACCCAACCAAACACAAATGAGGGCGCTAGGGAAACAAGACGACTATAAATACTTGGGAATTCTGGAAGAGGACACCATCAGAGCAACAGAAGTGAAAGAGAAAGTTAGAAAGGAATACCTCAGGAGAACAAGAATACTCCTGGAAACTAAATTATATAGTAGAAACCTAATAAAAGGTATTAATACATGGGCAGTATCACTAGTAAGATACTCTGGACCGTTTATAGGGTGGACAAAAGAAGAACTGAGACAACTCGACCAGAAAACCAGGAAACTCATGAACATGCATAATGACTGTGTGAAGGACACGACAAAAGACTAGAAAAATACATAATGAAAAAAACTGAAAGGATAATTATGGCAAGAGACACTGAAAAAAAACAAATCAGAAAGCAGAGAGACAAATGACAAAACGAGAAAAGAGAAATGGGAAGAGAAACAACTCCACGGAAGATTCATGAGAATTACAAAAGATGAGAATAACGAAAACACCTGGACATGGATGCGAAAAGGACATATAAACAGAGAAACTGAATATCTAATAACTGCAGCACAAGATAACTCGATAAGAACTAACCATATCAAAGCAAGGATCGATAAAACACGAGAAAACAGCAAATGCAGACTCTGTGGACAAGAAGACGAAACGAAAAACCATATAGTAAGCGAATGCAGCAAACTTACCCAAAAGGAATACAAAAACAGGCATGACCAAGTGGGGAGGGTGGTACACTGGGAATTGTGTAAACGACTGCATTTTGAGCGTACAGACAAATGGTACAAGCATAAACCTGCAACAGCACTCGAAAACGAGAACCACAAAACCCTATGGGACATGGACATACAGACAGACAAACCCATCCAACCAAGAAGACCAGATGTCGTAATAATTAACAAGAAAGAAAAATCCTGTCAAATCGTGGACTTTGCAGTCCCAGCTGATCACAGGGTGAGTATGAAAGAAAAGGAGAAACGAAGCAAATACACAGAGCTAGCCAGAGAGTTAAAAGGGATTTGGATGAAGAAAGTCCAAATAGTACCGATAATAGTAGGAGCACTAGGAACAACTCCGAAAAACTTCGAAAAAAGAATGTCAGAAATTGGAATCAGAGGAATAACTGCAAAAGTACAACGACTAACGATGATGAAAACGACTGAAATATTAAGGAAACCCCTTGAATGCGGAGAATAATACAAGATAATATAACGAATAAGCGTTACAGGGAATGAAGAACACCGAAACTGCATATTTACAAGTTCTACACCCCCCCATCATGCATCCCCTCCATTGTTTCATCACCGATCCTCCCCCCAAAAAAATGATACCAAAGGACCGAGAAGGATCAATAAGGACTGAAAGACCGAGGAGCGAGCGCCAACCAGACCTCGGCTGGACAAGCGCAAAGAGAACTGGAACCTTGGGGAGGCTGAGTGCCAAACAAAGTCCAGTAAAAACCAATGTCCACTACCAGCGAGAAATCAATGGTAAGCGGCTGTTGCGATGATGCAAATTCATTTGCTAATGCTATCGAAGGAGGTAGAGAGAGCTGGACGTCTGGGGGACTTGTTGTCACTCAGCTTCTAGAAAATACCACAGGTTTCCAATCAGATAGTTTGTTGACTTGTGTGAAAGCTCCATGTGAGCCAATAATAATAATATAAATAAATAAATAGTAAATATTTACGAC
The DNA here is from genome assembly GCF_053919585.1 of Euprymna scolopes. Lineage (NCBI taxonomy): Eukaryota > Metazoa > Mollusca > Cephalopoda > Sepiida > Sepiolidae > Euprymna > Euprymna scolopes. The sequence continues at coordinate 104,099,499 of NC_136498.1, forward strand.
GTGACCCAGCATATTGTAAACACTCCAATCTCCCTATGTTAAGAACGGCTTTTGGAATAGCACCCCCAACCTCAAAAGCCTTTCTTAATATAGGGAGGTTAGGAGGTGTTTATTCCGAAAGCCGTTCTTAACATGGGGTGGTTGGGTGTGTGTATACTATGCTGGGGCAGGTCGTAAAATAATACCAAATAAATAAATAAACCGACGTTATAATTGAGAATTTCGGTGATGTCCATTAAAAAATACAACATTAAAAAAAAAATTAAATGAAATTATTATAACCACGCTTTGTAATTGTAGAAACAAATATAAAATAACTGCCTTGTTCGTATTTTTGCGAACTAGATTAATTTTTATGTGCAGTATGTGTGTGCGTGCTTTATCTTTCTTTGTGCGTTTTTAATACAATTCAATATTTATTTAAAGTGCGATGTATGTAGGTGGTCAGTGAAAGGAAAAATCCTTCTAAACCGAGGCAATTTTTATGCTTAATAAAATCACAAGTATAAACAATCGGGATTTTTAAAAATATATTTTATTCACATATCGTTTATAACTTTTATTTTTATAAAGATGAAGTGTATTATCAAAAGATACAAATCTTTTTATTTAAAAAAAAAAAATTGCTATTTGTTTACATCTCCATAAAGACAAATTAAGTACAAGTACGTTTAGCGTCCGAAATTTTCAGTTTCTAATGTTTTGTAATTAATATAGTTCATTCTTTTCATTTTTTATTTTTATTATAATTATTATTATTATTAGTTTTATTCAAGTTCTGTAAATATATATTAAAAAACGCACTCAGAATGACACCCATTTATTTTAATATATTTTGTTAAATTTACGTTCGTTTTGTTACTTACACAAAAAGTTTTCTGCAAATAGAAAAAAGTTTTGTTTTTTTTAATCCTTAAAAGTTTTGTAAATATTTAATATTAAAGAAATTTTTTTGTAAATATATATTTTTCTTTTAAATCGTAAAAAGTTTTCGCGAACATTCTAACATGTCTGCTATTTGACGTGTTTAGAAACAACTAACGGCAATGTCATGGTTGAACAACCGGTGTCACTTGAAATGTGCGCCTATCTTTGTCTTTTGCTACCGGGGTATCTAATCTTTACTTGATTCCATTATTTTTGCACCAACCTAATATTAAACAACAACAAAGAGTTCCTTTTATTGTTGTTTAATATTAGATTGGTGTAAAAAATGTCGTTTATATATATATATATATATATAGTTGAGCGTAATGAAACATTATTTTTGCACCAACCTAATATTAAACAGTAACAAAGAGTTCCCTTTGCCATCACCAGTATTATATTCTTTTGAGATACTGAAAAAAAATTTTAAATACTCTGGACAAAGAATTTCAACTAGAAACAAATGCTAATAATACTGCACAGCCGCTACTCTAAGTTAACAAGGCTGACCAGTCGCATTTTCTCAAGGACCCTAAGCTCCAATAATATCAAACACTATGCGATCGAATAAGAAGCTGCCACTGTAGTCGAAGCTCTCAGTCAATAGCGCCACTTCCTACTTGGCAGGTATTTCAAAGTCATACCAGATCAAAAAGCGTCAGCTTTATTTTTGATAACTGTAAAAAATCAAAAATTATTACAAAATTATTACAAAATAGCGATTAAAGATACAAAGAGCTTGAAGAATAAAAACCTTCTACAAAATAACTGGATACAATATGAACACTATGTCTATAATAACTGGATTTGACATTAAATAGCCCGAAAAGGGTTGATATGCCGTAAAACAAAACATCCAAACCATAGGTTACAATGTCACGAAACTTTTAACCCGTTTTATGACGTGTTTTTAAAAATGGTGTTAGTACCGTATGATTCTGGGTGTTTCAATTAATCTTAGCTTAGTTTATTCTCACCTTTTTCCACAATTATATGCGAGTCTGAAACCATTCTTATGCGATCTACAAACTACAGGGTGATCGAAAAGTCCCAGGACACTGTATAGTGTCCTGGGACTTTTCGGCCACTCTGTACATCTAGATACAAAAATAGGTTTCAGTCTCCTAAAATTCGAAAAGGATACAGTGTCCTGGGACTTTTCGGCCACCCTGTATTACTATGCGACGACTGCAGCCTTCCAGCTCCTACTGTATCTACACTCTTCCAGCGCCTGCCGCATTCTTCCAGTGCCCGATACAGCTTCCTACACCCTTCCAACATCTGCCATAGCACTCAGCAGCTGACCATTCTTACTTCACTTTTGTAAATAAAAGACGATTCGCTGTCTTTGAACGGACTTCATCCTTTTCGGCATTTCTTCCTTTTGCTTTGCTGTTTCTTTTCCTTTTGCCTCTGTGTCTTAATATTTTAGTTGTACGGTCAACCGGTTTTTATAACTGGTTGTTAAACCCTCTGCAACAAACGTAGGTAATATATTTTCGCAAAAGTTAAAACACACTTAAGCAATGTAAGTGCAGTAAAACTTGTTTTGTATTATTTCTTTAACTTTCTTAAACGTTATTACTATACTTACAGGCAATAATAACATTTCATTGTCATTGTTTTCACAAAAATCATCAACGATTTATTGTGCTACTAAAATTTCAATTGCTGAAATGAACATGCCACAATATATTAGCTTAGGACACTTCGTTTTAAAACAAACCCAAAAGATTATCTCTATTAGTTCCTGGAATACACGGGTTACTCCCCATTCCCGTTGTACTGCTTCGAGTAATGATACAATTAAATAAGAGATTGGTGTTATTTTTTTTTTAGTTTGTTCAAATCGCGAAAGCTTGAACTCATTTTCTGACGTGTTTTTAAAAATGGCGTTTAGTACCGTATAATTCTAGAGGTTTCAGTTAATCTTAGCTTAGTTAATTCTCACCTTTTATATAAACTTTTCATGGGTTTCTTATTTCTATGTAATGTTTTTGTCTGAAATAATTCATCTCTTTTGTCTCTTGTTCACTGAGCTGAATTTACATCTAATAGATTTTGCTGAGCTCCTGCCTATCACACACACACAATAGCGAATGTTTCCTACATACCCCTTGCTTTTTTACATACACACAAGATATGCCATTGGGTTAGCTAATCAAATATTTAACATACCGTAGTAATAGAGACAGAAAAGAAACCTTACCAGTTTCAAAGCGTATTAGATGTTTTGCGTGTAGGACAGTTATTTTTTAGAGGTAAACATCTCTTGTACATAATGTCAGATTGGAACTAATTTTCATACGTGAGCCACTAATTTGCAATTGTCGAGATCAAGTGACTTTTAAAAAGGATGGATTCAACCGCTTAGCAAAATTCCGACAAATTTACCACCTTTAATAACAAACGATACTACATTGGCGGTTAGAAAAGGCCGTGTTCGCACTATCATGCTAAATGAAGAATCCTCAGGTGTAAAGTTTTTTATATAGTGTTGTGGGATCTTTGGTCGAATTCTGTTAATATATCATAGATGTTCAAAAATGGCATGGACATACTGTACTCTTAACCAGATATTGGATATGGTGGGTGCTGATAGCTATTCAAGGAGCTGATTAGAGTTTTTAAAGCCTGAACGAAGTGACGATGATTTGCGGTATGTACAAGTAGTAAGGCAGAGTCAGATAGGGATGATTTTGATACGGCTGAGGAGGAGGCAAAGAAGAACCCGTGATAGAGGAAGGGTTATGCGTATAGTAGGAGGCAAAAAAGTCACGGAAGTAAGTAGGTAATCTGTTGTTGACCGTGAAGCTGGCTGGCAGGGATTTGATGGAGAAGAAGATTGCCTGTGGGAATATCAAAATAAGACAAAAAAGCATTAATTTTCTCATAGTATGAAAAATATTAAATTAGAATTTCTTATTTTTGCAACAACGTTTGATAATTATTTAAAAGCTATTTAAAAAAAAAAACAACTTTGTTTTCTTCTAAAAGCTTGCCAATTGTGCTTTCACTCATTGAAAAAAAAAGATACATAATAAAAGATTTATCTTTCAAACCTGAAATGCTAACTGCCCCGACTTGGTGTCTCGGTTTACTTAAAGAGTTCTTTAGGTTAAACTGTAATATAGAGCCAGTGAAACATCTCACTTATTTTGTCCTAATTGTCTGTCATCATCCAGATCTCATCCCGGCTGTGCCCAGATCTCATCCCGGCTGTGCTATTAAAAAAATGCTCTGCCGAGGTTGCTCCAGTTCTGTCCAAACTTTACAATAAATGCCTTAACGAATCTTGTTTTCCCGACTTCTGGAAAACCGCCTCTGTGGTACCAGTCTTCAAGAATTCTGGTGAAAGAACTGACCCACTAAATTATCGCCCCATTAGCCTCCTCCCGCTTTTTGCCAAAATATCTGAGTCCTTAGTTAATCAAGCCCTAGTCTAGCACCTAACAGCTGCTAAACTCCTGACTGACAAACAATATGGATTCAGGCAAGCCCGTTCAACAGCAGATATCTTAACTGTAGTTTCTGAACGTATATACCGTTTATTGGATAAAACAGGGGAGGGTAGAGCGGTGGCCCTTGATATATCTAAGGCTTTTGACAGGGTATGGCACGATGGTCTTCTAAGGAAAATTAGATCATATGGAATCACTGGAAGAATTCATAATGTAATTAAATCCTTCTGAAGTAATAGAGAAATCAAAGTTGTCCTCGACGGTCGTACATCCAAACAATATGACATAAATGCGGGAGTACCTCAGGGGTCTATCCTTGGACCTCAATTATTCCTGATATTCATAAATGACCTCCCTGATAAAATTGTTTCGGAGATGGGTATATTTGCCGATGACACCACTCTCTATAACAGATATGAGGTGAAAACAAATGAACACATATCCAAGGAAATGGCAAAAACACTAGAGGATGACCTCCAATCCGTAGTGAATGGGGACAAAAATTGTTGGTCACATTCAATGCTGCTAAGACTAAGCTTGTTTCCTTCAATAACTACAAGAAACCTTCTCTGCCACCAATAGCAATGGCCAAGAACACATTGCCTGAAAGTACTTCTTTTAAACTCTTCGGCCTAACGTTTACAGGGAATATGAACTGGAATAGATACATTGAGAGCATTGCCAAGGCTACTGCAAGGAAGGTTGGCTCCCTCTACCGTGCTAGAAAACTACTTACGCCTGACAGTATCCTATACCTCTATAAGGCAACCATTCGCCCATGTATGGAGTACTGTTGTCACATCTGGGCTGGTGCATGTGCTGCTTGTCTCTCGCTCCTGGACAGGGTTTAAAAGAGAGTCGCCAACCTGATAGGTCCTGAACTGTCATCTAGGCTTCAACCTCTGTCCCATCGACGAGATGTTGCATCCCTCTGCCTGTTCTACAAATACTTTAATGGTGAATGCTCTGACGAATTGCAAACACTTGTACCTCCCCGACGTAACTACCCCCGACAAACCCGACAAGCTACTAAGTCTCATCCCTTTACAGTAGAGATCCCTAGGTGCAAGAAAGCCTTTTACTCCAATAGTTTCTTCCCCAGAACTGCGGATCTTTGGAACTCCCTTCCGGGATTCTGCTTTCCCAACTGCAATGATATGCAGAAGTTCAAGTGTAATGTTAACAAACATCTTTCTACTCATCTCCCTTCATAATGACCCCGCTAATTAAGTCCCTAATAGTAGCCCCCTGCTTCAAAGTGGCACTGTGCCTTGTTTGGGGTGAAAATTGAATAAAAAATAAATAAATTTCATGTGTCATAACACGAATCCGTTCTAAGCATTCGACAATGTAAATATAAAACATACTTAGTATTTTTTTTTTACATGGGCATCACCACTTATCAAGGCCCAGACGCCACTTGAGGATAAGAGTTAAAGAGTGTCCAGTAGTCAATGGGGGCAATATCATAGGAATAGTGTAAATTTGGTAAATTGAATTATTTAACGGCTCATCAAGAACTTGTTTACGTTGGACTGGAAAGCAGGTAAACGGAAAACAATTCCACGGGCGTGCAGTTCTAAGAAAAAAGCTTTGTTCATGGAATCTACGTTTAGATTTAGTCCCAGATAAAGAGTGGAGGAAATTGTTGATAGTGTTTTCAGCTAGATGAGTGTTTCTCGTAAATGTTTGGCGAGGGGGGGGGCGCATAGATTGAAGCTCAGACGAGCACTTGCCATGATGATAACGATCAAGATACAAAATGGTGTGAAAAATTACTCGCAAGATTCGATTCGGGTTTTCGTGTCAGAAATGGACTGTACCTTACTTGTTAGGGATGTTGGGGTAAGTAATTACCATCTTTGCGGGCGTAGCCTGTTAACTTTTCTGCTTCCACAATTATTGAGGTATTGGTAAATGAACATTTCAATTCCACAAATAGAAATTCAATTATTTTAAGTTCATATTATTCAGTAAAAGAGGCATATTTTTGGTGCAATTTCTCCAAATTAGAATCTTGGAGAGCAACAAATGGACCGTCTATAATTCGACGTCCAAATACAACAACGTAATACAAAATGTCGATCAGCGTTGAATGAATCTGTGACTATCCAACGTTTCAGCAACAACTGATTCTCTAATACAAATTTGGCGGTTAAATCTCCCACTTTAATTAACCTTCAAACATTAAAGAGTGCTGTAATGTATGGAAGGGGAAAGAATTGAACCCAATAATGAAAAGTTAAAAGTAAATACATATTGCAATCTCATGAATTTAATGAATTGACTGTTGTGTTTAGAAATAACTAAATATTGATACAACTAGAGGTTAGAGGTAGAATAATGGAATTTAGGATTTTTCTTTGTGTTGCCAAAAAGGTGTGTTGAAGACTTATGTAATATGTACAATCCACGTGAGAAACATTCCCGTGGTTGAAGCACGCATTGACGTCACAAAGAAAGATAATTTACAATATATTCAGAGACTCAGTTCAGTCAGGGTCAGTCAGAGAGTTGAGAGACACAGCTGAGATTCACAGCTAGGAAATTCGTTTAATTTTAGTTGAGTTAGCTGAAACTCTTTTAGAAGCGACCAGAAAGGGAAACAACAAAATATAACTCTGAAAGGCAATTGAATTCCTAATCATCATCTCATCCAATTGGAAGAATAAATGTCATCATGTAATTGCAAATCTTTGTTGTCATCTTTCAACCTGAAAGGTAATGTGATTTTGTCTATCGTATTTGTAAATGAATTTATATGAAACACCCGTTCAAAGTGTAACAATTCTCCTTCATAAATAAATCTCTTATTATAAATATGAACTGTGTGTATCTCAATCTCAATCAATGTGTGTAATCTATATATATAAAAAGCAAAAATGGCGCGCGCGTTTTTGTATGTCCAGCAAAGGCCTTTTTCGCGGAGGTTCTCGGGGGGGGTATTATTTTTTAGAACTTTCTATATACTCCCTAGATTATAATATGTACAAATTGTGAAGAGACGTTTTCTCTAGATTTATTTTGATCGACTTTTATAAAATTCGCGCTATTCCATCAGCTCACATATTTGTTTGTGTTTTTCATATAAAAGCGAAACTAATCGAAAGCGAAGGCAGCTTCCCAGCTTTCCTGCAGGACGTCCAGAAAGCAATTAGCTTTGATCAATGTGGCGTAAACCCCTCATATCAGACAATTGTTATTCATTTGGACACCCCCTTTTCATGGGGAACTGATTTTCCACAACAGCGTGGGGAAGCAAATAAATGAAACAGCGGAAAGCTGTACTGGCCTTCAGCCAACCTTCATTTCTGCATCTGCGTATTCACTTAGCAAGTCAACTTTTTGATTGACATCGCTAAAATTGAACGGATTTCACTTCCTATAGCCTTGTAGCGTAACGGTAAGATGCCACCTTTTCTTTCACTTTTCCGCCTTCGCATCACCGCGTCACGGGTTCGAGTTTTCCAGACTGCTAACACTTTTTTTTTCTTTTACACCTCCAAACACTCGGCCAACGCCGGGTACCTCCGCTAGTCTATTATAAATGTCGTTACCTGTCCCCCTTCTGTATTCCCGTTATCTGTATGTCCCTGACATATACACACTCCGCTATTAAACAGTGGTAGCAAAGGGAGATAGGAAATATGAAAGGAGTAGGAGGATAAGTGTGAGTCACATTTTACAATGGATCTAAGAATGAAGACCTATCAATCAAATGTTATCCTAGAATAGTCAGTTACTGAGTGTAACTACAGTAACTGCACACATTCTCTATTCTCTCAAGAAAGCCAACCCAGTTCCACTGTCTTCAGAAGCAGGGAGGAGTTCTATTTGTCTCTCAACAACAAACAAAAAAACTTCCTTCAGTCGTCAGCTCAGAAATCCCCCTCCACCACTGAACTTCTTGCAGTTCGTCTTTTTATACGCGTTCTATTTTGCCACATTTGCATATCTCACATAATCTTTTCTGTGGCCATCATGCATATTTTGATGTGCTACACCAATGACGGAACGAGACCCAATCCCGTTCCAGCAATGTTGAGGGGCGGGGAGAGGCCACAACGACCCGTGGTACTATGAAATATAGTGCCACAATTTATCGTTTATGACAGCAACTCAGTTTTCAGGATTTCTATCTGGCAATTTATTCTAGCATTGTCACATCTTAATAGCCTGCCAATAGTTGTATCATAGACCAGGTTCGTGGACATGCAGGTCCACAGAGTGGCTATTTCGCACTTTTTCGCCTGATCTCCTTTCAAAAGCATTAATTCTGCCATGAATTAAGAATTATAAACATTATGTAACTCTTCTGTGATTGTTCTCATATCCCTTTCTGATAGACTCACAAACAGGACACTGAGAGCCTTCCTGACTTGTTTGCAATCGATCTACTCCTATATAAAGGTTCACATCTCTTTGTGCTTTCAGATATTCGCCTCATACACCCATTAATGTGAAACAATCAGAAATAATTTACTCTTCTCGAATATCTCTTGACCACCTGCTGCCTGACCTCGGTCAATTTTATGACTTCACATTCCAGCCAGGTTTCAACTTCGACTGTGCAGCTCACTTACTGTGGACAATCGACGTAAAAACATTTATTATTTCAAGATTTTAGAAATATAATATGGGGGAAGTAGTAACTTTAAGTGTGAGCAACGTCCAAAAACACAATGGTGAATCACTTAAGACGTCTACCCAGTCATGGCTGACGGAACGAGAGCATGCTATCTCTCTGGATTAAATAAAGGGTTCTGTTTGCAATCCCATACAAATTCTCAAATTAAACAGACAGATTCCTGAATTTTACGAGATACATCTGAAGAAGGTCAGAGATTGCATGTATCTTTGTCAACATAACCTTTTTCAAGACTTCCAACTGACAATTTTTTCTTGCGATTTCTGTCCACTTTTCCAGTGGAACCTGCCTATGTGAAGCCCTTCACACATATTACTAGTAATGAGGAAGAGAGCCATTTCATAGGCATCAGCAATGCTTGCCAAATAACATCCTCGAAAGCCAGAACATGCGGCTCTTTTCAAGAGTAGCTTTAATAACAGTTCTTCCACAACCTGACTTTGTCTTGATTGTAAAGACCACTCCATTTAGGTAGAAGTCTAACTTTTGAACCACATATCAAATCATGTTTGTCTTCTAAATTATCGGCCATCTCTGCTGTTTCAGGGAACCAATGAAACGTAAAATACACAACAACTTCCTGAGCTACTCCTGATACGGACTCATACTTTATGGGACATAGCTATTAAAACTTGCCTGTAAACTTATCACTTGCGATTTTTTCATGTACTTTTTCCTTTGAAGATCGTAATGTTGTGTATGAGGTAGCAAAGCCAGCTGCCAACCGTATAGAAGACCATGAGCATATTTAAATATTGATATGTTAGCAAGGACACTACGTTCAGTTGCTCCTTAAGTGCCTCAAACGTCCTCTGACATTCCTCTGTCCACTTAATCTCAGTATGCTCCTTTGTCAAGCCAATCAGTGGTCCAACTTATCGGTTAAAAACTGAAATGATTCGCCTATAGTAGCTGATGGCCTATATAAACCATTGCACCTGCCTTTTCCTCATAGATTCTGGCATAGTCCGGAATATTTTCACTCTATCAACAGCCTGACGGTTTGGATCCTTTGATTTTGAAGTTTAAGTACTTAAGCTCTCTTTCGGGAATTTTTGGTAGCCTCCACTTCATTCCACACTCTCTCAACCTCCTTAATATTTACTCTAGGAGTTAAAATGCAAAGAAAAACCCTTCATGCTTTCTAACACTACTGACATCAGCAAAGTAAACACTCTAGGTTGAATCGCATCACTTGAAATTTGGTTTAAAGATGAGAATAGTTATTTATGTTTTACAAGGGAGTAACTACTTATCAAGGCATGAATGCCATGTGAGGATAAGGATCAATGAGCCTCGTGATTTTTAGTGGTGAGTGGAATTTGATTATCTAAGAGGGCGGCTCGGCAGGAACTTGCTTACATTGGACTTGAAAACTATTTTATAGTCAGCTGAAAAGCAGGTCTATGGTACCATTGGTGGGCAATTCTGAGAAATAAACTTCGTTCATGAAATTTTTATTTAGATTAAGGTACAGATAGAGAGTGTGGAGAAATTGTTGACTGGTTATTTTAATCAAAAATTGTTATGTATATGAACTCAGTGCTTCGTAGGAGGTAAATTGATTGTTTTTGATCCTGAATGTGACGAGGGGTTTCAACTTCGCCTGCGCAGCTCGTTTACTAATGGCCAATCTACTTTAAAAATAAACATTTATTATTTCAGGTTTTTAGAAATGTAATATGTATCAAATGGGGGCAACTAGTAATTTTACGTGTGAGCAACACCCCAAAATACAATGGTAAATCACTTAAGACTTACGTCAAGATTGACGGAACGAGGGTTCTGTTCGCAATTGCATGCAAATTCTCAAGTTAAACAGAAAGTACTTAATCCCTCTTTCGAGAAATCTTGGTAGCCTCCACTTCATTCCACACTCTCTCAACCTCCTAAATATTTACTCTAGGAGTTAAAATGCTCCTAGGTGTGTTTTTAAACAGGAACTTGTTTACATAAGACGTAAAGACGACTATTTTATAGTCAGCTGGAAAGTAGGTTTATGGTACCTTTGGTGGGCAGTTTGACGAGATACATAGAAGATCAGACATTACATGTACTAAAATGCTGTAATAATAACTGAAAAATGGGAACAGTAGTCCGAAGAATCAAAATGATTCATACTTTTGTTTGCTTTTAAAATCTTATGATTTATCATTTCATGGTAAAAAATTGTTCTCTAACTTCTTCAATTGTGTTTTTGTTTTGTTGCGTGGTTGATTCATTAATGACTTTCTCTTTCTGTCTTGTTCCAGCAAGCGAGTGCACCTGTCATTTTTTGTGTTTTCTATTTTCTAGAGAAGCTTAAATTAAGACCAAACGCAAACAGAGATGATAACAACATTCATTTTGTCTTTAACGAAGAAAACTGTTAATGAGAAAACAATCTGGAGATGAAAACGCTGCAGGGAAGATTGATCGCCGTCATAAAACCGAAAATGAAGAGAGAACCGAAGAAGCAAACTAATTGTACTTCTTTGTTTTATTCTCTGCTATTTTCTCACACCCTGAAAAATGCACACAAAAAATAATAAATAAATAAATTAATTAAACATTTTTCTAAAAATGCACAAGAATTAAAATCAAAAACGGTTATTTTGATTAAAATGTTTGAACGTTTTTATTTGGTTTTCCTCCTTAGTGGCATTATCAACACTTTTTGGGGTCACTAGAAGCAACCTTAGCAGAAGTTAGTATCTCCAATGATTCTAGGTTAAACAGGGCTGAGAGGGAAAAGATAATGAAATACCAAGAGAAACTGGAATCTTAGGAAGATCTACATCATTCCAGTCATTATAAATGACCGGAATGATAAAGCAGTCGGGAATAAAAATAATGTATAAACTTACCTTGCAAATATATCCGGTGAACCAAGTGCAAAAGAGATACAAACAATTGCACTTAAAGGGACAGTTTGGTATTATTGTAAGAATATTCGCTAATTTGCCGAGAGATCGGGGTTAAATTCTCGTGTTAACTCATACCAAAGGCTTTAAAATGATGCCGGAAGTCCTCTTGCTGAACACTCGACATTATAAGAAAAAAATCAAGGGTAAGTGGAGTAAAGATTTGGAATTGAAAGTCATATTTAATTTTAGAAGATTTTCCGATGGGTAGCTAATCTGTACAAGTCCTGGAGATGAAAAGGAATTTTCAGTGGGTAACTGATCTGTATAATCCTTGGACTTGCAGGAAAAGAGCCAAACTCATTCCTCGTGTGGACAAGAAAACACACGTGCGACAATTCTAAAAGATCTAATATTTTTATGGAGCAATTCCGTTTTCTGATTGGTTGCTAGCAGAACGTGGCTCCATTTGATTGGTAGTTCCTATTGCCAGCGTCTATAAGTAGAACCTTCCAATTTATTCCAATCCTACCCTCCATTTATATAAAAAAAATATTGCAAAAAAAATTAAGTTTTCTCTTATACCTTTGGTAGCTTACAAAAAGGGATTATTTGATCGCCCTCAACTATTTTTACTCAGATCGAGAAAGGATGACAGCATAGCCTGTGACTGAATGAGAAACTTTATGTTTTTTTGCAATAAGCCCATAACCTCGTATTTGCTTTTATATTTTTACAGTTTACGTTATATATTATTTTTTTAGAGTTGAGATGAAGACCATATTCATCAGTGTTTGTTGTCAGACGAGTGTAAATATGGTAACTGTTGTAGTGTGTCCATCCTATAGATAATAAAGAACTCTTTCAGTTACTATGAATACCGGAAGAATATATCACTTAGCATTAGTACATCAATTATGTACGGGTCATGCACACTTAGCAGTCGGACTGACGTATACCCACACACTTTATTTGTTGCATTTGCTTTTCTGTTCATTATAGTCTGTTTCCCTTAATTATCGAGTCATGCTTTCCTTCCGAACCCTTACGGGACAACAACCGTAACATTAGTTGAAATAAATTTTAGTATATTTTTTAGTCCACACCCATATTTGCTTTTACATTCTCAGGTTTTAAGGTAGATAACATTTTTGGAGTTAGACCCAAAGATGTATTCGATTAAAGTATAATTGAATACATCTTTGATTACCCAGATATTCTGTATTTTACTGCAGTTCCTGGACTCAGTAGAACGGCTGCTTTAAAAATGATTTGGAATTTAAGGGAAAAAATTGAAAAATTCATGGGTAATATGTAGGGCTCGGACAACAGCATATCCTTTTCATTGTTTTACTCTCGAGTGTGTATCCGTTGATAACTTATATGCTTTTATATAGAGTGATATTGTTCTCGGTTGATTAACTGTGTCTGTGTCGGATATATACTCAGAGTCAAAACAATGAAAGGAATATTCTGTTGTCATAACTCTAGTAATACGCAACAAGATGTTACGTATCTCAGCAATGATTAAATGGTTAAATGACTTTACTTTTCTAACTTTTTTTTCACACACTATTTTATAGAATTAGATGTAACATTAGTTGAAACAAATTTTAGTATATTTTAAGTTCACATATTTGCCTTTACATTCTCAGGTTAAAAAGTAGATATAACTCTTGGAGTTAGACCCAAAAATGTATTCAATTAGAGTCTAATTAAATACACCTTTGATTACTCAGATATACTGCATTTTACAGCAGTTCCTGCTTTGAAAATATTTTGGAATTTAAAGGAAATAAATTGACCAATTCATGGTAAATAATCAACAAGATGTAACATATTTTAGCAATGAGGACTGGTTAAATTACTTTGCTTTTCTAACTGATTACACACAATATTTCAGATGTAAAAATAGAATGATAAACAGCAGTTGTTGAACATATTTTTTATTCGAAAAGAAACTTAAACTTTTTAAGATTCAGTTGATTAGAATAACACTAGAAGTGTAAGCCATTTTGAGTTTCAGATGGTTCGCTGTTACACACAAGTCCTGGTAGGTGATTTGTTTGTAGTAGACAGTTCCACAGAACAAAATATTCTTACCGTGTCGAAACCCGGGAAAAGAACATGTGAAATTGCTCCAGAAAAGGTTTAATATTTATGAAGCAATTCTGGTTTCTGATTGGTTTGTAGTAGAACGTGAATTAATTTGATTCGTCAGTTCTTAGCAGCATCGTTTATAAATAGAATCGTCCGACTGTGTGGGATCATACCCCATTAGTCTTCCTTTCTGATGGGGATGTGTCTCCTAGCGGCTTCGGCTGCAGGGAGTCAGGGTAGTACACGTCAAGGATTCGTCACTTGATACTCAGCCCAACAGGTGAGGGGCCGGGAACCGGCCCAGCACCTGTTGGACTGAGGTACACCGCCTGGGTAATACCTAGGAGGTCCACCCTCCCAGGCCATGCCACCGGGCTTTCCGGTGGGGCAAGTTTATTGCTTGCTGCCTGAGGCGCCCCGACCGGGGAATGCCGACGGGGTTACTCAGGCAATTTTTAAAATTGCAGGAGTGCCCATCCTTTAGGGGAGCCTGCGGGTATCCCACTTTCCAGGCCTTTGGTCCAAATAATGCTGATGTGGGCAGCATTTAAATAAATACCCCATTAGAATTCCTTTCTGATGGGGATGGTCTCCTCGCGGCTTTGGCTGCAGGGAGACAGGGTAGTACAGGTCAAGGATTCGTCACTTGACACTCAGCCCAACAGGTGAGGGGCCGGGAACCGGCACAGCACCTGTTGGACTGAGGTACACCGCCTGGGAAATACCTAGGAGGTTCACCCTCCCAGGCCTTGCCACCGGGCTTTCCGGTGGGGCAAGTTTATTGCTTGCTGCCTGAGGCGCCCCGACCAGGGATTGCCGACGGGGTTACTCAGGCAATTTTTAAAATTGCAGGAGTGCCCCTCCTTTAGGGGAGCCTGCGGGTATCCCACTTTCTAGGCCTTGTGCCAAATATTGCCGATGTGGGCGGTAATTAAATATATACCCCATTAGAATTCAAAATACTACAACAATAACACTCACCCATGTTCCTACGTTTGCTCTCAGAAAAGCATAACTAGCTGATTTAGAATGTTCCAAGTATACTGAAAATGTTTACAAGTTGTACACTGAATTTACAAACAGATTTGAAGTTTTCAGGAAACGTGAGAAAGATTTCAAGTTGTTTTCTCAATCCTTTGATCCTGCATGATAGCAAAGTCCTGAGGAGTGTCAAATGGAGCTGAAAAGCTTACAGTCTTGCATGGATCAGAAAAGAGCATATCATAGCAATAACCTTTTACAAAAACTATGTGTGTGGAAAAAAATCCAATTTTAGAACAACATGTAAGGAAAATGATTTCAGTTTTTTGGAAGTACATATTGTTTTGAACAATTCTTTGCAAAAATTAAGTTCACAAAAAATCACTAACAAAGTCAGCTAACAGATAAAAATTAATCAAGTCAACTTACAGTGGCGCCAAAACGTCGCTCAGAGCAGACATTGACAAATTATGTACAAAAACAAAATATCAAGTTTCACATAAAAAAAAGTAATAGCATGTTTGAATATCATATTTTTCTTTCTGAATATGCTCACAATATTACTGATTAGACTTAACTGCTTCAGTAAAGTTCTCATAGAACTTTACTGAAGCAATTAAATCTATCCAGTAATATACTTACTGAAGCAAGTCCTTACTGAAACAATTAAGTCTACATAAGAGTTCATTTTCTTATAGTAATTGACTCGCATTGTTGGTACAAAGTTTAAACGTGGCTTTACATAAGAAAATGTTGCACACCCCTAAATTAGACCACAAGATGTATTCATTTAGGCCTAAAGATGTATTCAGTCATGCCCAAAGATGTACGTCAGAGGAGTTGAAGTAATGAAGCTCTCTCTTATACCTTTGGTAGCTTACAAAAAGAGATTATTTGATCGCCCTCAACTATTTTTACTCATATCGAGAAAGGATAACAGCATAGCCTGTGACTGAATGAGAAACTCTGTGTTCTTTTGCAATAAGCCCATAACCTCGTATTTGCTTTTATATTTTTACAGTTTACGTTATATATTTAATTTTTAGAGTTGAGAATAAGGGAGCACTAGTTGAAATAAATTTCAGTAGTTCATTAGCGCCAAAACCTACAAGCACCCCTGCACGCTCCTACTCCAAGACTTGAACCATTTATTAGTATTTCAATTCTTACTTTTTAATTTCTTTGATTTTCAAATTATGACTAAAATAAAGCAATGTCAATAGATTCTGCATTCTTTTGTTCTAATTCAAAATGCCTGCATGACGTGTGCAATTTTTAATGAAAAGTAACGATTTAGAATGCAATAACAGGTTTAACATTATTGGATGATGGATGAGTCCCTTGACCTTTTGGGGTCGTTGGGGCTCTGTATTATTTCTTGTGGCGCATCTTGGACAAGAATAGCCTGGCAGCGCCCATCTCTCTCCAGACTTCAGAAGATATGGAATTCCAAGCGTCTGTTTAGACTTAAGAAACAATGGCTACCTCCTGTATCGGTAGCTGTGCATGCAATTGCGAGGCAAAGGATGCGCAATCTCCAACCACACCTTTCCTGGATTGGCATTGCTTAAGTCAAGTGGCAAGAGGTGATAGACGACTGGAAACAATACTAATGTAAGCAGAGAGCATATACAGCACTTGAAATATTATATAAAAGCCAATTACGTCCAAGGATGGAATACTGTTGCCATATCTGGGCAGGAGCTGCCAAAAACAGCCTATCATGCCTTGACAGAGTACAAAATAGACTTCGTGGCTTAGTGGGGGATGCCCTTTTCTCTACCCTGCAACCCCTCTCTCACAGAAGAGACGTTGCGAGCCTATCCTTGTTTTATCGTTATTTTCATGGCAGGTGCTCGTCTGAACTCCAATCCCTGGTCCCCCTTCGCCAATCTTTCACGAAAAACACCCGTCTAGCTGAATCCACTGTGAAAAATTTCCCCCACTCTTTATCTGTGCCTAAATCAAAACGCGGATTCCATGAACAAAGCTTCTTTCTTAGAACTGCACGCCTGTGGAACTCTGTTCCGTCTGCCTGCTTCCCTCCGGACTACAACTTGGATGTCTTCAAGTCTAATGTTAACAAATTCCTAATGAACCGCCCCCTTAAGTAAACACTCCATCAAATCTCCACACTAACGTAATGTACTTGCAATAACCCTTATCCCTGAGTGGCTTCCGGGCCTTGATAAGTGGTGATCACTGTGTAAAAAAAAAAAAAAATCCAAAATAGTTACCCATTTTAGTACTGACCAGGCTGAATATTGCTTAACTTCAGTGATTTAATGGGAACTTGTGTGTCAACGTGTATTATGTCATATATTTCAGAGGTCATACAGCACCTGGTATTACCAAATGGTCAGCTAGGCTCAACGTCGATCAATATTATTACATGACAATAATTGTTAATATTTGAGTTAAACATACTTCTGGCGTCATTTTGGTAAAAGATTGTTGTAGAAAATGTCCTGACATCTTTTTCCTTATACAACAAAGCATATGGCCCTGTCGGTGGGGCATTAGAATACACCGACTGCCTCCCTGCAGAGGGTAAAAGTCCTTCAATGGGGGTCCTGGATATGACCTTAAACTATATCCAGTGGTGAGGCCCCAGCTTGCGGGCTTTGGGGAGTGTGGAGCCACCCTTTAATTTCCATTGCTCCCAGTTCCACTCTGACCCGGAGTGGTAGTACCTGTTAGGGTTCCAACTATGGGTTAAATAGAAACCGACTTGAAAACAACAAATATATTCTATTAAAATTTTTTTCTTCAAAATCTTTGGATTCGGCATTAAATAACCCGAAAAGGGTTGATATGCCGTAACACAAAAACAACCAACCAACCAACAACAAAGCATATCTATGACAACGGTGCTAACTTCGAATAATACAATTTCGACTGTAGTACTAGTACAGGCAGGCCATTCCCCCGTATACATTACAAGAATAATAATTCTTGGCCTTCGGGAGTATCTGTTCTGGCAGATACTGCAAGCTATGACTAGCTATGACTAGCTATGACTAGCAAAGACCAGATGTGGGGGCAACCCCACATGCTTGACCTTTAACCAGCTCCCATTTCCCACCTCTCGGGAGCTGGTCCCCTTTTTCCCTTCCCCCTCCCTTGACTCCTCACATTAAAAATCGGCCTTGTGCCTAATTTGCTCGGTGGGGGAGCAAATAAATACCATCTGTTCTTCAGATGCTGTACTTCTATTTCTTGTTCTCTTTCGGTGGAGGAGAAATCCTTCACGACTGAGACAATTTTTATTTTTGTACCTTTTCTGCACGTTAAAAAACGACCCTGGTGTCTAACTCTGTCCCGTGGGGAGGCATAGTAAATAGGTACATTATAAGAATGTTTCCCAACATATACCTATTTATTGTATTGTTCATTTACAGTATAAACCATTTTATATTTGTGCGTTGGTCATTTGAATCGTTAAATATCTTTAGATAACTTTAAAGAAAAGACAGACCCCAACTCTCCATTATAGTAAGATTGTCCTTTTTATAACATCTATTATATTTTATTCTGCTGTATTGTATTATTGTCTGAATTATATAGTATATTGGCATTAATTTATATATGAAATAATTCTCTTATGTCAATATTCTCTTATGTATTTGATTTTCTATTCTGTTCCGCTGTCACTTTTATTGGTCTCTGAGGTTAATTGGAAATGACTTATATTTTTTTCACTGTCCATTAGTCTTCTGGTTTTCTACAAAATCGCTTCATCAGTTTTTCACAGAGTTTTGTGTGGAATTATCTCATCAAGAACACATAAAACTGACGGAGTAAGATCTTTCGGGAAAACTCTGCTCTCTCTCCTAAAAGATAAAAAGACTTAAGCAGAATATTTTTGCCATCGGTAGATTTTGATTGAAATACGCACAAAACAGATTTGTTTTTTAAAATCCGGAAATTATTCTTTTAGAAAAAAGTTATGCTTAACGTCTAAAATTATTTATATAAGTAATCAATCATCGGCGCTATTATCATACGCATAAAAAATTAATATATAAAATTAAGTCGTCCTATCTCTCGAGATTCGACATCGATAGCATTGCATTTGAAAAATAGATATTTGATTCTGACTAACCTTTGTTTTTAACTATATTTTTTAGATTTCGATTTAGTTTAATTTTGAAAATTCCGGCAGCTAGGAAAATTGTTCACATGAAGACATTTTTCAGTGATAACCAAAACAGAAATCAACAAAAGGAAAATTCTGCATTGCTTTAGTTGTTGACAATACAGATTAAACAGTTGTACATATAATAGATAAAATTGTATTACTCATAACTGATTACAATGTCGTTTTCGATTAAATAATGCAAGAAACTAATTTTCAATTCTTATTAACAAAGTTTTTTTCCCAAAATCTTGGAAGAAATCAACAGATTTAAACCTTATCACTGCCAGCGTAAGCCAAGACTATATATATATATATATATATATATATATATATATATATATATATATGTGTGTGTGTGTGTGTGTGTGTGTGTGTATATATATTACAAAGTCACCGATTATCAATAACCACTCGGTGATAAGAATATATATATATATATATATGTGTGTGTGTGTGTGTGTGTGTGTGTATATATATTTATTATTATTATTATTATTATTATTATTATTATTATTATTATTATTATTATTATATGTCTAGGCATGACAGTTAGTATATCACTTCCTAATATGCTCAACCCAAGATAGGGGAGCCTTATAGTCATCCACATACAGTACTGTTTTGCTCATCAGTGCGGCTAGACAGGCAACTACCTCAAGCCAGGATCGAAACTCGACCACCATTATGCTATTTGGCTGCTGTACGGGTAGTGAATTAATGATGTTTTGACATCGTCCAAATGACTAAGCTCGATTTGTTTACACAAAGAACATAGCTTAATACGCTAATGGCAGTTTGTATATAATTTCATAATATGCTCAACCCAAGATAGGGAGCATTATATAAGAAAAACATGTAAGACGTGTATATATATATATATATATATATATATATATATATATATATATATATATATATATATATATATATATATACACTCACATATATCCGTCTTACATGTGTCAGCGGATAACTACATTTTAAAAATAATATATATACCGCTCCCCATGTGGGGGTACCAAATTGGCTAAAAAGGAAAATTATCCCCAACTCGCATTTAGGTAAAAATGCACTTTCGTAAATAATTGAATTCATTCAAAACATATCGCTAAAACCAAAACATAAAAACAACATCTAAGTAAATCGCGATATATCCAGAGAGTTGGCGAGATGATTCAGGGGTAAGGGTTTAGGCTCATTACCGTTGGGTTCCGATTTCGAATCTCGCTAGATACAGCCACTCTGATGAGTCGTAGACGACGAAACACGTGTCAGTGGATAATTACATTTTAAAAATAATATATACCGCTCTCCATGTGGGGGTACCAAATTGGTCAAAAGGGAAAATTATTCCCAACTCGCATTTAGGTAAAAATGCACTTTCGTAAATAATTGAATTCATTCAAAACATATCGCTAAAACCAAAACAAAAAAACATCTATATATATATATATATGTATATATATATATATATATATATATATATATATATGTAAGAAAAGACGGATATATATATATATATATATCCGTCTTTTCTTACATATATATATATATATATATATATATATATATATATATATAGATGTTGATTTTTGTTTTGGTTTTAGCGATATGTTTTGAATGAATTCAAAACCAAGACACGGAATAATAAAATAATGTTAAAAAATACACATTGTTGGTGACTACTCCCTTATTTAAATATATATATTAATATATATATATATATATATATATATATATGTAAGAAAAGACGGATATATATATATCCGTCTTTTCTTACATATATATATATATATATATATATATATATATATATATATATATATATATATATATACAGGATGTCCCAATAAAATGCATACACTCTTTAAATTATCTCAACTTGCTACATGAATACACTATACCACGTTTCCAAGAGATGTTTAGGGATAAAGAATGGCACTTGCAGCATGATGGAGCACTTCACCACTACCATCATGACGTAAGAGCATATCTTGATAGTAAGGACGAAGAGGAAGTATTAAGTACTACCCACGCTCACCTGCTTTGCGCACCCACCCCCATTCCAAGGAGTTTTCTCTATTTTAGGGGCACGGGTTGGTGGAGGTACACCAAACACAGGGTTCAGACCACAAAACGAGCTACAATAAATGAGTTGAAAGCAAACATTGAAAGAAGATGTGTCAACATACCAGTTGAACTGATAAGGATGATTTTGATTCAGTCAGTGAACGTTATCAGCTGTTCATGGACAACAATGGCCAATAGTTTGAACACTTTCGATAATTGAGTGGTTTCTATACTTGTTCTAAGTATTTTGATGTATGAATTTTTCTTTCTTAGAATAAACTAACGGGGAACCCGGCGTTGCCTGGGTGTTTGAAAATGTAAAAGGAAAAAAAAGTGTTAGTAGCCAGGCAGGCTCAAACCCGTGAGGCAATGACGCGGAACCGGAGAAGAAAATGAGAGAAAATCTGGCATCTTACCGCTACGCTACGAGGCCATAAGAAGTGAAAAGCGTTCAAATTTAGCGATGTCAATCAAAAAGTTGACTTGCTAAGTGAATGCGCACGTGCAGAAATGAAGCTTGGCTGAAGGCCAGTTCAGCTTTCCGTTGTTTCATTTATTTGTTTCCCTACGATGTTGGGGAAACCAAGCTCCTACTTTTTCGAGGGAGCTCTCAAATGAATAGCAATTGTCTGATATGAAGGGTATTTCCCACATTGATCAAAGCTGATTGCCTTCAAGATGTCCCGACCACGAAGGTCAGCGAGTTGATTTGATTCGATTCAGTTTCGCTTTATTAATACGAAAAATATAAACAAACACTGGAAACCAGATGTTTTTTTTTAATCTGCTCAAAATAGATGTAGAGACGACGACTGTTCGCAAATCGTAGATATTATAATCTAGGGAGCATATAAAAAGTTATAAAATATAGTACCCCTCCAAGGACCTCTGCGAAAAGAGCCTTTGCGGACATACAAAAACTCGCGCGGCCGTTTTTGCCTTTTATATTTATAGATGTTGGTTTTATGGTCATTTTAAGAGCGTATACATTTTATTGGGACATCCTGTACAAAACCATTTTTTTCTTTTATATATGTGCATATATTAAAAGAGTTTATTTTTTGTATGGAATTTTTTACAAATGACAGAAAAAAGAATTCTTTTGGACCCAGTATAATATATATATATATATATATATATATATATATATATATATATATATATATATATATATATATATATATATAAGTATATGAGAACCCTCGATGTAAGAAAAGACGGTTTTCACTTAATATGCAAGAGATTTTTGTAGACAAAATTAAGCCGTCTACTGAAACCGATTAGTTTCATTAAATCTAATAAAATTTCGCCTTCATCATAACAATTAGCAAGCCGGTCAAGACTGCAAATACGTTGTATTTTCAGCAACACTCCATGATTGTGCTTTAAAGCCTCTTATTTTGTAATTTTTTAATTTATTTATTTTTTTGACTGCTGAAACTGCTTAACGTCGGAGGCCAGGACATCTGGTTTTAAGGCCTGATGGCTGACCCTTGTTGGCCTCTGTCATGACTATAGAGCCATTTTCAAAAGAGACTATATTTACTTACTAGTTCCCGCTTCGTGTATAAACAAGTTGGATGCCTTTTTTCCTGGGTAACGGCCTGCCAGTATGTATATTTTTTTTTTATTATTCATTTTTTTCATCCTAGTATAACAAATAATAGCAACTGACATCAATGAACTAATAAGACCGCTAGTTTTGCTTTAAATATTATCTATAAATATAAAAGCGAAAATGTTTTTTAAAATCCGTATGTATGTATTATGTATGTTCGCTTTTTCTGTATGTCTACAAAAGGCTTTTTTCAGAGAAGCGGTCGCTCGCTTCACAAGTTTTTAAAACATTTTATATCACATATAAATCGTAATATGTCACAGTTAACAACGAAGCTCGCCTGTCTATTTAATTTGCTCGATTTCGGGAAGATAAATATTCAACATTTGTCGCTCGCCGCATGTGGGTTAGTCTTTTTCCTATAACATCTGGGGGGGGAGCGTTCAGCAGTAAATGAAATCCCGCACTCAAACTTGACCTCATTAACTCATTAAAACGGGCACCTGCAAAATCCAAGTAATTAAATAAATTCAAACGTTTGTTTCCGTTAGCATGTCGCGGTGGGGCAATGGTTAACGTCGCACTTTTTTTTTTCACACTTTAATTTACAACTTTGCCTCAAGGGTTCGGGTTCGATCCTCATATTTACTTTTTTTAACCCCTCCCCCACATACACACCTCCAAACACCCGGGCAACGCCGGGTACCCCTCGCTAGTTAGAACTAAATCCGAGGGTAAACATTTGTAGGTGTCTGTGCTCCAACATATAAAGACAAATAAAATGTTGGAACTACACACATGAGCGGCAACGCGTCCGTTTGGCTCGTCAGGGTAGGAAAAATAAAAAAATAAAATTTAAGTTTGTAGATCGATTCTTTATATAAATAACATTAATATAGGGGAATGGTAGCTATAAGAAGGACGAATTGGAATGGACACTGAATCGAGGTTTTGAGTATCAAGAGATTATAGTCGTTGAAAGTTGATGTGAATTTCTGTTTAAGTTAAGAGGAGTTGGCATAAATGGTGACATTGGTGAAAAGGAGTTCTGAAATTTGTTTTTGAATTATAGTTTCTTTTATTTCTTCTGCAGTACTTACACTGACATTCTAAAATAAATGCCTATATCAAGCAACCATGTTGTGAAAAATATACACATCAGAGTTATCACGTAATAAAGACTAGTTTTCCATTCTTATATAACTGTGGTTTGATATTACTTAATTTGCATGTCAATGAATTAGCAGTAATAAAAAGACATTATGAAAATATCGAAAGCAAGCACGAAAGATATGAGACCTTATTTCCTTATTAGACCACAAGCAAATTTCGGCAAGAAATTACGGAGTTTGAAAAACAATTAAGTTGGATTTGACAAGCTTCTGGGTTTGACCTTTACTCCTGATCTGAAATGGAACACGTACATCAAGTATGTTGCCAAGGTCGCTGGAAAGATGGCGGGATCCTTCTACCGCTCCAGAAGATATCTCACTACTGATGCAATTCTCTATCTATATAAAAGCCAAGTACGGCCAAGGATGGAATACTGTTGCCATATCTGTGCAGGAGCTGCCAAAAACAGCCTATCCTGCCTTGACAGAGTACAAAATAGACTTCGTGGCTTAGTGGGGGATGCCCTTTTCTCTACCCTGCAACCCCTCTCCCACAGAAGAGACGTTGCGAGCCTATCCGTGTTTTATCGTTATTTTCATGGCAGGTGCTCGTCTGAACTCCAATCCCTGGTCCCCCCCTCGCCAATCTTTCACGAAAAACAACCGTCTAGCTGAATCCACTGTGAAAAATTTCCCCCACTCTATATCTGTGCCTAAATCAAAACGCGGATTTCATGAACAAAGCTTCTTTCTTAGAACTGCACGCATGTGGAACTCTGTTCCGTCTGCCTGCTTCCCTCCGGACTACAACTTGGATGTCTTCAAGTCTAATGTTAAGAAATTCCTAATGAACCGCCCCCCTAATTAAACACTTCATCAAATCTCCTCACTAACGTAATGTACTTGCAATAACCCTTATCCCTGAGTGGCTTCCGGGCCTTGATAAGTGGTGATCACTGTGTAAAAAAAAAAAAAAAATTAATGAAAAGATTCGTCGCCGTTAAATGAATAACTTAAAACACGATTCAAATGGATTTTATAAAGATTGGTCGTCGTGAAATCGAATGATTAAAATACAATTCAAGACGTTTTTTTTTTTAATCGGGAGTTCCAGCTGTGTCTAATCATGTAGTGAGTGCTAGCAATGTCTATCCCTATAGAATGGGCTAGCTGTGTCTAGCCGTGTGGTATTGTCGAGGTGCACTTACGTCGATTTGTAATACGCCAGCCATTTTGTATTTGCAATCATTCTAACAGACGCCGTCTTGTGGCAGACAAACGGAACTGCCGACCTTGTGCTAAAAATAGAAACACCCTCTGTAAACGGACACAAATTAACCCCTTTTGCGCGGCCCAAATCTACACAAGGGAAAAATCACTGTAAACACCGTTTCTCACATACAATCGAGCATGGCATGCTGTTAGCGCGCATCTTTGTGCGTGTGGGCCAACTTGAGGCATAAAAAGGTGAGAAAATAAAGAATTTCATTCAAATTATTTCCCAAATTTACTGGACATTGTTATTAGGTATTCTTTTCTACACTTTTCATTTATTTTGTTTATTTCAGTTTTCACGTTAAAGAATTGTAAACTGCGAATGCGGTGCGACCACGTGGGAAATAAAAAGCATTTTCTTCATCAGTTTTGCTCTAGTCCTCATTTTTGGCCTCTGTGGTACCGTTAAACCCTCTTTTCCTATGTCGAACTTTAAAGAAAGAAATCTGGATTAAACTTTTTTTTTTTCATTAAACAAAATAGGAGAGATTTTTATTCCGAGCTAAATTGAATATAAACAAGATAAGCTTAAGTCTGAAGTTCGGTTTATTGTAATCAATTCAGCGAAGCTTTGTTCATGAAATCTACGTTTAGGTCCAAGGGGAAATTACTAATAGTGGTTTCTGCACGATAAGTGTTTTTCGTGAAAATCAAGCAAGGTGGGGACCATAGATTGGAGCTCAGACGAGCACTTGCCATGAAAATAACAATAAAGCAGAGACAGACTCGCAATGTCTCTTCTGTGGAAGAGGTTGAAGCGAAAAGAAAGGACATCGCCCACTAGGCTACAAAATCTATTTTGAACTCTGTCAAGGCAGGATAAGTGCTTCTATAAGCGCTTGCCCAGATGTGGCAACAGTATTCCATCCTTGGACTTACTTGGCTCTTATACAGGCAGAGAATTGCATCAGAAGTGAGATATCTATTTGAGAGGTAGAATGATCCCACCATTTTTTCAGTAGCCTTGGCAATGTATTTGAAGTATGTGTTCCATTTCAGATCAGGAGTAGAAGCTTTTATAAACGTGGAACCTCCCTAAAACAATAGCCATTAATTTCAATTGATGCCAGACGAGTATAAGAGCGCTTATGATGTAAAAATAAAAGTTTGGTTTTATATTTATTAAAAATTAACTAGTCACCTCTTTCCCCATTGTACCACGTGCTCAAGATCAGAGGACAGAGAACCAGAGAGAAGTTTTATTATGTATAATCTTTAAATGTTCTCTGTTTGTCCTGTTTTATATGTAGCCAACTAATATTGCACGTTGTAACAGGAAAGTAAGTTCCATAAATCTTTGGAGTTGTCAAAAAGTTTTGTTTTTTTTACCTTAATGATATCATTGGAGCGTAGAGTGGAAGGAGTACAAAATTAATGGGATTAGGGAGTAATTTCAGGGAACTTCAGCCATTACTAACCAACAAAGTACTACCGTACTTTGGGGCAATTGCACGAAGTCCGGGGTAATTGCGCCAACTTGCTAAAAGTGCTCTTTTGGCAACCACACATAAAGTGCACCTTATTTTAGATGGCACAATTACCCCCGGATTTGGCGCAATTACCTCAAAGTACGGTACCACTGTTAGCCAAGAATAGAGTATATTAACTATTTATATGCAGCGTGATGTTAACTTCAAACCTGGCTAATGAGAGTTGAAGGCATGTGCGCATGGAGATAAATGTTTTGAGAATGATATAATGAATGTGTTATGAAAGTCTTAACGATAGTTGTTAACCTTAAAGGAATTGTAATTCTGAATAGTATAAAAAGTTATGTACATCACGGGCGTCTTTAATGGCTTGGAAATGTTGAAATAAGTGATGAGAAATCTTGGGTTAGTAGATGTAGAACAGTTGACTTAGCAAGTTTTGTTCTCGGGGTAATCTCAATGAAAACATCGAAGGAGTTGATGAGAATGGACATGGGGAAAAGAGTAATACATAAAAACCTAGACAGAGCGGTTATTTTGGAAGTCAAGTTCGTAAAGCCGAGATCTGAGAGACCCTTAACATTCCAGAGTCGTGAGGTTGCCGCATTATTTTCATACAGCATATGTTGGGCGATGAATAGCCTGGCGGCACCCGCCCCTCACCAGGCTTCAGAGCATGTACAGCACTCGGTCTTATGAAATGGTCACCTATTTTAGCGCTGGCGAGGCTCAATGTTGCTTAACTTAGGTGATCTGATTGGAACTGGTTTGTTATCGTGATTATGCCGTATGTACAAAATGCCAGCGTGTAAGGGGGACGTTAAATTGATGATGATGATGATGATGATGATGATGATGATGATGATGATGATGATGACGACGACGACGACGACGAAGACGACGACGACCACGGCGACGTTTGTGGTGATAATGATGGTAGTGGTTGTGGTGGCGATGATGATGATGATGATTTTAGCAGGATATATTTAGTACGAAATATTTACTAAACTAATACTCGTACACTGGAACTGTAAATGTTACCAAACTCATGTACAGACGGGCATAATAGGCAGATACAAGCCGTTATCTCGTATGTCTGGGGTCAGCAAATGTCTATCGTAGAAAAAAGACTTTGATGGTTGATAAAGATATCAAGTTCGTATCGACCTTTAGCTGCTCGGACCAACGTTAGCAACTTGACTTACTTGACTCGTACATGCACAGTGTGATATATCATGAATATATAATTGATAGATGTTTTGCCGTGATGTAGCACATATACGTTTTCACACTGAGAAATATCAGTGTCTTACAAATATATAACATAAATGTTGTGCAACTGTCTGTCTGTCTCCTTGCTTGAGGATGCAATGTAAAACAAAGCCCTGTACTAAGATTAAAGGGTACTTTTTTTTTCAAGTAAAATTTTAAAGGAATTTGAATTTGTGTTAGGAGTTTTACAAGATTATCTACTTGGAAAACCGAAAATTAAAAAAATTAAAAAAATAAGAATAAAAGATTTAACGGTTGGAAGCAAAAGTACTGTAAGTATTGTTGGAACGATTAATCAGAATCATTTGGAGTATCAACTCGATATCGGAATTGGTATCGGAATCGCACAAATCTGTACCTATTTTCCGGTTCCAAAGTGATTCTTTTTTTTTCTTTTTTGTTTAAAATTTATTTTTTCCTTTGCTGGTACTAATAATTGTTGGACGTATTACTGCCGCATAGTTAAATTAATTAATCTGAAGCAGAAAATACTTCACAAGCATAAATCATGTAAAATGACTAATAGGTGGAACTCTAATACAAATATAAA
Organism: Euprymna scolopes; assembly: GCF_053919585.1. Classification (NCBI taxonomy): domain Eukaryota; kingdom Metazoa; phylum Mollusca; class Cephalopoda; order Sepiida; family Sepiolidae; genus Euprymna; species Euprymna scolopes. The sequence continues at coordinate 104,127,867 of NC_136498.1, forward strand.
TATGTATTAACACATTGACAAATGCAATACGGACAATAACAGAACAGAGCGAAACAAACGTTCATCTTACAAACTTAAATACTTATTTAAACCCTACAATCACCCTTTCCAAATACTTACGTGCTTAATTTCACTTATGAATTTACACAAGAACAATATAATATTCACTTTCTATGTGTTTTAATCGATTTCAACAGCAATGAATTCTCTATATCGACATATAAAAACCGAATAATAAAAAACCCTCCGCCCTAAATCATTTAAGTGAGTGTCCCTATCCGTACAAAACTCGTTTAATAAACAACTTACTAACCCTGTGCTAAGTTTATCTCCTCTTCCCCAACTATTTTAGAATATGAATTCAACAATATTTAACAAACGTAAATAAATAATCGATATCCCAACCATGTTATTGATAAACCATGTTATTGGTGAACAAATTATGAAATTTTAAAAACATTAAACATAATAACACAGAACCCACACCTACACCTGCTACACATACAAAACTAGTCTATAAAAACCAAATGCATTATTATAATAGAATAGATCACAAAGTATTTGAAAATATTATTAATGAAAGTGTAAAACCCAAAGACCCTAGCAAACAAATAAAATTTGTGACGTGACCACCTCTAGGAACGGTCGATCTCCCCATCGGGGGGAGATTGAGACCCCCGAAACACGGAGTAAAGCCGGGCAATTACACTGATATTAACTGTTAAGCATTATTGGGTGCCCGAGTAGCGGCAGGTAACCTAGCTGAAAGGGTGAATCTATTTTATTTTTGTAAAACAGACATATACTTTCTATTGTTTGGGGAAAAATGACAAGGGATGTCATTTTGAAAGTTTGAACAAAATATAATTTCATTCTTGGCCTGGCTAAACCCAATTAAAGGGCATCTGACTTCTGAGTACAAAATCAGACCGGAGGGTCAAAATGTCAACCAATCTGATCGTGTGAACAGATTCTCGGGATGTGCAAGGCATCAAGCCTTCCCCGGAATAACGTGCTGATCGATGATTTGTCTGGCGGCTTACCACGAACCAACCCTTTCTCGAAATATAAGCAAATGCCCGCGCCAAAAATCTCAGATTGGAGCCGAATCTCGAGAGAAGTAACACTACTAAAAGAGACGCCGCCCCCCTCGACTGCCGCCACCGTCGACTACGAGAATCAGATTCAGGAGTGTTTTTGTAATGAGATCGAAATGAATAATTGTGCATATGTAACACACTTTGTAAATTTCGTGAATTAATTTGAGTAGATCAGAAACATCTGTGTTTGTCTTCCTTTGGTCTGCATGAGAAACTAATTATTTTCAACGGACACCGGCGTATCAACCAGATAACGAGGCCTGCGGCGCGGAAGAATCTTGTAAAAAACTCTCGGAAGGAAGACTATCACGACTATTGCGAGTTCGACAGGGTCAGATGTCACAAATTCACCATTTACTCTAGCAAATTTAAAACGTTTAACCTGATTATAACTAATAACTTCCCCCCTCGACTGAGTTGCTTGATAAGACTAACTTAGTTTACGAATTCAAATGTTCTCTGGCAGACTGTGTCGTTGACAATAACAGTGAAAACATATATATAGGTTTGATTAACATCACTTTGTTGAGATTAACCATGCATTGCTCTGAAAACAGTGTTATATTTAACGTGTTTGCGTCCGTGAATGATCACTTTCATAATTAATAAGAATCCCAGTATATTATGAATAAAATCTAAGAGAAGTAATTGAATTCAGTTATAACATTCAATGTGAATTACTACTGTAAGATTTGGTTAAGTTATTTATATTTCTCAGAACAATAACAATGGTAATGTGTGTTATATATCTATATAATTATAAAACTCAAATGACCTTGTAACGAGTGCTGTAACTCTACATCCGGTTTACAACTTCAGGTTACGCATGCGTACATAGACAAATAACGAACGCGCCACTAAAACGTATTGTTTTACTGTGTACGTTTTCAACGTCCCAACTGTTTTTTCGCGTTTAAATTATCCAAATAAACAGTTGTTAATACTTTCTCCATTTTTTTACATCGTTCATTTTCGTATTACGTTTAAGTTATTTTAACGCAATTTACTTACGAATAAATCTACTTTAACCCGTTGACAACCATAAGAGTATTCGTTACATGATAAGGGTTGTCCCCTGTTCATGTAAGTATAAAAATAGAGAGATTAGTTAAAATGAAAATAAGAGAAAGCAAAAATCGAACCCTGGACATAAGTTTTAAAGAACAATAGGTTTAAATGGAATGTCCAGTAAATTGTTAATTCGGATGAAATAAATAATAAATAAACTATTCAATTGTTAAAAGAATGCGGATAATAAAATATGGGTTAAATAAATTAGATATGTAGGTTGAATTCCTTTGTGGAAACAACACAAGAAAAAATAGGTTATTGGGAAATCAATGTCGGAAACGTGCAAAGTCGAGCATGTTGAAACACGTGAATTTTGATCACGTGGCCGGGATGCATGGATTTCTCAATATAGGAAGTGAGACAGTCAGGGGAGACGGTCAGTGAGAAAACTCAGAGACAGGTGGACGTCTGAAGCGAGACGTCACTTCAGAAACTAAAATGTGAAACTTTAATTCTTAATGAGGAAATCACGACCGGTCGTAAGGAAATAAATTCATCATGTGTTTTGTGATAAAGCTCATCTTTGTGTTTGTGATTTCTACAAAAAGGTAAATTGTATTGTTATTATATGTCTGTGTTATAAAATGTCATTACATACACGTTTCGACATCTCATATCCACAATATGAATCTACATCATATCTACACTAAGACTGCTGAACACTATCTCATCATTCTAAGAGCTTTCTTCATATCTACACGTCTAAGTAATGAACATTTAAAATATAGGAATAGTTATAAACGAACAATCTCTCTTACAACAACATCTCTCTCTCTCTCTCTCTCTCTCTCTCTCTCTCTCTCTCTCTCTAAGATACAACATCATATGTAATAAGACAAGAACTCTCACTAAGACTCACATCTTTACTAATAAGAACTCACGTAACATACGCGCACAAGTGGTATCGTCTAATACTAATAATAATAACTATATAACAACTCACAATTTGGTGTCGTGACCAGGATGCATCAGCGATGCAGAAACCGAACCTGGGGTCGATACCACGAAAAAAAAGAAAAAAAGAAACACAACGTTTTAAAAGGGTCCAACATAATTTTAAAAAATAAATTAAATAAATAATACCACGGAAAAATACTACTAATAATAACTATATAACACATTTTATAACAGCAATTTACACACCGTCTTTTTTTTAATTTATTCTCCATTTTAATACACCTTTCATAAAAAACATTTGTACATTTTCTTCTACACTATCAACATGAATAAATAACCCCAAAAATATGTTTATTTTAATTTGCGTTACAAATAAATAATCAACGCGGCAATAAAACGTATTGTTTTACTGCGTTCGTTTTCAGCGTCCCAACTGGGTTTTTGCGGGTTTTAATTAAAAGATATATCAAAATTTGAATTTAACTTTAAGTATAATGGTATCTGTGTCGTGCACATTTACCTATAAGTATGGCAAACAACTTATAATTCAATGGCTGTAAGTTTTTTGTTCAAAAATAAACAATTATAAACAGAACAACTCATAGAATTCTATCTATATTCTTTTTTACATTTTAATATACCTTCATAGAAATGTTTCTGTTATGTCACAAAAACTATTTTCTTTACGTCACAAATGTCACGCTCATGCATTAGTTACATAGCTAATATAACATACTGACCCAACGGGGGGTAGTCTAGTATTTAATAAAAAAAATTATACAACATGAAAATAATATTAAAAATTAAAAAACTCTTGAAGCGTTATATATTAGAATCCTTCAACCCACTATAAATGATATCGCATTTGAGAAAAGCAGTAACGTTCTAAAATGCCTTGCGTAGTCCGTATTGGACGGACTTTGTTAACGGTGTCCACAAACTTTCTGATTTTAATACTTGAATTTATAATCGACCTATATTTTAATCGACATTTCATCGACTCTATATATTTTAACTTATCGTTGTTTACTGTATATTTTAGTTTTCACTTTTAATTCTCATTTTCGTTCTTTCGCACTTTTACTTCAACACCTGATGATGATTCGTGGACGAATCGAAAGCGCTCGTGACAGCAACAACTATAGAACTTTTATTAATATTTTTGATTTTGATATAAAAAGGATTATACAGCAAAGTGTCTTCGTTGCATTTGATATTTGCTTGGTTGGTTGGTTGTTTTTGTTTTACGGCATATCAACCCTTTTCGGGTTATTTAATGCCGAATCCAAAGATTTTGAAGAAAATTTTTTTTAATAGAATATATTTGTTGTTTTAACGTCGGTTTCTATTTAACCCATAGTTGGGACCCTAACAGGTACTACCACTCCGGGTCAGAGTGGACCTGGGAGCAATGGTAATTAAAGGGTGGCTCCACACTCCCCAAAGCCCGCAAGCTGGGGCCTCACCACTGGATATCGTTTAAGGTCATATCCAGGACCCCCATTGAGGGACTTTTACCCTCTGCAGGGGGGGGGGGGCAGTCGGCGTATTCTAATGCCCCACCGACAGGGCCAGATATTTGCATGAATCTATATATATATATATATATATAAAATATATTTTAGTCATCGACATACAGACCTGTTTCGTTGTATCACAACTCATCAGTGCCGCTAGACTAACACCTCTCCCAAGCCGAGGATCGAACCTAGAACCGTCGTGATGACAGTCGGCAGTTCTACCCCTTGACTACGGAATCGGTGGCCGAAATTAACCTGTCCGAACGATTATTTAAATAAACATCCGTCCGCTACTCGTAGAGGGCTCAAACGTTTGTTTGTAAACAAATCGCGAGCTTCGCATTGTTTCAGCTAAATTAAGTAGCGAGTAAGATAATTTACGAGAGTGCTCTACCAAAGAGGGGAGCTTTATAAAATATATTTTAGTCATCGACATACAGACCTGTTTCGTTGTATCACAACTCATCAGTGCCGCTAGACTAACACCTCTCCCAAGCCGAGGATCGAACCTAGAACCGTCGTGATGACAGTCGGCAGTTCTACCCCTTGACTACGGAATCGGTGGCCGAAATTAACCTGTCCGAACGATTATTTAAATAAACATCCGTCCGCTACTCGTAGAGGGCTCAAACGTTTGCTTGTAAACAAATCGCGAGCTTCGCATTATTTCTATATATTTATATATATATATATATATATATATATATATATATATATATATATATATACAGAGAGAGAGAGAGAGAGAGAAAGAGAGAGAGAGGGGGGGGAGAGAGATGCATATTTTCTTTCAATGTAACGTTTGCATCTCACATGGAGGATAAGTGTGTTCTAACCTGTGAGATTGCATGCTTTCCTCACATGGATTTTGACCCACTGTACGAGAGAACGTGATTTTTTTAATCTCTCGTCAGTTGTCTGCTTCCAAGTCAGGAGAAACAACTCACTGGTGTATTTACAACCGGTGTTATTTCCCTAATTCCCCTACGATAGCGATTAGAAACATTCCTTAGGAAATTAAATATGTAAACTAAAGTGGTGGGTACCGTGCTATTTTTGTAAATAGTAATTTCAAGTAATATTCAATATATATATAATAATATATATTTACAATATCTTTGTTTTTTATCATTAAATTGTAAGATGTGTCTATAGTAAAAATAAAATAACACGGAGGATAAGTGTGTTCTACCCTGTGAGGTTGCATGCTTTCTCTAGTATGGGTTTTGATCCACCGTATGCAATAACGTACTTTTTTCGAATCGTTTATCAGCTATCTGCTAAGCAAAGCAAGTGAAACCGCTCACCGGTGTATTTATAACCGGTGTTGTTTCCCTAATTCTCCTACATAATAAAGACAGGCGACGGTGGTCTAGTAGTTGTCGACATAAACTGACAACCTGGGTGTTCCAGGTTCGAATTCAGCTCGTTCCACAAAACTCACTTTCACTTAGGATGTTGGCAATCTTCAGGTGATCTCTTCCGTAATTCTGTTGTCTTTCTATAAAGAATTCTGACTAGGAAAATGTCGAGGGAATCAATGCCAACAATAGAATCTTCGGATTATTATGATATGATAATGATTAATAATAAAATGATAAATACTTATTGATTTTAAGCTACCAATAACACTATAATCTATACATAGCTACACAAATGTATTATTACGTTTACGAAAATATATACATATATACATATATTACATGGGTTCGACAGTAATCAAATATATACATATATACATATATTACATGGGTTCTACAGTAATCCGAAAAAATATAAAGCAACAATTCATATTGCAGTAATCAATTATATACATATATACATATACAGTAATCAAATATATACGTATGTACATATACAGCAATCAAATATATACATATATACATATACAGTAATCAAATATATACATATATACATATACAGTAATCAAATATATACATATATACATATACAGTAATCAAATATATACATATATACATATACAGTAATCAATTATATACATATATACATATACAGTAATCAAATATATACGTATGTACATATACAGCAATCAAATATATACATATATACATATACAGTAATCAAATATATACATATATACATATACAGTAATCAATTATATACATATATACATATACAGTAATCAAATATATACATATATACATATACAGTAATCAAATATATACATATATACATATATTACATGGGTTCTACAGTAACCAAATATATACATATATACATATATTACATGGGTTCTACTATAATCCGAAAAAATATAAAGCAACAATTCATATTGCAGTAATCAAATATATACATATATACATATACAGTAATCAAATATATGCATATATACATATACAGTAATCAAATATATGCATATATACATATACAGTAATCAAATATATACATATATACATATACCGTAATCAAAGATATACATATATACATATACAGTAATCAAATATATACATATATACATATACAGTAATCAAATATATACATATATACATATACAGTAATCAAATATATGCATATATACATATACAGTAATCAAATATATACATATATACATATACAGTAATCAAATATATGCATATATACATATACAGTAATCAAATATATACATATATACATATACAGTAATCAAATATATACATATATACATATACAGTAATCAAATATATACATATATACATATACAGTAATCAAATATATACATATATACATATACAGTAATCAAATATATGCATATATACATATACAGTAATCAAATATATACATATATACATATACCGTAATCAAAGATATACATATATACATATATTACATGGGTTCTACAGTAATCAAATGTATACATATACATATATTACATGGGTTCTACAGTAACCAAATATATACATATATACATATATTACATGGGTTCGACAGTAATCAAATATATACATATATACATATATTACATGGGTTCTACTATAATCCGAAAAAATATAAAGCAACAATTCATATACAGTAATCAAATATATACATATATACATATACAGTAATCAAATATATGCATATATACATATACAGTAATCAAATATATACATATATACATATACCGTAATCAAAGATATACATATATACATATATTACACGGGTTCTACAGTAATCCGAAAAAATATAAAGCAACAATTCTATAGCTAGATATTTAGATATTTTAAAAGATTTGGAATTGGCAATTGTATCGGAATCGGGAAAAATATTGGAATCGCTCCATCACTAGTGATACTCATTTATTCTTCGGAATCGCCAAGAGCACTTGCTAGTATTTAATGATATATGTATGCTTATAAAAAAGATTAGCTTTTTTAATTTTTAAAATGCGTTTTTCATAAGATTAATGTACAAAGTTGATCTGTCTATAAACCAATCCAAACTAAAAACTAAAAAACTAAAATACATCGCACAGATCATTTTGTTATGTTGTTTCTAATAATTGTCATTAAGACTCTTGCCTATTTGATCCGTTAACGTGTGACGTTAAATATGAAAATCTTATTTGTTAAACTTTCTTTCAGAGCAAAAATTCTAAACATGATTATGTTTTAAATCATTAACATCCTTGCGACAAGATCACAGTGTAGCACCTGTTCTGATGCTAAACTTCGCTTTTTCTGTTCTCGGTCAGGTGAGGAGAAACCTCTCATGACTCAGACCATTTTAATTTTTGTTCCTATCCAGAGTGCCCTTTTTGTAGAGCTGGATTTTTCCCCACATTAAAAACCGACCTTGTGTCTAACTCTGCCCTCGTGAAGAAGCAGGCAATACTTGATGTGTACCATTAGTTTATATATATATATATATATATATATATATATATATATATGTATGTGTGTGTGTGTGTGTGCTGTGTGGGTGTGCGTGTGTGTATAAGGCGAAAATATAAACATATAGAAATTAAAACATAATAAAGGAAAGAAAATATGATGGTTAGTGTTTGCAATATTATACAGAAGCCCTCATTTATTGCCATCTAGTATATAATTAAACATGGCATAACAAGTACTGCACTAATTTTAAAGGCGATTCAACTCTAGCTCTTCTACAGCAAATTAAAGCAGACTCTCATCTTTATATTAATATCGTAATTCGCCTCGGCCGTTATCATTCTGTACTTACCTACAAACGTAAGTGGAATATTGACACATTTGCTTAATTAAATTGGTGTCGCTGCAAGGCAAAAACGTAGTCATATTCTCATTGGCTGAGAAAAACGCATACCAGCAATCTCACTTAACAACCAAACCGTTAAGACAGTATGGCGGATCTATCTTACAATTCAAACGTAATTTTCAATAAAAAAACAACCGTCAAATTTACATTAAAAACATTAGGTCACAATTTACAGGTATGTGAAAACGTTTATTTATAAAAACTTTATTTTAAGCTTCTAATTTTTTGTTTTTTACTTAACAAATATATTTTTATGCCAATCCTCGAAATAAAAATGTACTATTCTCTTCGCCTATCGTCTATTAATTATCTTGTTAATATTTAAAACAGGAATCACTCCATTTTTCAATTCTTTTTAATTCTATCTCGATCATAAATTATTACACTGAAGATATCAAACTATGTATATTTTTAAAGGGTTATAATTGCTGTATATATTATTGTCGTAGTATGGTAAGTGGTTATGTAGGAAAATGTGATTAAAAATATAGTTAACTAGCATGACACGTGTTCCGGCGTTGTCTGAGAGGAATACAAATGAATGATTGCATCCATATGTCTTAGCAATAATACTGTTAAAATCTAAAATGGTCTAGAATTAATTGAGAAGCTATTTCTAAAGATAATATTACATAAAATCTTGAATATACAAAAGTCAGAAGAAAAGTACGTAAGTTTTAGTTACGAAAGTAGATGGTTAGTTAAAATTTGCTCTCTATTTTGAAAGTAAATGAACAGGCTATGTGAATCTACATATGACATAAATTGTAGTAATTAAATAAAGATAGATTATTTTTATTAACGTATATATTGTCCATACAACTCCCGGCCTAAACAAATGAACGGGTTACGTAAATAAGTATGGATGACAGTAATTGTAGTAATGTTTCATCGTATTATATTTAAATTTTTATAGAAAGAGGTGTATTCATTTTTGTTTATTACCGTACAACATATCCATAGATCTCATGCAATGGTGCAATAATATCATTGCTATGCAATGTGGCGGTTCTGTGAAATTGTTTTATATATAATATTCTACCTCGGCGTTGACTAGTTCTGTCTTAGGGATAAATTATATGGAGGAGAATGTGTTGTGACTCTCTCTTTTGAGAGATGAAATTGGAAGAAGCGGAAATGTCAGAATGGATGTAATAATTTTCAGTTTTAAATTAAACTGCAGAACCTGAATATGATGGTTTTTCTGGGTGGAAAACATGTGCATTGGAAGTTTTCGTTTATCTGCCTATAATTGAAAATCTAAAAGGCAAAAAGCGAGACTATTTTATCATAAGTAGAGAAGATATGTTCAAAAGTACTGACGTCATGAATAGGAGATCAACACTTCCTAATAAGCTAGTCTTATCGGAGAGGGACCTATGTTTTCAGTGGCGTCCGTGCGTCCGTTATTCCGGACGATTGCCAGATAACCGTCCATTAGTTTTTCCTGAAATTTTGCCGCAAATTGTATTTTAATAAATAGATGTGCACAGTAAAAGTTTCTCACATTAATCATTTCTTCCCAATTTTTTGTGGCGTCATCTCACAAGCAACACCAGTCGTGTTTTTATTTACGAGATGAAATAAAAAATAATTATAAGTATGCATAGTTGTTTAATTACATTTTTCTATTATTAAAAGAGTTTCTATCTAGTAAATACTGTTATCAACATTTACTAAATAAATAAAGAAAATAAAGAAAACAAACAACAATGCTGCCTTTTCTACTTAATTCATCCTCTTATTTTATTTTCTAGTAGTTTACGTTAAATATACTAAATAGGTATATTAAATAGGTATTTTAATTAACAATTAAATATATTAAATAGGTATATTAAATAGGTATTTTAATTAAACTATGTCTTAGAAAAAAAAACTAAGTTACGTCAAGTTTCAACGTTAAATGCCGAAATTATAATTAGAGCGGTAATATATAGTCGGTATCCAAACAAGTCCCGAAAGAGACTAGCTAAGGAAGAACAATTACTAAATCTTATTAGCATGTCTTTTTTACTAGAAAATTATGAACAAATGTGATCGTTCTTGCTTAGCTAGCATATTTCTCGTTGTTTATAAAGATAGCGTCTATATTTTTCTACCAAATTTAAAATGAGCACAAATTTAACCGTATTCAACCATGAACTAGGCATAAAACACTCATTCTAAATCAACAGGCTATAACTTTTGCCCGTCTTTCACAAGCTGAAAATTTAGTTTATATATCTATAAAAATGAGAATATATGTGGGTGAGGACACTTTTCATCCTATATACTCAACGAATTTTTGATCTACAGATTTGAAATTTGGTATATAGGGTAATCAGACACGTGAAGAACTTTTTAATCGGTCAAAAGGTCAAAATTGAAACATTGATACTTGTGGGTCATCGGATTTTTATCTGTTTGTCAACGTTTTTCACAAGGGTTGAAATCACCTTTAAAAGATCGTATCGGTTAAAGATCGTGTCGATTATGCGTAACTCACTGTCTTTAGATTTTGGTTTCGATCTCAGCTCGAGTATTTTTTGATTTACAACAAGTGAACGGTTTAGAAAAAACAATAATACTCGCATGCACATGGCTCAGTTCCTTTCTGTTTTGTTTTGTGTTTTTATTTTTTTAAAAAGGAATTTAACGTTACGTTTAATACCAAGCAACGTCGACTATATCTTCTAGTATTATATAATTTGAGAAGTATGATGATGTTCTATTCGAGGATACAGAACATGTATATTATAAAATATTATGTTTTAATTTTGAAAAAAAAAACTGTTACCAGTGTTGGAGTATACATTATTGTATTTCACAGCTTATGTATTAAACATATATTCTGATCATATCCATCATTAGAACGAAAATCTTAGCAAAAAGATTAACATTTTTATCACAGTTGACATTTATAAAAGACAACAAATTGAATAATAATAATAATAATAATAATAATAATAATAATAATAATAATAATAATAATAATAATAGTTCTTATACTACCTTTAAAACGGTAACTTTGATAGAAAAAAAACAGATTTTTCATTGTTACAAGCCTTGTTAGGGAGGTCTAACAGTAGTGCATTTTCAACACTCTTTAACCCTTTTGTGGGGGGAATAATTAGATAGTGTCCGGAACAGGTGAACGATTACGATCAGTTCCCCATGTGCTAGTTGGCTTTGGTTAGTAATTGCCTAGAGATCGTATAAAAACATTGGATCCCATCAGGCAGTGTAGTTTAAATGTTAGAAGCTTGTGTGGGGGATATAGTGAGATTCTAGAATTTATCGAGATAAAATATATTGACTTGTGTTGTGTCCAAGAAACTTAATGAAAGAGTAACTCACGGGAGAACGTGATAAATATAGATGTGAAAGAAAGAAAGAAAGAAGGATGAATAAAGACCTGGTCAGAGATAGATTAGTTTGGAAGCAAAAAGTCAACATGTAAAACAGATACGGCTGCTGCTGATGATCATCTAATAGTGTAATATATCTGTGAGCATTTAGACATTGAGTAACTTGTGACACTACGTTCGATTGAGGTCGTTGGGTGCTGGAGAAGTGGGAAAAGAACAATAGAAAGATGACAAATAAAAAAGGAAGTGGGTTTAGCGAGTAATAAAAGAACTTATCAATGGATAATGGATAGGAATTTGTCCTTAACGCGGACAAAGAGAAATAAGAGTCGATTTTTAATTACGGTGTGACGAATGGCAATAGATAAAAGGACTGAACAATGGACTAAGGATCGAACAATAGGAACGACACTTGACGGAGATATCAGTCGGAGGCTTAGTCAGTTGAGGCCTGAACTCCAGGGTAAACAGTTAGATTTTGGATACGACCGAAGGCAGTTGGTCGTTCAGAGGTCCTTGAGGAAGATGGAGAGATGAAGTGACAGCAAGTAATTGACACGACAGAACGTATATGTGAACCTTAGCAAGTAGAAACACACACCCAGGGTCCAACCAACATGGATGTGAAACATCGGCCTCTGTGCTATTCTTGTGTTTTGTTTTATTTTTCTATCTGTGGACCCGTGCTCTCCTATTGACTGTCGCCAGTGAACAAGACGACGATACGGCCAGGACTAGAAGATGAATATGAAAGGGAAATCCACGACACACAACGTTTGGAGTCGGCGACTTGTCAGTGGGTCAACGTTGGTCACAGACTCTCTTAATTGCATTTTCATGGTGTGTTCGATTACACCGTAAACACGTATATCAAAATATAAAAGAGATGTTAAACCGATGATGATGCTCCTGCTGGTGGTGGTGGTGGTGGTAATACTGACGATAATCATGGAAGGGGCAGGAGGACAACGAAGAGAAGTGTAATATTGCCGTCTATATAATTTATGGTTCGCAGTTTAAACCAAATGCTTACCAACAGAATACACACACTGATAGCTGTGGTTTTTGTGATCAAACAAACAAACACTTGTTAAATCTCTGCCTGACTGCCTTTGTTTATGACTTATACATAAACCACATTGTTTTATCGGAATCTGATTGTTCGCTTTTTTTTTGACATTCGAATTGAAATTTCGATTGTTTTATTGCTTCCCAAGTTAAAATATATTCTCACATTGTTTCATGGTCTTGATTCCTCGATCGTAATGTAGGGTTTACGCCATTGCTCAGCAATTTGATTTACATCTGGTTTTGCCGTGCATCGTTCACCCCTCTTATGCAACAGAAGAAAACGGTGGAAATCGAAGACAAGTCTGATAAAGGGATGTTTTCTTGAAACATAACAATGCAGGTATTCTACTTTATCATCTGATTACTGATGAAAGTAAGAACACAATACCTGTAAATTACCATTATATCTTAGTTTGCATCAATTTGTGTCTATTTCTTACTTACTCTGCATTGCATTGCCTTCTATTCATTTAAATGTCATTTATATATACACTAAATAATGTCATTTATATATACACTAAATAATGTCATTTATATATACACTAAATAATGTCATTTATATATACACTAAATAATGTCATTTATATATACACTAAATAATGTCATTTATATATACACTAAATAATGTCATTTATATATACACTAAATAATGTCATTTATATATACACTAAATAATGTCATTTATATATACACTAAATAATGTCATTTATATATACACTATATAATGTTTAAAGCAAAGTATATAAACCTGTCTTATCACTTGCACTCAACAAATTTTGCTTAATGAGTTAAACAAAAGTCTGAGATTTGAAACTCACTTAAATCGTTACTTTAAAGAACTACGATAAACAATGGCATTGTTGACTTTCTTCTCAGACGGAAAACTTTGTTTATTTTGATTTTTTTAATATTTTTTATAATATATATTTTTTTTATTTTTATTTTCTTCTGACCACTCCCTCCGAACGGTAAAACTTGTTTGCTGGTATCTTAGTGGAAATGTTGCCTGCCCCTGCCCTTTGACTGGTCACATACCATTTACAATGATGGCACTTTTGATTTGGGTGGTCAGCCATTATTAACAAAGAAGCTAGGCCTGGACGGGTGGTTTCCGACTGAACATCCTTTGTAAAGCAAATCGGAATCTGTTAATTCCGGCTAAAGGTCAGAGACAAACAGACAGACGGGTGAACTCTCGGATTAGACCTTTCCCTCATCCATGGATGGAAAGATGATAAGAATAAATAGGCACTCACACACGGACACAAACACGAGCACATTTATATTGTAAAAGAAGAAGCTTACCATTTATATAATCGCATACAAACTGTAACATATATATGTGGGAGTGCCATGATGAAATGGATATAGCTGTTGGCTCAGAATGATCAGTACGGCCATCGGCTATGACGTAAAATAACAAATAAAATAAAAGACAGCGATACGGATTTATTATAATATATATATATATATATATATATATATATATATATATATATAGTAATTTATAAAATATATGGCGATTAAGCTACACTGAATATTCTGCGTTTCATCCACTGTAGGATTCGTCAGGCTTATGCGCGAATTCTGTGGTTGCTTCTTGTTTTTATATATGTTGAGGATTTCTAGTTAGCCAATCAGATTTCTAGTATCCACTAGAATTCGCGCATAAGCCTGACGAATCCTACAGTGGATGAAACGCAGAATATTCAGTGTAGCTTATAATCGCCATATATATTTTATTTATATTTTTTATAAATTACTAATTAGCTCTACCTACGTATTGAGCACTTTTGAAGTAAATACTTAAAGTTTACGCATAAATCTATACTTCCGTATATTAAATTTATGTAAGTAAATGAAGTAGTTATATATATATATATATATATATATATATATATATATATATATATATAAAGGAGATTAGAACAATAGTCTAAAGAGCAGAGTGTATTCTAATGTAATAGTAAAATTAATAATTTAATTAAAATAGAGGAAAAGAAAAACTGCTCGTTATAATTTAGATAAATAATAAGCTCGATAGGTAAATATCCTAGAGCTAATTTAATATTCAGTAATGTGATTGATAATTTAAAATTCAAATTAGAATTAAATAAAAAATCCGTTTCACAAGAAGGAACAACAACAAAATCAATAATTTGTACGATCGTTTCGGAAAACATTAATTTTATTGTGGTAGACATTAAGCCACGGACAATAATTTTTACATATAGTATTTAAAAAAAAACAAAGTTTCCTCATCAGCAAAAGTATTGGGAAGGGTTTTTAATATATGTAAAAGACACCATGGTTTATTTATGGTGTCCTTTACATATATTAAAAACCCTTCCCAATACTTTTGCTGATGAGGAAACTTTTGTTTTTTTAAATACTATATGTAAAAATTATTGTCCGTGGCTTAATGTCTACTACAATACAAACATTGTTTTCCGAAACGATCGTACAAATTATTGATTTTGTTGTTGTTCCTTCTTGTGAAACGGATTTTTAATTTAATTCTAATTTGAATTTTAAATTATCAATCACATTACTGAATATATATATATGTATATATATATATATATATATATATATATATATATATATATAGTCTTGACTGTCATTTAGGCGGTGGGGTTTCGATCCTGGTTAGAGGCAGTTGCCTGTCTAGCCGCACTGATGACCTGTGAAACAGCGAAACAGTACTGTATGCGGATGACTGTAATGCTCCCTATATTGGGTTGAGCATATCGGGAAGTGACATACAAACTGCCATTAGCGCATTAAGCGACGCTATTTGTGTAAACAAATCGAGCGGAGGCATTTGGACGATGTCAAAACGTCGTTAATTCATTACCCACACAGCATCAACCGTATAGCGCAATGGTTAGAAGTCTTGACTGTCATTTGGGCGGTCGATTTTCGATTCTGGCTCCAGGCAGTTGCCTGTCTAGCCGCACTGATGAGCTGTGAAACAGCGAAACAGTACTGTATGTTGATGACTATATATATATATATATATATATATATATATATATATATATATATATATATATGGGTGTGTGTGTGTGTGTGTGTATTAGTGTTTGGACGATTAATCGGAATCGGGAATCAGAAAAATCGGAACTTTTGGAGGTATCGAAATTAGTATCGGAATCGGAAAAATTTGTGCCTAAATTCCGATTCTAAAATGTATTCTTTTGATATTTTTAAAACTTTATTTTCCATTGCTTGTAACGATAATAGATCTTTATTGTTTTTAAACTTTTAATAAACTAAACTCTATAGATCATAATAACATTCAAATAGGATGTAATGTTTTTATATTTGCGTAAAATAAACAAAACAAAACTTGAAACTTTGCGAAAATTCACCAGGCAACCACTACAAGAATGTTGTTTATTTACAAGGTATCGAAAAAATTATTTAACATTAAAGAAATATTTTGTCAAGAAAAATAATATCAAGCATTATTGCTAATTAAATAAAAATAAAATATAAAAAGTGTCATTTTCAATCTTTATTTATTTTATGGATTTATGCTTTTGTCCAGTTGGGTTTTGCCCGGTAGGTTTTTGTCTGCTCCCTCACTCAGCACTGACAAATATTACAAGGAATGGACAAAACGTTGTAAAAAGGCTTAGTTTTGAATTGAATTTGATATGAATTTGTGAATTTTCATGTTTCCGCGTGAAAAACTTTTAGCATCATTTTTTTATTTTTATATCAATTTTCACCCCAAACAAGGCACAGTGCCACTTTGAAGTAGAGGGCTACTATCGAGGACATAAGTTACAGTAGGATTATTGGCAAGATGTCTGTTCACATTACACTTGAACTTCTGCATATCAGTACAGTTGGGAAAGCAGAATCCCAGAAGGGAGTTCCAAAGACTTGCAGTTCTGGGGAAGAAATTATTGGAGTAAAAGGCTTTCTTACACCTAGGGATCTCTACTGTAAAGGAGTGGGACTTAGTTGCTTGTCCGGTTTGTCGGGTACAAGTGTTTGCAGTTCGTCAGAGCATTCACCATTAAAGTATTAGTAGAACATGCAGAGGGGTGCAACATTTCATCGATGGGACAGAGGATGAAGCCTAGATGACAGTTCAGAACCTATAAGGTTGGCGACTCTATTTTGAACCCTCTCGAGGAGTGAGAGACAAGCAGCAGATGCACCAGCCCAAATGTGAAAACAGTACTCCATACATGGGCGAATGGTGGCCTTATAGAGGTACAGGATACTTTCAGGCGCAAGTAATTTTCTAGCACGGTAGAGAGTCCACCTTCTTTGAAGCAGGCTTGGCAATGCTCTCAATGAATCTATTGCAGTTCATGTTCCCTGTAAACGTTAGGCCGTTAAAAGTTTTCTTTGATTCTGCTAAATGTCATTTACTTATGCTTATGCTTAGGGATTCTTACGGCGCCAGAAACCGTCTGAAGCCGTTTAAATGTTCAAATGTTCCAGTATTTTTTCGCATCTACTTGCCAAATGTCTGAATGGCGCTTCTAAGAGAGTTCACAGTTAAACGAATGTGGAGGTTTAATTTTGTTGAAGCCGCTTTGACTGACTACCATACCTTCTGAAAGTGTTAATGTTTTATTGTATCTTTCTCAGGTTTCGAAAAAGTTTTTAAAAAAAATATACAGGAATATCTCACAATAAATGCATATAAAGCTTTGGATAATATTACATCAACGGAAAACATTTTCAATTTTGTCAAATTAAAAAGAAATTATATCTACATTTTAAAAGTACCCCCTCCCATGATAGTCTACTTTTGGAGGTGATATTTTTTGCACCCACTAAAAACAAAGCTATTTTAAAATTTAGAATGGAGGCTTATTTGGTTGTTTGGTTGTTTTTGTTTTACGGCATATCAACCCTTTCGGGGTTATTTAATGCCGAATCCAAAGATTTTGTAAAAAAAATTTAATAGAATATATTTGTTGTTTTCACGTTGGTTTCTATTTAACCCATAGTTGGGACCCTAACAGGTACTACCACTCCGGGTCAGAGTGGACCTGGGAGCAATGGTAATAAAAGGGTCACTCCACACTCCCCAAAGCCCACAAGCTGGAGCCTCACCACTGGATATAGTTTAAGGTCATATCCAGGACCCCCATTGAGGGACTTTTACCCTCTGCAGGGGGACAGTCAGCGTATTCTAATGCCCCACCGACAGGGCCAGAATGGAGGGTTAGTAGCGCACGTAAATTTAGGGCAGTTATTGAATTATCAATTGAAAATAGTTCGTTGTTCAAGAGTATTTTTAAAAAGCAGCTACCCCTCCCCCAGAATTTTATTTTAAAAAGGATCTTAAAATGTTAAGGGTTCTTTAAAACCAAATAAAATCGATTTTTATAAGTTATGAACACGTTTCGTACTACTGTTCTCATGTTGAGTGTCCTATTTATTTGATTTCCGTAGAGGGTAATGTTAGACAAAAGGTCGTTTTTTTTTTAATGTAAGGAATATTCAGCTCCAAAAATAAACGGGTCACTCTGAGTCGGAGCAAAATTATGAATTGCCTCAGTCTATAAGGATTTCTTCTTTATTGAACGAGAAGAAAATAGGTGAACTGTAGTACCAGAACAGATATTACATTTTGTTAACGTCTCGATCGATGTAACCTCCGACCTCGATTCTGTGCAGATTCTCGAACTTCAACAGAAAAATTCACAATTTTGAGAACACAAAACAAAACAATTAGTATATTAATATGTTTTGTTTTGTTTTTTTTTTTAATTGGAGTGATGGATGGGGGCCTCTTCATAAAACTACATCTACCGCAAAAAAAATTATTTTCAACCAATATTTATAAAATAACTGCCCCTTTTTCCTAGCTGACGAAAATGATCCTTTTTCCGTTGGCCTTTCTTCAGTTGCCTTTTTTTCCGTTGCCCAATTTTCCGAAATTCATAAATTTAACGTAAAAGAATCATTAGTTTTCGGCCATTCTAATTATTTTAAAACAGTTAACTAAATTTTTTACCACTGACCCCAAAGCCCAATCGGCAAAACCATAAAAACACAAGTAATCGATTTATTTTTTGTATTATCACTCGGACTTAGGGTTAATAGTAGAAAGGGGTTGTGTCTTTTATAACTTTTGACATGTTTTTTTTTTTATCATAGTTTGACCATGAACATGAACCAAAATTAAAAATAAACAAAATCCGTTACCTGTTCTTAAAAACACTTTCTGTTGCGAAAAAGGTGATCATTTTACGTGAAATATGCAATTACGATTAGCGAAAAAATGAAAACTCAATGAAAATTACCGATAATTTCAGGAGAATAAAGTATTTACACGTACCGTTTTACACTTTAAATTAATAACATTACCTATAAACCCTCATAATTATAAAAATTTAATATAAGACGATTTATTTACGAATTTAATATGCAAGATCAGTTTCACGCATAAATTTAACGTAAAATCAGCGTCTTTTTCCGAAACATTTCAGTGTGTTATGGCAGTTAAATAAAAACATTTTTTATTATTATTATAGATAAATTATGTGCGTTTATTTTGGGGAGGGTTTCTACTTTTTTAAGCGATTACGCACGGTTTTACAACGTTGTCAATCGAACTTAAGTTAGTCGGAAACAATTTAGTTAACATCCATAAAAAAAATTAGCCCACAAATGATGATTATTTTTGCGTTAAATTTATATTCGAAACTGATCTCCCACTCTAAATACTAACTTGATTGCTTTTCTTTCCGTCGATGTTTTTTTAAGGGTTTCAGACGTAATCAACTATAGAAGTAATATTTTATTTTGAAATGCGGATTTAGCTGAGAATGTTAATATACAAATGTTGTTGTTGTTATTATTATTATTGTTGTTGTTATTGTTATTATTATTATTATTATTATTATTATTATTATTATTATTATTATTATTATTATTATTATTATTATTATTATTATTATTATTATTATTATTATTATTATTATTATTATTATTATTATTATTATTATTATTATTATTATTATTATTATTATTATTATTATTATTATTATTATTATTATTATTATTATTATTATTATTATTATTATTATTATTATTATTATTATTATTATTATTATTATTATTATTATTATTATTATTATTATTATTATTATTATTATTATTATTATTATTATTATTATTATTATTATTATTATTATTATTATTATTATTATTATTATTATTATTATTATTATTATTATTATTATTATTATTATTATTATTATTATTATTATTATTATTATTATTATTATTATTATTATTATTATTATTATTATTATTATTGTTGTTGTTGTTGTTGTTGATATCAAGCATCTTGTTTTTGTTTTTAATTTTTATACAGCAAAGCAAATCAATTTAATAACCCACCATTTTTTTTACAATTAAAATAAAATGTTCACTTCATTCATGGAGAGAAGGCACTGAACAGTAAACAAAACCCAACTTTCTTTCTAATCTACATCAATGATCTCCCTAAACACATGCTTAAATCATTCGTTGACATCTATGGTGATGACACGACTATCTATGGCAACGCATCAAAGGCTGTAAATGAGAAAGATCTCTCTGATTCTCACTCCTCTGATCTTGAGCGCGTAGTACAATGGGGGAAGAGGTGGCTGGTTACTTTTAATGCATCTAAAACAAAGCTTCTTTCTTTACATCATCAACGCTCTGATCCCCATCTGGCATTAATTGGGGAGGCTACATGTTTTGACAAGCTTCTGGGATTGACCCTTACTCCTGATCTGAAATGGAACACATACAAGGTCGCTGGAAAGATGGTGGGATCCTTCTACTGCTCCAGAAGATATCTCACTACTGATGCAATTCTCTATCTATATAAAAGCCAAGTACGTCCAAGGATGGAATACTGTTGCCATATCTGGGCAGGAGCTGCCAAAAACAGCCTATCCTGCCTTGACAGAGTACAAAATAGACTTCGTGGTTTAGTGGGGGATGCCCTTTTCTCTACCCTGCAACCTCTCTCCCACAGAAGAGACGTTGCGAGCCTATCCTTGTTTTATCGTTATTTTCATGGCAGGTGCTCGTCTGAACTCCAATCCCTGGTCCCCCCTCGCCAATCTTTCACGAAAAACACCCGTCTAGCTGAATCCACTGTGAAAAATTTCCCCCACTCTATATCTGTGCCTAAATCAAAACGCGGATTCCATGAAAAAAGTTTCTTTCTTAGAAGTGCACACCTGTGGAACTCTCTTCCGTTTACCTGTTTCCCACCTGACTACAACTTGGATTTCTTCAAGTCCAACATAAACAAATTCCTGATGAACCGCCCCCTTAAATAATCCGATTTATCAAATCTCCATTACTACGATATTCTCGCGTTCATTACTGTACACGCAATAACCCTTATCCGCGAGTGACCTTCGGGCCTTGGTAAGTGGTAACTACCATTTAAAAAAAAAAAAAGCCCACGCTCTCTTAATGTTAAAAATGGTTTTCTAAATAATAACATGTATTTAGAAATTCGTTCGTTGTTAAATATTTTGTTCTTATATCGTTTTCTCATTTTGCCTTCTAATCGTCGACTATTTTCAACTATTTATGGAAACTTTTCAAGTAACATGTAGCATGTTGTAAGCTAAGACAAACTGATGCAATCTGGCTTTGTTTTAAAATTAAAATTAATCTTTGGTTGTCTTATAATTTCCAATCAATTACAAGGAAAACATTTCAGAAAAAAATACACACAGGCTTCTGTAATAATTTTAAAATTTACAAAAAACAACAAATCTATAATTAACTATTTATAAATATTAATTTTTCTGATATTTGAAGAGAATTTATTCGGCAGTATTAAATATTTCGGTACGCCATGATTATGTTTACTTTGTAATATATTTCGATTTAATTTCTATATTAAACACTAGCTGATTTTATGACTTGTTCCTTGCAAAAACCAAATATACCTTCTCCAAAAAACAGATAGAACTAGCTTAAAAATTTGAAAACTTTCTGGGGAGCCAACCGCTTTAATATAACTCCAAAAATATACAGTGAGAAAACACGGAATATTTTGTATATTCATAATATATTTATGAAGCGTGTGACGTTAAAATATAACGTTTTTCTTTTTTTAGAGATTTTTTTGTTTAAAATTAATAGTCTTAGAAAATTTCAGACGACAAAAATTAAAAACCTAGCGATTTCTGGACATTTCTTTTTCATTGACTTAGCGTTTTTTTTTTTTTTGTTTTTTTTTTTTTGTTTTTGTTTTTTTGTTGTTTTTTTTTTTTTTCGTTTTTTTTTTTTTACCTCAATTGGCAACACTGGAAATAATAAAAACTCCCACAAATCATTTTCTAAAATCGAAAAAATCTGATCTTAAAAATAGTCTTTTTCTCTTAAGGATAAAAAGTAGAATTTTTTTCCAGGGGAATATTTTACGTTACACAGTTACTATTAAAACTACAGATCGAAACAAGCCTGTACATGTATGTATAATTATAGTGTGTGTGTGTGTGTGTGTGTGTGTATGTATGTTTGTTTGTATGTCTCACTAAAACTTTTAGTAGATACGACTAACACTGAGAAAAGTGATATCGCTACAATGATCGGTCTCTCGTGTGACAAATATCCAAAAGTTGGTCCAAAACATTAATTCTTTGACCATTAACTGGGCCGTTTTTACAAGGCGTGATCACTTTTTGCGTGGACATTTTTTGCAAAGTTATCATACGCCTTGAAATGATTAAGCTTATTTTCAACGCCCACAAATCGTCAGTCGCGGTGAGCGCGGTGGGCATGGCGACTAAAGCATTTGCAATTATATTCATGCAGGTATTCTACATTATTTATACTTGTGTAATATATGTGTAAAAAGCTTATAGTAAACACAAACCTAAGACCGACAAACTGGATAACAGACAGACAGACATATAGTTGTTTATATATTAGATTTGCGTGATTTAAACATATAATCAATGTGTGGTTTGAACTACTATTCTCATTTTTTTCTGAAATTTTGAGATGAGGATTAATAATTTGTAAGCCTATGTAACCTCTGACCCTTCATGTGTATTATGTCGAATTTGAAAATGTTTCCATTGAATTCGGGAATCTGCAGGGAATTTCGAAGAAAACTTTTTTATTTTATCCTCAGAGATAGCATGCTCTTTTTCTGTCAACCATAACCGAGCAGAAGACTTAAGTAATTCCAAATTGTATTCTTAATATCGCCTGCACTGAGGATTAAACCTTCAACCTTTGGAAGAGTGTCACTTAGAAATTAATTTTACCTAGTACCTTATCTGTTATGTCACGGGTTCTTTAATTGATCCTGGCTGACAGAATGGCAACATGCTATTCAAATCGATTAAATAAAATTTGCAGATACCAGAGTTGGATAAAGCCAGAAGTTCATCAGCCGAAATGCTGTAAGAAGTAGATGGGAATACTATTCTTATTTTGGTTGTTATTTTTACTACGTTTTGGCTAATGTAACCGCCAAAGTTCTTCAGGGCCATCTTTTCTTTTATCACGAACCTATACAGAATGTCCAACCTGCTCCTTTATTTAATTTTCGTCAGCCATGATCCGATAGATATGTTAATTTTCTGTTATTCTTACTTATTATTATTGTCTATAGAATAAGACTTGTATAATTGAGACCTACGTAGACGGACTGGCAGCATTAGCAAATACGTTAGAGATAGATTTGAGCGATATTTCTGACAGGAGGAAAAATTGATTTTTTGGGGTCAGAACCTTTTCCATCTAAAGTTTTTCTTTGTCAAGCGTTTGATCTTGAATTAGTGTTTTTTAGCTTATTACATAAATTCCTGGTTTCATGTTTTGTCTGGAGCGATTTCCATATAAAAAAATATTTAAATCGACGCGTGTACGCATGTCTGTACATTTTTAACCGGAAGTCTACAGTCATTTATGCAAATTATGAATCCTATAGATAACATCCTAATTAAAACCGATTTGCAGAATTTATATATATATATGTATGTATATATATGTATATATATATATGTATATATATGTATATGTATATATATATGTGTATATATATATAAATTCTGCAAATCGGTTTTAATTATATATATATATGTATATATATGTATATATGTATATATATGTATATGTATATATGCATATATATGTATATATATATGTATATATATACATATATATACATATATATATATGTATATATGTATATATATATGTATATATATACATATATATACATATATATCTGTATATATGTATATATATATATGTATATGTATATATACATATATATAAATATATACATATATATATACATATATACATATATATATACATATATATATACATATATATATATATATATATATATAATTAAAACCGATTTGCAGAATTTATATATATATATATATACACAACTACATTGCATGGGAAACCGTATGCGAATATTGGCATGTGTTGCCAGGCTTGGTATTTTCTATTAGAGGCACCAGTTCATGGTCGATTGTCTAAAATGACTCTAAAATAAACATTACAGACGTTTGATATTTGCTGACTCAAGGGACGGGTTGTCTGTAAAGGCGTTTATGTTTGAATTTATATGCATATAGATGATAAAGGATAACGCTGAATTGGTTCCATCTCATTTTCAGTTTAATTTAGGTAACATTTTCTTTTAATCTATACGTGTCTATTTGTCCACTAGAGACACAGAAATCATTAGATGAATTTCTTGCTAAGCAAATAGGCGATGACACTTCCTGGTTAATAGTAAAGACATTTTGCAATTTGACTAAAAACTTACCACCTATCAAAGTTTAAAATCACATAAGTTTTAATTAAATGGATAGATGGTGAGTCGAATGATGACAAATATCATGAGAGGATTATTTTTCTAAATTTTTTTAGATGAGGGTTGATTATTTGTATTATTTGCATTTTCTGGAATATTGTTCTCATCTTCAATGTTATTTTCACAATGTTTCGGTCGATGTAACCTCTGACCTTCTTCAGGTGTACAATATCACCATCGGCAGTCTTTCTGTTGAACTCGTGATTTTTTTCTGTCAAATTCTGGAATCTACATATGAATTTCGAATGAAACCCTTTTATTTTATCCACGGGGATAGCATGCTTTTGTTCCGTTAGTTAAGACTAGGGAGAGATTCTAAATAATTCTAATTGTATTATAGTGTCGTCTGAATTGATAATTGAACCTTTAATCTCTGAGAGAGTGTAACTTAGAACTGATTTTAACAAACAGAAACCAACGTATATTTATGCTTAAAAACAAACAGATAATAATTGAAAAACAAAAGGCGCCTCTAGTTTAAATGAATAAATAAATTCATATTTGTTTTATTTAAACATTCAGAATATAATCGTATTTGTTTAGAAAAATTAACTATTTATTTCGCAATATTACTTACATATCATAGTATTAGGTAAAATGATTTAGTCTTGGGCATCTAATTAAAGTATTGTCTTAATAGAATGCTACAAGCAGCCATTTGATGTCAATCATTAACTTTTTATCAGTGGTTACTCGGTTCTTATATTAAGGTTTCTTTTACATTTAGGGTATAAGAAAGTGTAAGACTTAATTTATTTAGAAAAAAAACTCATTATCTTCAAGACTGTAGTCGCCGCCACAAAATTTCTTAAACCACCATTGTGCGGTTCAGTAGTGGTTCCTGGACCAAATGCTTCATTGATATCGCGAGTTGTTTCAGCAGCTATTCGGCCTAACTTGAATTGATTTTCTTTTTTCCATCTTGTATTCAACGTTCTGAAAATAAAACATAATAGTTTTAAAACGATTGTAATTTAAAGGATTGGATGGATCGAAAAACGCTCTTCAAAATTAAATATACAGTAAACGTATTATAACGAAAACTTATTTGCAAATTTGAAATCAAAATTAAACATTCCGCAAGAACCTTCTTGTCAACCTTACACATCACCACTGCAACTACATAGAAACGACCCGAAATAAAAAACACATACGCTACACTGTGTATATCCGATTATATTAGAGGGGAAAATGTCAGGAAAACAAAATTAGATTGGTCTAAACGTCATAACTTTGTCAT
Organism: Euprymna scolopes; assembly: GCF_053919585.1. Taxonomy (NCBI): domain Eukaryota; kingdom Metazoa; phylum Mollusca; class Cephalopoda; order Sepiida; family Sepiolidae; genus Euprymna; species Euprymna scolopes. Next base: position 104,154,176 of record NC_136498.1, read on the forward strand.
TCAGATGCGTCACTTTATTATTTAATTTTCTGTGCGTGTGTGTTTTTCTCTGAAAATGCTTAAGACCTGTTCTTGTGAACACACCTAAACGAAACAGTTGTGACAGCTGGAATGTTGACTTCTCCGTTTGCAAACAAAATGTAAACATGTTCATTGGAGAATGTTCCTGGCATTCTCTCAAAGGATTAAAAAAAAAGGTAAAAAAAATAAAGCATTACCTTCTGTCGTGGTGGTCAAGCGTGATTTCTAACTGGAAGAAAACTCTTTGCAAACGAAAATAATATTTACCAATATTTTGCTAACAAACAGACATTCATGAAACGTACTTTGTCCCCCCCCCTCCAGGACTGTCCGTCTATGGAACACAATACCGCGGAACTGCTTCCCAGCTAACTATAACATGGTCATTTTCAAGTTCAATATAAATAAGTTCTTGATAAGTCGTCCTCTAAAATAAATAAACTAATCCGATTTCCACCATGACTGATCATCACGGTATTGCCTTACCTAACAATCATTCACCTTTATTATTGATTTGGCTCCCATCCTTGATAAATGATGAGTAAATAGGGAAAAAACTTGGTCATTTGGTTTTACATTATATCAACCCTCTATCGGTTATTTAAACCTACTGCTGATTTATTATACCTGGCCTTACTGTATGTGTGGTGATAATCGCTTGAATTTAAGTTTAAAATGAAAAAGTCAAGTATCATGGTGCTTTAAACAGAAACATTCATTTTGAACGCGCTTCTGTCATATAAAATAATGTACTGTTGATTTTACATGTCCGACATTTTCGACTTATCTGATAATAAAACTTCTCTAATGCACTTGTGATGTTAGGCTGTGCAAGGTGTTAATTTTGATCAAAATCGCCTGTTCCTTCTTTCATTTGATTAGTTCGATCATCGATTATCGATACATAGTGAAGACATTCCGATACAAAACCTATCCAAGAACACTGCCAGGCACATGAAGTACCTTCGTGTGAAATTTCATAAAAATCGGCCCAACCGTTTCGGAGTCCAAAAGGAACGCACTCACACACAATGAGAAACGAATTGCCTGCCTTTATAGCCGCTCTTTATCAGTTAAAGATCATTAAAACCAGTTCCTCTACAAAACTTTAAAAAAAAAAGCATAGTTGTCTTTTTACGGTTTCAAATTGGCTTTTTATTTTATAATTTAAAAAAGTCATGTTAAGAGGAGACTGTAAGTTTTTTATAATAGTTTCTTTTTAATTTTTTTTAAATGCGCAAGTGAATTAACGTCTGTTCCTTTATAATTTATTAAAAAATTAATCAGAAATACAAAACAAAAAAATGTGTTGAGTGTTGAATTTTCATTGAAAAATATACATTTTTTAAATCAATTAAATAGTTAAAAAAAGAAGTTGCTAAAAATCTTTTAAATTCGTTGTTATTTGTTTTATTATATTTTCATTCATTTTATTTATACTGTATTTTAAAAATAAATGTATTTTTAAAAATTCAACTACCATGGAATTTCCACGGGTTCTGCTATATATATTATACGGTAATACCTTTAACATACGTACGTATATCACAGCTTCCAGATTATAAATTATTCGATCAGAAGATCCTATTTATGGAAAGGAGGATAAAAGGTGATAATATACAACAAACACTAAATTAGTATATAGACACGCTAATTTAATGCGTGTTGTGTATTATCACCTTCTATCTTCCTTTTAAACAAATAGGATCTTCCGATCACCAAAGACATTTTTTTTTAATAATATCGATTTTGGGTCGTACTTACAAAACTGTTTAAACGCTGTCTTAAGGAGAACCGTTTCCCATCTCCCTGGAAAATTTCATCAGTATGCCCTGTATTTAAGAATTCAGGTGATCGCTCATCCCCCTCTCAGTACAGGCCAATAAGTCTCCTGTGCGTCATGAGTAAGTTGCTGGAATCTGTGTTAAATACAGAAGTAATCAACCATCTCAACAAAAATAACCTTCTTAGTGAAACTCAATATGGTTTCCGTTCTGCTAGATCTACAGCAGATGTGCTTATAGTTATATCTCATAGGATTAGCAAATCTCTCGACGGAGGCAACCTTTCTAGGGCAATTGCTCTTGACATATTTAAGGCCTTTGATAGGGTATGGCATAAAGGTTTACTTCATAAGATCTCTAGCTATGGTATTGCTGGAAATGTCTTCTCAATTATTAAATCATTTCTTTCTGATAGGTTCATAAGAGTAGTAGTTGAGAGGCAAAAATCAGAAGCTCACAGTATTAATGCCGGTGTCCCTCAGGGATCCATCCTGGGCCCAACTCTTTTCCTGATCTATATTAATGATCTTCCAAATCACATCCTTACATCATTTGTAGACATCTATGCTGACGACACTACCATTTATGGTAGCACATCTAAGACAATAAACGACCAAGTTCTCTCCAATTCTCTCTCCTCTGATCTTGAGCACGTAGTACAATGGGGTAAGGAGTGGCCGGTTACTTTTTATGCATCTAAAACCAAGCTTCTCTCTTTACATCATCAACATTCTGACCCACATCTGGCATCAATTGAAATGAATGGCTCTCGTCTTCAGGAGGCCTCAAGTTTTGACAAGCTTCTGGGCTTGACCATTACTCCTGATCTTAAATGGAACACGTACATCAAATCTGTTGCCAAGGCCGCTGGAAAAATGGTGGGATCTTTCTATCGATCCTGTAGATATCTCACTGCTGATGCTATTCTCTATCTATATAAGAGCCAGGTACGTCCAAGGATGGAATACTGTTGCCACATCTGGGCAGGAGCTGCTAGAAAGGACTTGTCCTGCCTTGATAGAGTTCAAAATAGACTTCGTAGCCTCGTAGGAGATGTCCTTTTCTCTTCCTTGCAACCTCTATCTCACAGAAGAGATGTTGCGAGTTTGTCTCTGATGTATCGTTATTTTCATGGAAAGTGTTCGACTGAGCTTCAATCTATGGTCCCCCCTCCCCAAACTTTCACAAGAAACACTCGTCTAGCTGTAAACACTATCAAAAATTCTCCCCACTCTTTATCTGTGCCTAAACCTAAACGTAGATTCCATGAACAGAGCTTCTTTCTTAGAACTGCACGCCTGTGGAATTGTCTTCCGTTTTCCTGCTTTCCGGCTGACTACAATATGGTTGTCTTTAAGTCTAACGTAAATAAGTTCTTGATGAGCCGTTCCATATAAGTTATCAAATTTACCAAATTTTCATTACTAATGATTACTATATTGTCCAATTTCTACTGTACACTCTTTAACCCTTATCCTTGAGTGGCCTCTTGGCCTTGATAATGTGGTGATGCCTATGTAAAAAAAAAAAAAAACGTGAAACTAAAATATACCTTCTTGGTTTTCTGGCTAGGATCCAAAGGTAGCATCTGTTCTGCATAAAGATAATGATATCGTGGGGTTTCCGTTCTCGCCGGGCGTCCCTACAATGGAAATGTGTCACAGACTCCTAATAGAATATTGGAGATAAACCGTAATAAGCAGATATATTATGACACAACATTAACCAGATAACTTAGACAAATACGTTTACATTTTAACAAAAGGGCTACAATAATATCGCGGGGTCTCCATTCACGCTGAACGTCCACAGAATGCCCCGCGTCAATATATTATATATGAAAGATGCTAATGTAGATCTTCAACAGGTCAGGCTAGTATAATTATAAATTACTGAAAATTTCTGCTCAGTCAAAAGCAAACTAACCCCGTTGATTGAATAAAGGTTTTCATTTCAAATTCCGTATAGATCCTCGAGATTTACATAATAATTCTCGGGTTCGACAAAACGCAGGTTGGAGGTTGCATCGGCCGAAACGTTGTGAGAATAACATTCAAGATAAGGACAATAGTCCGAATAATCCAAATATTATTTGAATTATGCGGGCTATTGTTCTCATCTTTACGGCAAGAAATTTACAATCGAATTTTACTTTATCCATTACACCAACGGATCCTTGAAGAAGGTTGAAAGTTATATCAACTAAAGTAATTTGAAAATAACACTATAGATGAGAATATTTATTGGAAAATCCAAATAATATGAATAATTAATCATTATCTCAAAAATTGTTGTTGTGAAATTAATAGTCAAGTAGTCCAAAGAATTCAAATAATACCTTTTCATTCGTTTTTAATGCACAAAGGCTTTGAGGATTGAACCTTCAACCTAGAACTGAATTTTACTAAGTGTTTTATTCAAAAGCAAAACATTCTTTATGATGCTTACGTCTTAAAATTTTTAATTTGCTTTGTTCTTTTAACCATATTTACCCTACTTTATTATCTTGTTTATTCCCACTGTTTTTGTGACGTCGTCTCTATTTATACCCCTTTTAATAAATTATATATTGAAAATCATATTGTATCATTGTACCTTTTGATTACATACTTTTAATAACATTCAACAAATTACATTCACAGCCTGACGCTTGAATCCTATTCGTGTGTCCATTATCGAATTCTCCATTTTTATTCTTCTCTGTTACAGAAATAAAATGTGAGTTTAACTCTTACTGATAGATGTTCGATGAGCCAATGGATGGCAGGGACAATATGGAGCCAATAAAGATCATAATATTCACATAACTCAAAATTAAACTTTTGATGTCTAATAATATATACAGTCACCTAGGAATGATCAAAGATAATGCTTTGTGAATTAATGTGCAGTTGTCGTTCGTTTGAATCCTGCAGAGTCTTTAATGCTGCATAAAAAGTAAACAGGCAATATTTGCTTTCTCTCCATTTTCCTCTTTATTATATACAAAACATGTTTGTCGTGTGTACCCAATCTATCTCTGGCGGCTCTTTTGAAGAAATATAACTTGTTTGTATTACTGGATTCTTCTGGTGCCTAACTCCGTGGGGAGGCATAGTAAATAGGTACTCTTCTCATCTTCAGTGTCATTTTTACATCTCTATTTTTTTTGTACAAGGTGGTCACCATTTATCAAGGTTCGGAAGCCACTCGGGGATAAGGGTTATTGCGTGTACAGTACGTTAATGTTAAGATTTGATAAAGTGTCTACTTAAGGGGGCGGTTCATCAGGAATTTGTTTATGTTGAACTTGAAGACATCAAAGTTGTAGTCAGGTGGGAAACAGGCAGACGGGACAGAGTTCCACAGGCGTGCACTTCTAAGAAAGAAGCTTCGTTCATGGAATCTGCGTTTTGGTTTTGGCACAGATAAAGACTGGGGAAAATTTTTGACAGTGGTTTACACTAGACGGGTGTTTTTCGTGAAAGATCGGCGAGGGGGACCAGGGATTGGAGCTCAGACGATTGGGAGGACCAGACATTGGAGCCATGGAAGTAACGATAAAACAAAGAGAGGCTCGCAACGTCTCTCCTATGGGAGAGTGGTTGCAGGGAAGAGAAAAGGGCATCCCTCACTAAGCCACGAAGCCTATTTTGTACTCTGTTTTTAGCAGCTCCTGTCCAGATGTGGCAGCAGTACTCTATCCTTGAACGTACTTGGCTTTTATATAAGTAGAGAATTGCATCAGCAGTGAGATATCTTCTGGAGCGGTAGAAGGATCCTACCATTTTTCCAGCGACCTTGGCAATAGACTTGATGTACGTGTTCCATTTCAGGTCAGGAGTAAAGGTCAAGCCCAGAAGCTTATCAAAGCACGGAGCTTCCCCTAGTCGAGAGCCATCCATTTCAATTGATGCCAGAAGAGCATTGATGATGTAGAGACAGGAGCTTGGTTTTAAATGCATTAAAAGTAAAGCCACCTCTTCCCCCACTGTACCACATGCTCAATATTAGAGGAGAGAGAATCAGAGAGCACTTTGTCATTTACGGCCTTTGGTGTGTTGCCATAGATGGTCGTGTCATCAGCAGAAATGTCAACGAATGATTTAAGTATGTGTTTTGGGCGATCATTAATGTAGATCAGGAAGAGAGTTGCGTCCAGGATGGACCCCTGAGGGACTCCAGCATTAATACCGAGGGCCTCTAATTTCTGCCCATTAACCAGTACTCTTATGAGCCTATCAGAGAGAAATGATTTAATGATCGAGAAAACATTACCAGTTATACCGTAGCTGGAAATATGTTGATTGCGCCATACTTTATCGAAGGCTTTTGATATGTCAAGGGCAATTGCCCTAGAGTCAGGTGAATATTGTCGAACTCGGGAATCTTTCTGTCAGACTTGAGAATCATTCTGTCAAACTCGGGAATCTGCACGGAATTTCGAAAGGAACCTATTATCTAATCCATGGGGGTAGCATGTTCTCGTTCCATCAACCATGGCGGAGAAGTAGTTACAACGAATAATTTTTACAAAGAATAATTTTTACAAAGAATTATTTTTACAAAGAATAATTTTTACAAAGAATTATTTTTACAAGGAATAATTTTTACGAAGAATAATTTTTACAAAGAATTATTTTTACAAAGAATAATTTTTACAAAGAATAATTTTTACAAAGAATTATTTTTACAAAGATTTTCAAAGACAAATGTTATATTATGATCATAGATACTCAAAATGGCGTCCGTGCACTTCATTGCAGCGTCTTAACTTAGAAATCTAAGCTCGACAACAACAAAAAAACAATGAAAAAATAGCAATCACTTTATTCATGATCTAAGCTGACCTTCAAATTTCCTGCTTTTCTAGGACCACACTGTATAAATATATCGATATGTTCTCAAATCTAATGCTGAATTAACAAATTGTGACAAACGTAGACCTTCATCTCCTTTCTAAAATGTTCAGTCAAATTACAACACCCTCTTAATAAACAACAATATTTTACTCGAATTTCGAAACTTTTTACCTACGAGATGAAAAATATTCGTAAACAAAACTACGTGTTATACTGAAATGCAAACAATCATTGAATTAGAAAATAATAAAAACGCATAAATTAATTAATATGTCTTTTTAGAAAGTAATATACAAATTAGCTTATCATCTGACATCGATCACATATACAGTGCCGGCAAAAAGAAAGTCAGCACTCGTAATTTTTTCAAAAACTGCAAATTTAAGCTACACAACCTATACCTCATTTGATTCGCCTTTTATTCCTCTATAATTTTACCTTTTTATATTTGACTTTTAATTGAAATATTCTAGTGTTAACGTCAATTTAAAAAATAACTTCAAATTGAGGAGGCTAAAAGAAAGTCCGTAGCAACAAATTCGCTTAAAACCAGTTTAAATTATCGCGCCTAAATCAGTTTCAAATATCCACCAACAGGCAACAAAGCATCTCTAATCGTAATTGTTGTTGTTCCAGGTTATACAACGTAACATTTAGTCCATATGTCACGATTTTCTCTTAGTGATCGTCAGGAGCTCATTAATCTTCACCTATCTGGTTTATCCAATCGGGAAATCAGCCGCAGATTGAAATGTGATGAGAAAACGGTACGAAAGGCTGTGCAAAAGTACCAAAACACAGTCAGTGTTCGTGATGCCCCTAAATCTAGTCGTACTAAAGTTACTTTTAACAGGGAAGATCCAAAACCTAAGAAACAGATTTGAAACGTCTCCCAAAATCCAAATGCAATCTTGTTAAAAAAGTGCTCTCCTTCTACTGACAAGAACAGATTAAAGGAATTTAATTTGCGAGGATATGTTGCAGGACGCAAGCCAATGATTTCTGTAAAGAACCGAAAGCGCCGTCTGGACTTCGTCAGATGCAATGAAAATCATGACTTCATATTAGTCAAAAGTGCTTTTTAGCGACGAAAGCAAGTTCAATAGGCTAGGCAGTGATAGTAGGCAGTACGTCCATCGGAGGAAAGACGAAGAATTTAATCGTAGGTGCTCAGTTTAAACGCTGCAAGATGATAGAGGATCAGTTTTGGTATGGGGCATTATTAGTACCAATGGTTCAGGGCCTATTGTTTGCTTGTAAAGTCGAATTAATTGGACCGAGTACATTAATATGTTGACTGAACATTTTCTACCTTACTTTGGTCGGAATTTGGATAATAATTCCATCTTCATGCAGAATAATGCTCCCATTCACACCGCTGGCAATGTCAAAGTTTCATGGAAGAGCATGGTATTCCGTGTTTGGATTGGCCTGCACAATCTACAGACCTCAATCCTAACGTATGGCATTACATCAAGCAACAACTATGCAATGATAAAATTTACAAATTTGGAAGAGCTTTGGGCAAAAATTAAAGAAAAGTGGGATGTCCTTTCCCCGGAGTATTACTGCAGTCTAATTCAAGGAATTCCCAAAAGATTGCAGGCTGTCAAATTGCAGAATACTTATGGTACTAAATATTAACTAGTTCATTGTGATCCTGTTGTATTTGTGTTGCATTAGTGTCCTAAAATTACATTTAAATAACAATTTTCCATTGTGCGGACTTTCTTTTTGCCTCCTCAATTTGAAGTTATTTTTAAAATGACGTGAACACTAGAGTATTTCAATTAAAAGTCAAATATAAACAGGTAAACTCATAGAGGAATAACAGGCGAATAAAATGAGGTATAGGTTGTGTAAACAGTTGCATTAAATTTAGCTTAAATTTGCAGTTTTGGAAAAAAATTATAAGTGCGTACTTTCTTTTTGCCGCCTGTGTACATGATGTTTATTGTATTTATAATATGAATTTCACGTTTATATTTCATTGTTCCTGCGATAATGGTCATCTTTTCTAACTCTATTTATATGCGAAAATTGATTGCGGCAGCATATCAACCCTGTTCGGTCAATACCTATTGCATAATACTCATTAGCGATTACGTGTATACGAATAAATTGGCATAGGCGATTCTCAAAGTTTGTGAGTGTATCGATTGGGTCAGTCATGCACCTTAAAGGAATTTGGCTCATAATTTCATACAAAGGATGCTGGGAAGAATTGATTAATCATAAATGACGCCCAATTGCTTTCCTTATCAATAAAATTGTTTGCCTGTGTGGCGTACGAGAGAGCGATAAAAGAGATAGAGATAAATAAATTCAGAAGCAGAAAGTGAAAGAAAGGCAGGCATATAAACAAAAAAGAGAAGCGGATACCGATAGAAATAGAGAGAGAGGATGAGGTATACATTTCTGTTAAGATTTGTGTTTTCCATGGCCACTCTCTTCACACAAAACATAGATTGAACTGTGTATTATTATTATTATTATTTGTGATAAACTTTGAATCCTAAAATTTCCTAAAAATTAGATAACTAATTTTTTAAAAAGTAACGGATGTATCATCAATAGTCATCTAAAAATCAACAAAAATTCCCTTTTTTTACTTTGATGAAGAGATCTACCTCGAAATATTCGTCAATAAAAAGATCTAAAAAAAAATAAATAAACATAATTTACATTTATATTACTGAATTAATGCAGTGTGTCGGCCTATAACATAAAAATTACCTCACACGCTATGCACAATGCTTCAATCAAACTACAACACTCTATTATTGAAGCACTTTTGAAGCATCATCGAGAGATTCTTTTATCCGGGTGACAAACAATTTTTATTTACGTGGGAACTAATATCAGTTGTTTGTGAAGTCGTCACTCATGAGGAAATTTTGTACTTAATGGCTTCGTTGGACAGCAGGATGTCTGCAGTACAAAAAAAAAACGGAAGTTATATAAACAAATTATATTATCTTCCTTCTACGTTCTTTAACCAGACTTGTAATAAATTCCTTTGAATTAATCAGTGTTGTATTTGATCGCCGCCATTCTTTTGTTATAATCCCATCACTTCAAACTGATTCGTTTATAACGTGTGCAAATAGATTGGAAATGTTCAAATAATGATATATTCTATATACCAACATAAAAGAAATACACAAGATATATTCACTACAAATGAACAACATATATTTGGTCATAATTTGACGATCCTATGTTCGTTAATGTAGTGGTAGTTAAAAGAAATAGATACATCTAAAGACAAGATTAGGAAATAAACTATTTTTTTAAATATTTTCTCTATCATCTATATGTTAATACGATAGCGTGTGTATTATTTTGTGTGTCCCATTTACACCTTACTTTTCAGAGTGACTGTCGTTTAATTGTTATGACCTTCCATTTCTTGTAATAAATCATTCTATCAAGACTTTTGGTTTCGGTTTCGATTATACCTGAAGGAACTCAAGTTGTATATATACACATATATTTTTTTCTTCATAAGTTTTGGTTTCGGTTTCTATTCAAACTGATGCACCAAAGATATATGCATAGATTTTTTTTATTTTTGAAATCACATTTTTATAATATATCGAAATCGATAGAAAATTGGCTCTATAATGATATAGACGAAATCTGCAAGAATTAAAATATCATAGTTAAGCGTATTTTACGATCGGGCTATGCTGGGTGTCTCTGCTAACTTATATAAATACTTTTTCAGTTTTAACAAAAGAGCTACAATAATATCAGGGCGTCTCTATTTACGCTAAACATCCACAGAATGTCAACATCAATATATTCATATGAAAGAGTCCACTGTAGAATTTCCACAGTTCCTGCCAGTTTAACATAAATAGTAAATGCACATTATTTAAAGTTCTTTTCGAAATGGAGTTGAACTCGAATTCAAAGTTAAAGACAGACACAAAAAACTGTTTATTTACCCTTTAAAATAGCCATTATGTCAATGGAGAGAAGTTATTCTCACAGAAAGATTACTTTTCCCTGTCGTCTATATATGGATCTGAGTAAGAACTTCTATTTCTACAGTCAACGGATTGCAGCTCTAAGGATATATGTTATTGAACCACAATTATTTCATAAGCGCATAAAATGGTGGTCAATTAACAGGTCTACAGTATTTCGTAAAATTATTCGTTCATCAAATTTTTTCTCCGTAAATGTATCGTATCATTTGCAATTCCTAAACGTTGCAGGGATATCAGTCTCTTCATGATTAATTGCCAAACCAAACTGAACTGAAAATAACCGATAGTTGCCAAATCTGCGATAAAAAATACAGTTGTCAATTTTAAGTTCGCTGCCACCAAAACAAAAAACACGCTATATATATATATATATATAGCCTGAAATTTCACGTCAGAATTAATTAATTTTCTAATAATACTAGCAGGGTGGTCGGCATTGTCCGGCATTTCCCGGCCGTAAAATACGCTTAAATATGATATTTTACTTAATGCGGACTTCGTATTTCTTATTATATTATATTGGACCCAACATATAGTAATGATTTTAAAAGTCTTTTTTAAAAATAACTCGTTCGCCACCACCGAGTATCGAAACGAAAAGGTTTAGCTTACGGTTTATTTTTGCCCCTGCCGTTAATAACTGAGCTATGAAGTGATGTTCACTACAAGACTAAAAATTAAAACAGGAACTAATAGCTACCACGTTATGCAAGCATATTCGTAATGCCAGCGTTCGATCTTCATCTGGCAAATTTGATTTTTTAAATTTTTCACACTTTTGCATCGATTTTCCCCCCGGCTAAAACCCAAATATAAAGTTTCGCATGGATTCAAATACCTTATATATGAAGTTTCATGTCTGTAGACCAAAGACTCTAGGAGGAGTTTGATAGGCATTTTTTAAACAAATATATATACGAATATATAAATATATATAGAAAGATTTTTATGTTTTCTGTAAACGTTTTACGCAAATATTACGCAAGTATAAATCATGTAGAATAGTTAACCAAAGATGATCATCACATAAGAAAACCGAAAAAAACTAATAGGGAATTAATTAAAATGAATGTTTAAAAGAATATGCAAATTAGATAGATCTTTTGATAGTGAATGCAATTCCACGCTCCATATATAAGAAAGTTGTATTTTCTTTTTAAACAAAAGGTTTTTGGCCTTCGGACAAGATTTTATGTTTACACATTTATTTTATTGCTTAAAAAAAATTAAAAGTCAAAAATAAATAACAAACAGAAAACACACACACACGATATGATTTGTGAATCTTAAGTAGGACGACCCCTCCCCCGGTGTGCTTGAGTTAGTGTGATGAATGAGAACTTTAGCTTGGATGAAGCATAGACTAGCAAAGGTACCGTGAGAAGGATGACCATAGACACCCTTCCCCAATTTTTGAGTGACCTTGTGCCTAATTTTTTTGTTCATTTCTGTTTTGGTTGTAAACTTTCAGAGTGAATAAAATATATATAACTCAAAGTGTAGTATCTGTTCTGATGCTACACATAAGTTAATTTGTCCTTGGTCAATGGAGAGAAACCTCATCTACACTGAAACAATTATTATTTTGGCTAGTGTCCCTTTTTGCCCTTCTGTTGGGAAGCTGGTTTTCCTCCATATTAAAAACGACCTTGTGTCACATTTTGCTTTCGTGGGGTACCAAATAAATACCAATAGAAATAAGGGTTTTTAATATGAAAGCACAAATTTATAGGAGTATAGATGTATCCTACATTTTACTCTTTATAAATTTTAAATACGTTGTCACTTCTATATTGTCGAATAATTTTTTTCTTTTATGATGGTATACTTTTCGAATGTAAGCTTCTTTGTTAGAATGTGCTGAAAACAGTTACTGATAATTTTTGTGCATTTGGATCTTTGGAGCTATAGATAAAAATCTAAATAGAATTGGTTTCAGTTCGTCTAGACATTAAAAACCAGAAAGCCCGTCAGGTAGAAATGGTTTTTATCTAAATAAAAATTTAATGTGACAAAACTGATAACCAAACAATTCCTATCATACTAACAAAAGAAATATGAAGGAACAATCAGAATTATTAAAATAAAGCATCTAGGACCTTTTTACCTCTCTACTTCCTCTTTGTCACAAATGAGACGTTGCGAGTATGTCTCTGCTCTGTCGTTACTTTTATGGTAAGTTCTGGACTAATCTTCAATCTATAGGTAACCCCCGTAAAACTTTCCTAACAAATACTTGTATAGCTACAACATCCGTTAACAACTCTCCTCACTCTCTGCTTAATATTAAACAAAAGTTCCATGAGCAAAGGTTCTTTTCTAGAACTGTCCACCTGTGGAAGTTTACATACATACATACATACATACATGATGATTGCAACGTCTTGTCAGACAAGTGCCACTCCCTCAGTCACTGAAAGTCCATTAGCCTGAAGATTACATTTTTTTAGTCCTGCCAGAGAATTCACACGCTCAAGAGACATGACATTGAAGACGGTCGTTGCCATACATACATACATATATATATATACATACACGCGTACATATACACACATACATACATACCCATATATACCCATAAAAATACACACATATACACATCCATCCATACATACATACATACATACATACATGCATACATACTTACACAATATATAATACACATACATACATACATGCAAGCATATACATACATATGCATACACACATGCACACACATATACATACATATGCATACACATATATACACACATATACAAATACATACACCTATATGCATACATATTCACATACATATACGTATACACGTATGCACATATACATACATACTCATAAATTTACCTACATATATATAAACATATATATGCACTTATACGCATACATATATATGCATATATACATATACATACATACATACACACACACATATATATATACGTATATACATACAAACACACATAAGCATATATACGTATATACATACAAACACACATAAACATATATACACAAAAAATAAATAAATAAATAAAATAAATATATATATGCACACATACATATACACATGCATATACACATAAATATACATGCACATACATACACTAGTACATACATAAACATACATACACATATACACACATACATACACACATGCATATATAGAATGATGGCAAATCAATTATTACATGCTACCAGCATTTCGGGCCTACACGCGTGACAATTTTTCCATCTGCACGAACTATTTTTATAGACAAATGCCTAAGGAAGTATTTATACAAAGATGATGTTACAGAGTTTTAGCTTTGTACGACAGCTAATTCTCTCTTTCGGTGCAAAATGTTGAGATCCAGAAACAAGCAAGAGCAAGATATCCAGCAACAAGTCAAACTGTAGACCAGCTTAATGCGGGTACTGGTCTCCCGCTTTGTTTTTTTTTAATCAGAGATTTGCTTCACCCAGAGGGGTTGCCTTCACCACGGTTTTTGGGAGTCCACTCCGCGCACACACACATGGAAATAAACACATACACGTACACATACAAGCATGCATACATACAGATGCACGCAAACATACATACGCAAGAACACACACAAACACACATGACAACATGCACATGCACACATACATGCATACATACACGCATGTATATACATATGCACATGCACATACACATACATGTAGAATATACATGAAGGGGCGTTCATGATGACGATGATGATAATTAGTACGAATGAGTGAATTTAACATGAATAAAAAAGGAAAACAATCCAATACAAACAGCATGTAGTAGAGACGGTCATTCGCTACGCCGCTAGTACAGCTTTTAAATTGAAGATACGTCCATAACGGCACAAATCCTCAACGTTCATGGCGACAATGATGATGCTTTTAACGAATAGGTGAATTCAACATGAATAAAAGAGTAAAACAATCCAAAATATACAGCACGTAGAATACATACATACATACATACATTTAAACAGACAGGTGAGATTATATTATAGACTAGCCTGGGTACCCGGCGTTGCCCGGGTGTTTGGAGGTGTGTATTGAGCAAAAAAAAAAGTGGTAGTAGCCAGGCAGGCTCGAACCCGTACTGCAAAGGAGGAAAAGAAATGAATGCTAGTCAATCGAAAAGAGGCGATGACTTTCGTAAATATCGGCGAAAAAGCGACCCCTCCCTGATACCTTGAGGTTTTCTGACTGGCGTTGTCTTCGAATCTAATGCAAATAAGTTCCTGTTGGGCGGTCTTCTTAAATAATCTAGCCATACTCATGTTCCACTATTACTGATCATGTATTCTCATCTACCTAACACTTATTATAGTGACTTCTGGGCTTTAATGACCCCGTCTCTCTAAAGTAAAAACATGAACCTGAACTGATTGATGTTGTTATACCTTTTTCTTTATATATATATCTATATATATATATATATATATATATAGCTTTTCTTTATATATATATATATATATAGCTTTTCTTTATATATATATATATATATATATAGCTTTTCTTTATATATATATATATATATATATATATATAGCTTTTCTTTATATATATATATATATATATATATATATACTAGCAGGGGTGCCCGGCGTTGCTCGGGTGTTTGGAGGTGTATGCTGTGCGAAAAAAGCAAAAAAAACAAAAAAAATGGTTAATTTTTTAAAACTTTGACCCCTATTATGACCCCTTAAAATTTATAGTTTCGGGCTCAAATCACTTTATTAAGTTAGATCCAGGTTCAAGGAACCTATATCTAAAATTTCAAGTGTCTAGACCCAAAATTGTCGGAGGAGTTTGGTAGAGTTCTTAAAGGTCAAATCGTTGAAATTTGACCCCTTAACAGCCAAATTTCTGACTGACACCCATCACATCGATTTTCCCAAATCTCAGTACCCGGTATTTCAAATTTCGAGTCTATAGACTAAAAATTGACAGAGTTATTGCGTAGGGAAATGTACACAGACAGACAGACACACAGACACACAGACACGTTCACTTTTATAGATATATAGATATATATATAGCTTTATATATATATATATATATATATATATATATATATATATATATATATATATATATATATATATATATACTAGCAGAAGTACTCGTCGTTGACTGGGTTCAAAAACAGCCTACAGAAAATGGACTGTGATCGATGAAAGTATGATATGTTATGAAAAGGAGGAGGTTGTAAAGAGATAGGTTTTGATACTCAAAAATTTTACCCTAAGCAAAATATGAAGAAAGTAAAGATAATTTTCGCGAAAATATATTTTTTTTATATCAACTTTGTTTCCATTCGTAGCCAAGAGTGACCAACAAAATGATGTTTCCTTACAAAGAGAAAATGTTATATATATTATAATATAAATATACAAGAAATAAATCTTACAATAGTCAAATAAAGTTACTTTTATGGTATTTTTTAGTAGTTTGTTAAAAAAAAAAAATTTTAATTCACGAACCGGTTTAAAAAGAAATCAAAATGGCAGCGACTTTGAAATGGAGAGCCCCGTTTTCAATTTGAAAGAGGGGCACCTGAGCAGTCTGTGTTAACAAATTAAGAGAGTTCCGTCAACGTAAGGAGTATTTATAAACATATTTTAATGTTTTCCGTTATTTTGTGCTTGAGGGATATTCGATTATCGCATGTGTAGTTTATATAAAAAATTATTTAAGTAGTTATCGCCTTAGGTTTCGTTTTAATTTCGTAGTTCCGCGTTTCTAGCTGCCCATTAAAGGAGCAAATGAGGCTCTTACAACATGTTACACGATGAAATTAATATATTTATAAGCGTTAGTTATAGAGTTTCAACATATATTCGCATAGCACAATCGGTACGATAAGTAGCTGACAACACCAAAGTTTGTATTATTATTATTCATCGAACTACTGTTCTCATCTTGAGTGTGATTTTCACAACGTTTCGGTCGATATAACCTCCGACCTTCTTCAGGTTTATCTTGTCGAACTCGGAATGTTTCTGTCGAACTCGGGAATATTGACGGAATTTCGAGCAGAACCCTTTATTTACTTCACGAGGGTAGCGTGCTCTTGCTCTGTCACCCATAACTGGATAGAGATCCTACGTAATTCGTAAATGTATTTTCGGTCGCCCACACTGGGGATTAAACAATCTGAGATATACTCTCCAGGAATGGGGTAAGGTTGTTTGAAATTTCGGTCTGTAATTGATGTTTCCTAACGGCAAAAATAAATTGTAAGCTAAACGTTTTGGTTTCGATTCTCGGTGGTGGCACCTGAGTCATTTTTTATTAACTTTTTAAGCCATTGCTGTACATTGGGTCCAGTGTAATATAATAAGAAATATGATCAAAGTCAAATCATCATAATTAAAATATCATATTTAAGCGTATTTTACGACCGGGCAATGCCGGGCGTCTTGTTAGTATATTAATAAACGTAAGGATACTTATGATTTCCATCTTTATATTACATTCAGAGAACCTAGTAGGAGTTGGTTGTTGAAAAAGAGTAGATTGAGGTCTAGTATCAATTTAACCGTCTTAATCTACTTTGTTCTTCTACCCAGTCTCATCTGTGATATTAAAAACGTAATGGGATACATATCTAAATCATAAACATTATAATTTAATAGAATAAAAGATATTCTGTCCAAAAAGTCACTGAAGGGTTTTGAGCTTAAATAGATTATTTATTCTTTTTGATGATATCTTTCTGTAATTTTAACACAATATGACTAAGACACTTTTTCTTTAAAAAAAAAAAACATGCAAAATTCAAACAATCTTTATTTATCAAAAATAATTTCTTTTAAATGTTGCCCATTTTCAGCTTTGCATATTTGTGCTCTTTCCAAGACATTATTCGTGACAAATTGCAGAATCTCTGGATTGCGAGTTAACTCCCTTATTTCGTTATGCTAGCTGGCATACCTCGAAACGTCAAACCCCAAACCCTGCAAGAATTGAAGGAAAAAGAAAATAAGGGAATGAAATCGCAATCCCGGGATTCTGCAATCTGCTATGAATAACTTTTCATAAATAAAGATTGTTTGAATTTTACATTTTTTTTTTAATTTCTTGATGTCTTAGATATATACTTAAAAGTGACAGTAGCCTATTAAAAGAAGTACAATAATATAAACGAAACAACGGAGGTTTGAAACTTAACAAATGAGTTTTGTTATTTATGATATCCACTTAATCGCTTTGTCCATCTGTCACAAAAATGATGCCATCTTGATATACGTCCATTATAAGACTTGGTTTATTTCTGTATAAAATACGTTGTTATTTAGAAACTTTTCGTCAGTTTTGATCAGTTTCTTTTTTTCTAACTTTCACAAATGAAATTGGATATCTATCTATTATATTATAAAACTCAAATCGTCTTGCTTGGGCGTTGAAACCGTGTAAACCGTCTACTGCTTCCGGTTTGAAAAATTCTGCAGATACGTAATTCAATGAAAGCAAAGCCATGAAAGCCTCTTTTTAATTGATATTTTTTCGCGTTTAAAATATGCAAATAAAAGCAAACTTAATCTCTTCTGCTTTTTTTTTTTCATCGGGATTTTACGAATTTTATTTGTATTTTCCATTGCAAGTTGGGATTAATTTTTCTTTAAAAGAAACAAGAATTCGAATCCAATTCGAGATTCTTCAGGACATGCCACAAAAGTTTTAAGTACGATTTTTTAATTTAAAAAAAAACTTTCATTCATTTTTTTTCTGTTTAAAACTTCTGTAATTCGTTTTTTCATACTACAATTACAAACATTAATATCAAAAACAAGCCGGTATTTGGGCTTGACAATGAATTCTCTGGAAAAGTATGCGACGCTAATTGCAGAAACATTTATTAAACAAGTTTAATGAAATAACATTTATAACGTTAGGTAAAAGTACGAGGGCGTGCAATAAGTACTGCCCCTGACCAACTTCCCATAGTAGTAGAGCAACGAAACTTGGCACAGTTATTAGTCTTTCTCTACATAGGAAGCATCCAGAGTTATGCATTTCTCCCATCGTGTGATGCAGCTCTGGAGATTGTTTTTGTAGAACACCCCAGGTTGGTCCTCCAACCAAGACGTGACTTCAAAAATCAAGGATGCATCATCTGGGAAACGCTTTCCTTTCAAAAATAACTTCATGGCTGGGAAGAATTGAAAGTCAGAGGGTGCAAGGTCAGGAGAGTAGGGAGGTTGGGGAGTATTTCATAACCACATGTCCGTGCTTCTGATCTGGCGACATGCGAGTTGTGGACCGAAGCCTTTGCCAAGAAATCTGTCATCACTACTCCGTCCTGGTCCCAGAAGACTGTGAGCATGACCTTGCCAGCGGAGGGCTGCACCTTGCCTTCTTCGGGGGTGGTCAGTCCAAGTGCTTTCACTGCATTGACTGGGCTTTGGTCTCTGGATCATAGTGATGGACCTAGGTTTCATCCTGTGTAATCAGTCTTTTTAAAAAATTTGACTCATCTTCTTGGCACATCTCCAAATTTATCCTCGAGCACTCGACACGTTCTCGCTTCTGGAATGGTGTGAGCAGCCTGGGAATCCATCTGGCAGACACCTTATGCATATGAAAATGGTCATGAATGATAGTTTCCACAGACACTGTACTAATCTTGACGTCTTGGGCTATTTGGCGAATAGTAATGCACCGATCTTTCAAAATGGCAGCCTCAACTTGAGGGACAGATGCCTCATCAATGGCAGAAGGGGAGGGGCGACTAGGTCTGGGGACTGTTTCCACAGACTTCCGGGCATGTTTAAATTTACGATGCCAGCGTTTTACAAGGTCATATGATGGGGCATTATCACCATAAGTTTCTTTCATTTCATCAAAAGTCTCCTGTGGTGTGCGTCCTTTCAAATACAAAAACCGGATCACTGCTCGACATTCAACAGACTCTATTTCACACCTGACTCAGTTCAAACACCTGTAACAGAAACCACAATAAGTTTAGAGTTGTAATTTGCCAGACAACCCGTAGAGATATAAATAATTGCACATGCAAAATTTCAGCTAGATCAGACAACTGGAAGTGGGTCAGGGGCATTACTTATTGCACGCCCCTCGTAACAATTTATTGGCTCGTGGAATACGAACGAATATTTTAATAGTTACGATAATCTATCCTTGTGTGGTGTCTTGTTTTCATTAAGATGTATTATTTGATCGCACTCGCTGAAGTTTTCATATTGAACTTTGCTTCCCCCCCCAAAAAAAAATCTAATAGTCTAACCAGAATATAAAAGTATGTATCTTAGAGGTAATACATTTTTCTTAATTTTAATGAACAAAACTTTAGGATATATATTTTCATGCATATATGCATAAATATGTGTTTTTTTAATACGAGTTTACACGCATACTTGCTTTTTAAAAGTTGATTTTTAGAGGTGATCTTTATTTAGCTAATGTTATAAACTTTGTTTCATTAAAAAGTTGTCGAATTTATTTAATAAATGTTTTTGTAATATTAAATGTTTTGCGTTATTTTTATCGTCCGAAATTCTCGTATGAAAAAAATATAAAGTTTTAAACTAAGATATATCCCTACAGATTCTAAAATTTAAATAATTTAAAATAAAGTAAAAAAATAAATACAGATAAATTAAAG
This sequence comes from Euprymna scolopes, assembly GCF_053919585.1. Classification (NCBI taxonomy): domain Eukaryota; kingdom Metazoa; phylum Mollusca; class Cephalopoda; order Sepiida; family Sepiolidae; genus Euprymna; species Euprymna scolopes. Next base: position 104,174,445 of record NC_136498.1, read on the forward strand.
TTTTTGCATGCACAAACGTTCAAATATCAGCTATTTTTTATTTTTGTTTCTTTTAAATGAAAATTAATATTATTCTAAATATAACTAAATGAAAAATGTTTTAAACGGTTAATTAAATGAAAAGGATAAGTAAACGTTTCTTTGGGGTTTTTTTTTTTCAATTAAAGAATCGTACTAAAAACATTCGTTGAACTTGTTTAATAAATATGAAATTTCACTCTGCAATTTGCGTCGCATACTTTTCAAGATAATTTATTGTCAAGACCAAATATCAGCTTTTTTTTTGTTTCTTTTAAATAGAAATTAATATTATTCTAAATATAACTAAATGAAAAATGTTTTAAACGGTTAATTAAATGAAAAAGATAAGTAAAAGTTTTTTTTTTGTTTTGTTTTTTTTTTTTTTTCAATTAAAGAATCGTACTAAAAACATTCGTCGAACTTGTTTAATAAATATTAAATTTCACTCTGTAATTTGCGTCGCATACTTTTCAAGATAATTTATTGTCAAAACCAAATATCAGCATTTTTTTTCTTTTAAATAGAAATTAAAATAAGTTCTTTTTCACATAAACTAATGAGTAAAAAAAAAACAAGCATACTAAATGGGGATCTAAAGTGGCCAAAAAGTGGGTGCTCACTGTACACTAAGTAAAATAGAGTTATCTCCCTTAGGTTAGTGCCGACATATCAAACAGCACCGGCAAAAGCTATAGCCGTTGACTTGTGATAAGTTCTTGTTAAGCCATCTCTATCTCTACTATTACACAAAAGGAACTTTGCCTGTGTGTCTGTGGGTCTATGAGTTCGTCCCCTACGGACTCAAATACGGCTGAGCCGATTTTTATAAAATTTCATATGAAGGTACTTATGTGTCTGACAGTGTTCTTAGATAGGTTTTGTATTGGAATGTCTTCGATAAGCAATCGATGATCGATAATCGAAATAATCCAATGAAATAAAGAAACAGCTGATTTTGACCGAAGTTAACACCTTACACAGCCTAACATCACAAGTGCATTTGAGAAGTTTTATTACCACACAAGTCGAAAGGTCCAACATATAAAATCAATAGTAGATTCTTTGATATGATGGGGGTGCGTTCGAAATGAATGTTCCTGTTTACGGCACAATTTACCAATGATACTTGACTTTTGCATTTTAAACTTAAATTCAAGCCATTATCACCGCACAATTAGGAAGGCCAGACATATAAAATCAACAGTAGGGTCTTTGATGTGACAAAAGCGCGTTCAAAATGAATGTTTCTGTTTAGAGTACAATTGAAGCATGATACTTGACTTTAGCATTTTTAACTTTAATGTATTTTAAACTTTATATAAAAATAATTTTATAAAATCAACAGTAGGTTCTCTGCAGTGCAATGTGCAGACTACAATGTATTGTGGACTAAGTCACTGCAGAAAGACTTTAGCATTTGAAACTTTAATGCAAGCCATCACATATAAAAATAATTTTATAAAGTCAACAGTAGGTTCTCTACAGTGCAACACAGACTCCACTAAAATGTGAACTTACACTGCGAGAGGCATGTGAAGCTTCATTCGGGTGCATCACGATGGATACGTAGTTAGAGCAAGCAATCAATCAATTTGATTGGAAATTGGGGCTATTTCATCGATTTTGAGGGCAATAAGAATATGAGAGTGTGTGGCATTCGTTGATCATCATTCAATCCCGGGCTACGTCGGTTAACCTTGCTAGCACTCTTATATAATTAAACTCTATCCAAGTTTCACCATTACTTATCATGGCGTTCTCTCACCAACTCCCTTACACTTATTAGGCACAGCCAAAACGAAACGAGGAAGTATTTTTATGAAGTCTCTCTTTAAAAATCTACTAAAAATCAAGTAATTATCCAATAAATGCGAAATTTTCACCGATTATTAAGTGAAGAATGAATTTTATAACGGTGTACTTTTTTTCATAATCGATATAAATAAATAAGTAAATATATATATATATATATATATTGCCTACGAACCCAGTTCTTTATTTGTGGTTACAAATATTCTTAAAATAATCAGCCGAAACTGAACAAAATATATTGTATTGTGCTAAGGGACAACTGTGCACGATCAGGTTTTAAGGTTGAAAACCCGCTTTTTGGTGTTTTGAAGTCTGAAATTCGTTGAATATGTTGATAATAATTATTATCTTTCAGATTAACAAAAAAAATATATTTTCATTATTTTCACGAAAAACGCTACCTTTAAATCTCAAAAAGATAATTTGATAATTTTCTTTTAGTGAACCAAATATTGCTAATATACCATTAAATAGGAAATGCTTTGAAGAATCGATACCAAAAAAGAAAAAATTGATAAATAACTGCGCATATTGCTAAACGAACGGTAATTTCTTTCGGCAATTTTTTGTTACGTGATATTACTTCACTTATGGAAGACCATAAGGCCTACAAACAGTTGTTCGTATTTACAAACAGTTGTTATCTCGCCCCTTTCATTTTTGCTATGACTTGCGCTTGACTTAGTTTAAAGTGAGGGGGCTTGCATCTACCAAACTCTCATCCAGAAACATTTGGTCCTGATGGCAAGACAGGGTCAAGACGACAAAGCATGATACTAGATGCAGAAGTTGTCTTTAACACATATGGCACCTAGCATTCCAAGAATGGTCACCCATATGGCACTGGCCAGCCTCATCGTTGCTTAACAGGGGGTTATGTAGGCAACAAATGTGTGTGTGTGTGTGTGTGTGTGTGTGTGTCGCTTATCAAGAAAAAGAATGAAATACTTATAAAGTTGATTCGTCACTTAATCGTAAAAACAAACGTTAAAAATACACGGAAATTCACAGGACTAAATGAATTCATTTCAAGTTCACCGTTAAAAGTTCTTCATGAGTCGTCCCCTTAAGTAATCTAATTTTCTAAATTTCCACAACTAACGACTACTACGATATTGTCCTATTGACAACCTTACATTCATTAACCCTTATCTTCGAGTGGCTTCCGGACCTTGTAAAAAAGACGCTATTTAAACTTTAAGATTAATCAACTTATTGAGGCACGGTTCTCTTTATAGAGATGGGTACAAGCGCTTAAATATACTATTATGACTTTATGTGTGAAACAGTTACAAATGGGCAGTTCTTTCTACAGAGAAGCGTACAGGCGTTAGAGATGATAATTCCAGCTGGAGCGTTACCCACAACTGACGGCCAGCGCTTTAATAGAGTTGCTTCGTCGCATCGAAAATAGAGAGGGGAAGAATAATCTAAATTTAAAAGAAAAAAAAAATAACGAACGTAGGAATGAAGGAAAGGCGCGCAGATGACGAATAATTCGAACCCCATAAAATAATTTTTCACGACGGTACCAAAGATAAGGTGGACGCTGAGAAGGCTATGTTTTAGTATAGTAGGAAACTGCTAAGTAAGAACTTCCACTTTTCAAAAAGAAAAAAAAAAGGGCTACCGTAGTTTCTTCAAGACTATCATTAAATCTTTTAGTTTTAATTTCGCAAGGAGAAATCTATAGAGTGAGATGAAAGGTGGAATTATTTGAAATTCAGGTATTTATGTTATAATATTTTTGCATATTCTTATAGCAAATTATCCTTAATCTTATTTAGACAAAAATAAATAAATTTGTTCAAAAACCTTTTAAAAAAATATTCTACATCAAGACAAAAATGGCGGTGAATGGTGTTGTTTTGGAAAAAAATTTATATAAAATTCTATTAAAAATTAAAAATAGTAGAAAAAGTTTTATATTATTTTACTTTTATTGGGATAAAATTCAGGCTTTTATTTTTCTGGGGGGAAAAAGTTGCTCAAGAATAATGGTTTTTAACAGATTTTAATTTGTTTTAAAAAAAAAAGAATAACTTAGTTTTTCTTCCATTTCTGTGGCCGTGTCTATATTATCTTTTATCTTTGAGTGGCCTCCATGTCTTTATAACCGGAGATCCACCATTCCAATAAAAAAGCAGTATAACTTCTTCAGAACGCCGGAAAACATAGCTTAACGTGGAATATGCACCGACACGTCCCTGCGGAGGCTGGGCATAAATTTCAAAGACCATATGTGGGGGCAACCTCACATATAAGACCATTGCTCTTGTAGTAATCAGTTATTAGTCAATGTATGGGTAACCCGTTATACCAATTGTTACTATCCAGCTCCTCTACTCCCCAAATCCCCGGGGAGCTGGTCCCTATTTCCCCAATCTCTCCACATTAAAAAACGGCCTTGTGCCTAATGTGCTCAGTGGGAAGAAATCCAACAAACCTACCCAGCCATGAACAACAAAAACAGATAATGACAAGAATCTTTACGACATATATAAACAAATGAAAAAAGTATACAAATCTTAATTCGTGTTATTTACTTGAATTCTTCTTACTAGCTAAAGCGGCATATTTGCTTGGTCGACTAAGGTACGTACAATTTTAAAGCACACATTTTTATCTTTTATTTTGTAAATTTTGTATTGTAACAAAATGCAGCTCATAATTGACTTTATTTATATCTACAGAAATATCGCAGACATTTTCTGTAGACTTTGTTGAAAGAAACGAAAATATACTTAATTGTGTCCTCCGGCTTCTAAGGTCATTCCGGGCATGCTACATTTAAAATTAACGAGCATATTTTGTCTATTGTATCGCGGGCAAATGGAATAATTGGATGAATAGTAAGAAATATAATTTCAAGATAGCCAAAATGTTTTAAAGAGAAATAAAGTTCTCATATAAAAGTACGGTAGAGTTTGCACTTATGCCTCTGTTTCCAATCGTCTAGATATGGAAATAGTCCGCAATAACTAAATTAATAAATAATACTCATCTGAATAATGAATTCCAATTGAATAACATATATACTATTCGGTGCGGACTCGACCATGGAAGATCAGATAATAAATAAACGTGGATTTATAAGATTAATAAATCCAACCTTGATCGCCCTTCGGGGCGATTGGCGCAGTGGATAGAGACGTTGAATCTCTATGGTTCCAGATGGGTATTGTCTGAAGATGGCGGTTTCAATCCTACCAAAAGTCGGCCAGAGGCTTACTTGGCCAAAACCTGGTGAAACGACAACAACTATGGATGGCAGTTAATTGCTGAGGATGCAGATAGGAGATTCGGAGTTCCTATCCCGTCGCAGTTACTATCTGACGAAGGCCAGGGGAATATTTGGCGGAAACGTCGTGAAACAACAACTAAAAATGATGAGGATAATAGTCCACAATAAATAAATTAATAATTAATACTGATCTCAATAATGAATTCCAATTGAATAATATATATTGAGATTGAGGTATAATATTAAGATAAAGACATACAAAAATAAATAATGACAAAACATATAAAAATAGATTATAGTTACAGATTAGAAATAATAAGTTTAGGAGAATGTGAGTTTATTTTATTTATTTTTTAAGAGACCTAGAATTCTTATCCCGTCATGATTAACCAAGCAGAAGACCAGAGGAATAGTTGGCTGAAACGTGGTGAAATAACAACAAATATAAGGGTAAGTATCCACAAATAAATAAATAGAGAGAGAGTTAATTTAATATAAATAGAGAGAGAGAGTTAATTTAATATAAATAGAGAGAGAGAGTTAATTTAATATAAACTTTAAACATTGATTTTGAGTAATTTTGTAGCAATGCTAGGATGATATATTTGGACCCTAGACTAGTAAGTAAAGATTATGTTAACTAGTATGAATTTTGGGAGTGTTGCATTAAGTACATGTTAGGGCAACTTGGTGGCAAACGGAAATAGACCCAGTCCATTTAGCGTGAGTGAAGCAAGGTGTCAGCTTCCTAGGCAAAACATACTACAAGCAAGTGTCGAATTATTAGATAAAAATTACATCATGAGTTTGGTACAGGGTTTCGAGGCAGTTTCGGGGCAAGGAAATGGTCAGAAAAGCTACCGATAATATAGAAATCTAAGTGAATATTTCCTCGAGACTCCGTCTATCCATCAACTATTTCAAGGCTAAGTAAGAAAATTAAATTAAGTTAAATACGGCATAATCACATTTGACACACCTGTTCCCATCAGATCACCAAAGTTAAGCAACGATAAGCCTGGCCAGTACCAGATGGGTGACTATTTGGAACTTCCAGGGGCTGTATGTGCTGTCCGCTTCTCTCAGCGTTTTTTCCAGTCGTTCTGGACTTCTCCTTGCCACTGGACTCAAGCAGTGCAGATTCAGGAGAGGGATAGCTGAGGATTGCGCAACCCTTGCTACAAAATTACACATGCAACTGCCCCTACAGGGGGTATCCTTTGTCTTTCGAGACTGAATGGAGGCATCAAAGAAAATTAAGTAAGAAGGAATGGGAGTTAGCGTCTCTTTTAGAAGATATTAATTTTTGGTCTCTCCCCTCGTGAACGACTTCTCATTAATAAAACCTTTGAAATCGCAACCACTCGCCATTGTTTCATGCATGTGTTTTGTTTCTTGAACACATCACTGACAAAACAAATGTAGCGAGTGTGCGTTTGTGTTTCTCTTCGTTTAACCTTTTGTTTGTTAATAAATATGTTACAGCAAGATTTAAAGTTGGTGAACTAGATTATGTAAAAGCAGAATTTTCACTTCGATGAAAGTGGGTTAAAAAGAGCCGCATCATCATCACCACCACCATCATCGTCATCATCATCATCATCATCATCATCATCATCGGTTGAATGCCCGTTTTACATGCCAGCATGGGTTGGACAGCTTTAAATAATTGGCTTCCCAAATAAATTATCCCTTCCAAGTTTTTACTCATCCATCTTTTCCTCAAGTCTATTTTTATGACTTCCTCCCTGTTTATCTCAGCTTTTTCCTCGTGAACTGGACCTGCTACTTTAACTGGTCTACATTTACTAACCAAATAACTTTAATCCCTTCTTTCACTAACAAGTCCTCTTTTCTGCACGCATCTCCCTATATTGTCCAAATTTAATTTCCTCTAAACTCATCACAATTGAGCCTGTCTTTAAGACTTGCATTACGCATTCATCATAATATTACTTTCCAAGCAACGCATGTCGTAAACGTTTACTAGCAAGGTTTTGGTTTTTTATATCATGCTTGATTTTTACTTTGATATCATAATATTTTTAGTTTGATATCATAATATCAAATCAAGATTTTTACTTTGATAACATAATATTTTTAGTTTAATATAATAATATCAAATTAAGATTTTTAGTTTGATATCATAATATCAAATCTTTACTTTGATATCATAATATTTTTACTTTAATATCATAATATTAAATTTTTACTTTGATATCATAATATTAAATTTTTACTTTAATATCATAATATTAAATTTTTACTTTGATATCATAATATAAAATTAAGATTTTTACTTTGATATCATAATATTTTTACTTTTATATCATATCAAATTTTTACTTTGATATCATATTTTTACTTTAATATCATAATAATCAAATTAAGATTTTTCCTTCGATATCATAATATTTTTAGTTTGATATCATAATATCAAATTAAGATTTTTACTTTAATGTTATAATATTTTCAGTTTGATATAATATAAAATTAAAATTTTTATTTTGATATCATAATATTTTTACTTTGATATCATAATATAAAATTTTTACTTTGATATGATATTTTACTTTGATTTCATAATATCAAATTAAGATTTTTACTTTGATATCATAATATCAATTTATACTTAATTTATACTATGTGCGGGGACGGCCATTTCTCGCCCTCGACTTAATTTCTTTTTTTCCACGCATGTAGTCGTCAACGCCTGAATGAACACGTGTTACACCTAAACCATTTTATTTTCAACAGAAAATAAACGACATGTTTATTCCATCGCGCAATTGAGTTATTGTTTACATCATTCTATTCGTTTCATTATTTTCTTTTGTAGCGAGTTAGGGTATTTATACTCTGGTCCGCACGTGTGGGCGGCTGAAAAAAAAGTAATTGCGAATTACTTATGACCTCTATCCAGTCATGGCTGACGAAATGAGAGTATGCTACACCCATTAAGTAAATAGAGGGTTCTGTTCGAAATTCTATGCAGATTCCCAATTTCGACAGAAGGATTCCTGAGTTCAACAAGATACACCTAAAGAAGGTCGGAGGTTATATCCATCGAAACGTTGTGAAAATGACACAGGAGATAAGAACAGTAGTCCAAATGATACGAATAACGAATCCTCATCTAAAAAAAATTCTTAAGCCAAGACTTAGCATGTCTTGATTTTAGGTTTTGTAAATGGACATAAAATTTGTGCAAAATTATTTTGTCCAAGGAACGAATTTTACCCGTCTTGGGACAGGTATTCTTCAAGTGCACATATAAGAATTCATATATCAGTTATGAGGTATGGATGCTCAAGCAAAGAATTAGACACATATTAGCTGGACATAATTTGAAAGATGAGAACACGGTCTGGAAATCACACCCTTCAGCATTTCTCTTTATTACTGAAATTGATTTGATTAGTTTTCCGACGATGCATCAGAAACTGACCTTTTTTTTTCCTTCCCTCTTGACAACATTGATGAGAATACTGGAAAATAGCTGCTCTATTTTTGAAGTATGTTTTTGAGCATAGATTTTTAATTAGAAATATTGATATTTGCAGCAGCTTGAATCCAGTGTACCCACTGTGGGAGAGGAAGAAGGAAGGTAGGTGTATTGTGAGAGGGAGAGGGAGAGGGAGAGAGAGAAAGAGATAGAGAGAGAGAAAAAGAGACAGAGAGTAAGGGAGATAGTGTGTGTGTGTGTGTGTGTGTGTGTGTGTGTGTGTGTGTGTGTGTGTGGAAGGTTGGGTAATAGATCAAAGAGAAAATGATCGGATGTTGAGAAAAAGCAAAAAAGTACAAAACAAAACTCCGAAATAGGGTTAGTAGGTTCCGTTTTGGTACGTTCTCTTAAAAGGCATAACACGCAAGATAAGAACAGTAGTATGAATAATCCAAATAATACGAATTATTAATCACCATCTAATAAATTTAGAATCATAATAAAAATACGAATTATTAATCACCATCTAAAAAATTTAGAATCATGATAAAAATACGAATTATTAATAACCATCTAAAAAATTTAGAATCATAATAAAAATACGAATTATTAATAACCATCTAAAAAATTTAGAATCATAAAAAAAATACGAATTATTAATCATCATCTAAAAAATTTAGAATCATAATAAAAATACGAATTATTAATCACCATCTAAAAAATTTAGAATCATAATAAAAATACGAATTATTAATCATCATCTAAAACATTTAAAATCATAATAAAAATACGAATTATTAATCACCATCTAAAAAATTTAGAATCATAATAAAAATACGAATTATTAATCACCATCTACAAAATTTAGAATCATAAAAAAAATACGAATTATAAATCATCATCTAAAAAATTTAGAATCATAATAAAAATACGAATTATTAATCACCATCTAAAAAATTTAGAATCATAATAAAAATACGAATTATTAATCACCATCTAAAAAATTTAGAATCATAATAAAAACACGAATTATAAATCATCATCTAAAAAATTTAGAATCATAATAAAAATACGAATTATTAATCACCATCTAAAAAATGTAGAATCATAATAAAAATACGCATTATTAATCACCATCTAAAAAATTTAGAATCATAATAAAAATACGAATTATAAATCATCATCTAAAAAATTTAGAATCATAATAAAAATACGAATTATTAATCACCATCTAAAAAATTCAGAATCATAATAAAAATACGAATTATTAATCACCATCTAAAAAATTTAGAATCATAATAAAAATACGAATTATTAATCATCATCTAAAAAATTTAGAATCATAATAAAAACACGAATTATAAATAACCAGCTAAAAAATTTAGAATCATAATAAAAACACGAATTATAAATAACCAGCTAAAAAATTTAGAATCATAATAAAATACGAATTATTAATCAACATCTAAAAAATTTAGAATCATAATAAAATACGAATTATAAATCACAATCTAAAAAATTTAGAATCATAATGAATATACAAATTATTAATCACCATCTAAAACATTTAGAATCATAATAAAATACGAATTATAAATCACCATCTAAAAAATTTAGAATCATAATGAAAATACGAATTATTAATCACCATCTAAAAAATTTAGAATCATAATAAAAACACGAATTATAAATCACCATCTAAATAATTTAGAATCATAATGAAAATACGAATTATAAATCACCAGCTAAAAAATTAAGAATCATAATAAAATACGAATTATAAATCACCATCTAAAAAATTTAGAATCATAATGAAAATACGAATTATAAATCACCATCTAAAAAATTTAGAATCATAATGAAAACACGAATTATAAATAACCATCTAAAAAATTTAGAATCATTATAAAAATACGAATTATTAATCACCATCTAAAAAATTTAGAATCATAATAAAATACGAATTATAAATCACCATCTAAAAAATTTAGAATCATAATGAAAATACGAATTATTAATCACCATTTAAAAAATTTAGAATCATAATAAAAACACGAATTATAAATCACCATCTAAAAAATTTAGAATCATAATGAAAATACGAATTATAAATCACCATCTAAAAAATTAAAAATCATAATAAAATACGAATTATAAATCACCATCTAAAAAATTTAGAATCATAATGAAAATACGAATTATTAATCACCATCTAAAAAATTTAGAATCATAATAAAAACACGAATTATAAATCACCATCTAATAAATTTAGAATCATAATAAAAATACGAATTATTAATCACCATATAAAAAATTTAGAATCATAATAAAATACGAATTATTAATCACCATCTAAAAAATTTAGAATCATAATGAAAATACGAATTATTAATCACCATCTAAAAAATTTAGAATTATAATAAAAACACGAATTATAAATCACCATCTAAAAAATTTAGAATCATAATGAAAATACGAATTATAAATCACCATCTAAAAAATTTAGAATCATAATAAAATACGAATTATAAATCACCATCTAAAAAATTTAGAATCATAATGAAAATACGAATTATAAATCACCATCTAAAAAATTTAGAATCATAATAAAAACACGAATTATAAATCACCATCTAAAAAATTAAGAATCATAATAAAAATACGAATTATTAATCACCATCTAAAAAATTTAGAATCATAATAAAAATACGAATTAAAAATCATCATCTAAAAAATTTAGAATCATAATGAAAATACGAATTATTAATCACCATCTAAAAAATTTAGAATCATAATAAAAATACGAATTATAAATCCCCATCTAAAAAATTTAGAATCATAATAAAAATACGAATTATTAATCACCATCTAAAAAATTTAGAATCATAATAAAAATACGAATTATTAATCACCATCTAAAAAATTTAGAATCATAATGAAAATACGAATTATTAATAACCATCTAAAAAATTTAGAATCATAATAAAAATACGAATTATTAATAACCATCCAAAAAATTTAGAATCATAATAAAAATACGAATTATTAATAACCATCTAAAAAATTTAGAATCATAAAAAAATACGAATTATTAATCACCATCTAAAAAATTTAGAATCACAATAAAAATACGAATTATTAATTACCATCTAAAAAATTTAGAATCATAATAAAATACGAATTATAAATCACCATCTAAAAAATTTAGAATCATAATGAAAATACGAATTATTAATCACCATCTGAAAAATTTATAATCAGAATAAAAATACGAATTATAAATCACCATCTAAAAAATTTAGAATCATAATAAAAATACGAATTATTAATCACCATCTTAAAAATTTAGAATCATAATAAAAATACGAATTATTAATAACCAGCTAAAAAATTTAGAATCATAATAAAAATACGAATTATTAATCACCATCTAAAAAATTTAGAATCATAATAAAATACGAATTATAAATCACCATGTAAAAAATTTAGAATCATAATGAAAATACGAATTATTAATCACCATCTAAAAAATTTAGAATCATAATAAAAATACGAATTATAAATCCCCATCTAAAAAATTTAGAATCATAATAAAAATACGAATTATTAATCACCATCTAAAAAATTTAGAATCAGAATAAAAATACGAATTATAAATCACCATCTAAAAAATTTAGAATCATAATAAAATACGAATTATTAATCACCATCTAAAAAATTTAGAATCATAATGAAAATACGAATTATTAATCACCATCTAAAAAATTTAGAATTATAATAAAAACACGAATTATAAATCACAATCTTAAAAATTTAGAATCATAATGAAAATACGAATTATAAATCACCATCTAAAAAATTTAGAATCATAATAAAATACGAACTATAAATCACCATCTAAAAAATTTAGAATCATAATGAAAATACGAATTATAAATCACCATCTAAAAAATTAAGAATCATAATAAAAATACGAATTATTAATCACCATCTAAAAAATTTAGAATCATAATAAAAATACGAATTATAAATCACCATCTAAAAAATTTAGAATCATAATAAAAATACGAATTATTAATAATCATCTAAAAAATTTAGAATCATAATAAAAATACGAATTATAAATCCCCATCTAAAAAATTTAGAATCATAATAAAAATACGAATTATTAATCACCATCTAAAAAATTTAGAATCATAATAAAAATACGAATTATTAATCATCATCTAAAAAATTTAGAATCATAATAAAAATACGAATTATTAATAACCATCTAAAAAATTTAGAATCATAATAAAAATACGAATTATTAATAACCATCCAAAAAATTTAGACTCATAATAAAAATACGAATTATTAATCACCATCTAAAAAATTTAGAATCATAATAAAAATACGAATTATTAATCACCATCTAAAAAATTTAGTATCATAATAAAAATACGAATTATCAATCACCATCATAAAAAATTTAGAATCATAATAAAATACGAATTATAAATCACCAGCTAAAAAATTAAGAATCATAATAAAAATACGAATTATTAATCATCATCTAAATAATTTAGAATCATAATAAAAATACTATTTATTAATAACCATCTAAAAAATTTAGAATCATAATAAAAATACGAATTATTAATAACCATCCAAAAAATTTAGAATCATAATAAAAATACGAATTATTAATCACCATCTAAAAAATTTAGAATCATAATAAAAATACGAATTATTAATCACCATCTAAAAAATTTAGAATCATAATAAAAATACGAATTATTAATCACCATCTAAAAAATTAAGAATCATAATAAAATACGAATTATAAATCACCATCTAAAAAATTTAGAATCATAATGAAAATACGAATTATTAATCATCATCTAAAAAATTTAGAATCAGAATAAAAATACGAATTATAAATCACCATCTAAAAAATTTAGAATCATAATAAAATACGAATTATTAATCACCATCTAAAAAATTTAGAATCATAATGAAAATACGAATTATTAATCACCATCTAAAAAAGTTAGAATTATAATAAAAACACGAATTATAAATCACCATCTTAAAAATTTAGAATCATAATGAAAATACGAATTATAAATAACCATCTAAAAAATTTAGAATCATAATAAAATACGAACTATAAATCACAATCTAAAAAATTTAGAATCATAATGAAAATACGAATTATAAATCACCATCTAAAAAATTTAGAATCATAATAAAAACACGAATTATAAATCACCATCTAAAAAATTAAGAATCATAATAAAAATACGCATTATTAATCACCATCTAAAAAATTTAGAATCATAATAAAAATACGAATTATAAATCACCATCTAAAAAATTTAGAATCATAATGAAAATACGAATTATTAATCACCATCTAAAAAATTTAGAATCATAATAAAAATACGAATTATAAATCCCCATCTAAAAAATTTAGAATCATAATAAAAATACGAATTATTAATCACCATCTAAAAAATTTAGAATCATAATAAAAATACGAATTATTAATCATCATCTAAAAAATTTAGAATCATAATAAAAATACGAATTATTAATAACCATCTAAAAAATTTAGAATCATAATAAAAATACGAATTATTAATAACCATCCAAAAAATTTAGAATCATAATAAAAGTACGAATTATTAATCACCATCTAAAAAATTTAGAATCATAATAAAAATACGAATTATTAATCACAATCTAAAAAATTTAGAATCATAATAAAAATACGAATTATTAATCACCATCTAAAAAATTTAGAATCATAATAAAATACGAATTATAAATCACCATCTAAAAAATTTAGAATCATAATGAAAATACGAATTATTAATCACCATCTGAAAAATTTAGAATCAGAATAAAAATACGAATTATAAATCACCATCTAAAAAATTTAGAATCATAATAAAAATACGAATTATTAATCACCATCTTAAAAATTTAGAATCATAATAAAAATACGAATTATTAATAACCATCTAAAAAATTTAGAATCATAATAAAATACGAATTATAAATCACCATCTAAAAATTTAGAATCATAATGAAAATACGAATTATTAATCACCATCTAAAAAATTAAGAATCATAATAAAAATACGAATTATAAATCCCCATCTAAAAAATTTAGAATCATAATAAAAATACGAATTATTAATCACCATCTAAAAAATTTAGAATCATAATAAAAATACGAATTATTAATCATCATCTAAAAAATTTAGAATCATAATAAAAATACGAATTATTAATAACCATCTAAAAAATTTAGAATCATAATAAAAATACGAATTATTAATAACCATCCAAAAAATTTAGAATCATAATAAAAATACGAATTATAAATCACCATCTAAAAAATTTCGAATCATAATAAAAATACCAATTATTTATCACCATCTAAAAAATTTAGAATCATAATAAAAATACTAATTATTAATCACCATCTAAAAAATTTAGAATCATAATGAAATACGAATTATAAATCACCATCTAAAAAATTTAGAATCATAATGAAAATACGAATTATTAATCACCATCTAAAAAATTTAGGATCAGAATAAACATACGAATTATAAATCACCATCTAAAAAATTTAGAATTATAATAAAAATACGAATTATTAATCACCATCTTAAAAATTTAGAATCATAATAAAAATACGAATTATTAATCACCATCTAAAAAATTTAGAATCATAATAAAAATACGAATTATTAATCATCATCTAAAAAATTTAGAATCATAATAAAAATACGAATTATTAATCACCATCTAAAAAATTTAGAATCAGAATAAAAATACGAATTATTAATCACCATCTAAAAAATTTAAAATAATACTAAAATACGAATTATAAATCACCATCTAAAAAATTTAGAATCATAACGAAAATACGAATTATAAATCACCATCTAAAAAATTTAGAATCATAATAAAAATACGAATTATAAATCCCCATCTAAAAAATTTAGAATCATAATAAAAATACGAATTATTAATCACCATCTAAAAAATTTAGAATCATAATAAAAATACGAATTATTAATCACCATCTAAAAAATTTAGAATCATAATGAAAATACGAATTATTAATAACCATCTAAAAAATTTAGAATCATAATAAAAATACGAATTATTAATAACCATCCAAAAAATTTAGAATCATAATAAAAATACGAATTATTAATAACCATCTAAAAAATTTAGAATCATAAAAAAATACGAATTATTAATCACCATCTAAAAAATTTAGAATCACAATAAAAATACGAATTATTAATTACCATCTAAAAAATTTAGAATCATAATAAAATACGAATTATAAATCACCATCTAAAAAATTTAGAATCATAATGAAAATACGAATTATTAATCACCATCTGAAAAATTTATAATCAGAATAAAAATACGAATTATAAATCACCATCTAAAAAATTTAGAATCATAATAAAAATACGAATTATTAATCACCATCTTAAAAATTTAGAATCATAATAAAAATACGAATTATTAATAACCAGCTAAAAAATTTAGAATCATAATAAAAATACGAATTATTAATCACCATCTAAAAAATTTAGAATCATAATAAAATACGAATTATAAATCACCATGTAAAAAATTTAGAATCATAATGAAAATACGAATTATTAATCACCATCTAAAAAATTTAGAATCATAATAAAAATACGAATTATAAATCCCCATCTAAAAAATTTAGAATCATAATAAAAATACGAATTATTAATCACCATCTAAAAAATTTAGAATCAGAATAAAAATACGAATTATAAATCACCATCTAAAAAATTTAGAATCATAATAAAATACGAATTATTAATCACCATCTAAAAAATTTAGAATCATAATGAAAATACGAATTATTAATCACCATCTAAAAAATTTAGAATTATAATAAAAACACGAATTATAAATCACCATCTTAAAAATTTAGAATCATAATGAAAATACGAATTATAAATCACCATCTAAAAAATTTAGAATCATAATAAAATACGAACTATAAATCACCATCTAAAAAATTTAGAATCATAATGAAAATACGAATTATAAATCACCATCTAAAAAATTAAGAATCATAATAAAAATACGAATTATTAATCACCATCTAAAAAATTTAGAATCATAATAAAAATACGAATTATAAATCACCATCTAAAAAATTTAGAATCATAATAAAAATACGAATTATTAATAATCATCTAAAAAATTTAGAATCATAATAAAAATACGAATTATAAATCCCCATCTAAAAAATTTAGAATCATAATAAAAATACGAATTATTAATCACCATCTAAAAAATTTAGAATCATAATAAAAATACGAATTATTAATCATCATCTAAAAAATTTAGAATCATAATAAAAATACGAATTATTAATAACCATCTAAAAAATTTAGAATCATAATAAAAATACGAATTATTAATAACCATCCAAAAAATTTAGACTCATAATAAAAATACGAATTATTAATCACCATCTAAAAAATTTAGAATCATAATAAAAATACGAATTATTAATCACCATCTAAAAAATTTAGTATCATAATAAAAATACGAATTATCAATCACCATCATAAAAAATTTAGAATCATAATAAAATACGAATTATAAATCACCAGCTAAAAAATTAAGAATCATAATAAAAATACGAATTATTAATCATCATCTAAATAATTTAGAATCATAATAAAAATACTATTTATTAATAACCATCTAAAAAATTTAGAATCATAATAAAAATACGAATTATTAATAACCATCCAAAAAATTTAGAATCATAATAAAAATACGAATTATTAATCACCATCTAAAAAATTTAGAATCATAATAAAAATACGAATTATTAATCACCATCTAAAAAATTTAGAATCATAATAAAAATACGAATTATTAATCACCATCTAAAAAATTAAGAATCATAATAAAATACGAATTATAAATCACCATCTAAAAAATTTAGAATCATAATGAAAATACGAATTATTAATCATCATCTAAAAAATTTAGAATCAGAATAAAAATACGAATTATAAATCACCATCTAAAAAATTTAGAATCATAATAAAATACGAATTATTAATCACCATCTAAAAAATTTAGAATCATAATGAAAATACGAATTATTAATCACCATCTAAAAAAGTTAGAATTATAATAAAAACACGAATTATAAATCACCATCTTAAAAATTTAGAATCATAATGAAAATACGAATTATAAATAACCATCTAAAAAATTTAGAATCATAATAAAATACGAACTATAAATCACAATCTAAAAAATTTAGAATCATAATGAAAATACGAATTATAAATCACCATCTAAAAAATTTAGAATCATAATAAAAACACGAATTATAAATCACCATCTAAAAAATTAAGAATCATAATAAAAATACGCATTATTAATCACCATCTAAAAAATTTAGAATCATAATAAAAATACGAATTATAAATCACCATCTAAAAAATTTAGAATCATAATGAAAATACGAATTATTAATCACCATCTAAAAAATTTAGAATCATAATAAAAATACGAATTATAAATCCCCATCTAAAAAATTTAGAATCATAATAAAAATACGAATTATTAATCACCATCTAAAAAATTTAGAATCATAATAAAAATACGAATTATTAATCATCATCTAAAAAATTTAGAATCATAATAAAAATACGAATTATTAATAACCATCTAAAAAATTTAGAATCATAATAAAAATACGAATTATTAATAACCATCCAAAAAATTTAGAATCATAATAAAAGTACGAATTATTAATCACCATCTAAAAAATTTAGAATCATAATAAAAATACGAATTATTAATCACAATCTAAAAAATTTAGAATCATAATAAAAATACGAATTATTAATCACCATCTAAAAAATTTAGAATCATAATAAAATACGAATTATAAATCACCATCTAAAAAATTTAGAATCATAATGAAAATACGAATTATTAATCACCATCTGAAAAATTTAGAATCAGAATAAAAATACGAATTATAAATCACCATCTAAAAAATTTAGAATCATAATAAAAATACGAATTATTAATCACCATCTTAAAAATTTAGAATCATAATAAAAATACGAATTATTAATAACCATCTAAAAAATTTAGAATCATAATAAAATACGAATTATAAATCACCATCTAAAAATTTAGAATCATAATGAAAATACGAATTATTAATCACCATCTAAAAAATTAAGAATCATAATAAAAATACGAATTATAAATCCCCATCTAAAAAATTTAGAATCATAATAAAAATACGAATTATTAATCACCATCTAAAAAATTTAGAATCATAATAAAAATACGAATTATTAATCATCATCTAAAAAATTTAGAATCATAATAAAAATACGAATTATTAATAACCATCTAAAAAATTTAGAATCATAATAAAAATACGAATTATTAATAACCATCCAAAAAATTTAGAATCATAATAAAAATACGAATTATAAATCACCATCTAAAAAATTTCGAATCATAATAAAAATACCAATTATTTATCACCATCTAAAAAATTTAGAATCATAATAAAAATACTAATTATTAATCACCATCTAAAAAATTTAGAATCATAATAAAATACGAATTATAAATCACCATCTAAAAAATTTAGAATCATAATGAAAATACGAATTATTAATCACCATCTAAAAAATTTAGGATCAGAATAAACATACGAATTATAAATCACCATCTAAAAAATTTAGAATTATAATAAAAATACGAATTATTAATCACCATCTTAAAAATTTAGAATCATAATAAAAATACGAATTATTAATCACCATCTAAAAAATTTAGAATCATAATAAAAATACGAATTATTAATCATCATCTAAAAAATTTAGAATCATAATAAAAATACGAATTATTAATCACCATCTAAAAAATTTAGAATCAGAATAAAAATACGAATTATTAATCACCATCTAAAAAATTTAAAATCATACTAAAATACGAATTATAAATCACCATCTAAAAAATTTAGAATCATAACGAAAATACGAATTATAAATCACCATCTAAAAAATTTAGAATCATAATAAAAATACGAATTATAAATCCCCATCTAAAAAATTTAGAATCATAATAAAAATACGAATTATTAATCACCATCTAAAAAATTTAGAATCATAATAAAAATACGAATTATTAATCACCATCTAAAAAATTTAGAATCATAATGAAAATACGAATTATTAATAACCATCTAAAAAATTTAGAATCATAATAAAAATACGAATTATTAATAACCATCCAAAAAATTTAGAATCATAATAAAAATACGAATTATTAATAACCATCTAAAAAATTTAGAATCATAAAAAAATACGAATTATTAATCACCATCTAAAAAATTTAGAATCACAATAAAAATACGAATTATTAATTACCATCTAAAAAATTTAGAATCATAATAAAATACGAATTATAAATCACCATCTAAAAAATTTAGAATCATAATGAAAATACGAATTATTAATCACCATCTGAAAAATTTATAATCAGAATAAAAATACGAATTATAAATCACCATCTAAAAAATTTAGAATCATAATAAAAATACGAATTATTAATCACCATCTTAAAAATTTAGAATCATAATAAAAATACGAATTATTAATAACCAGCTAAAAAATTTAGAATCATAATAAAAATACGAATTATTAATCACCATCTAAAAAATTTAGAATCATAATAAAATACGAATTATAAATCACCATGTAAAAAATTTAGAATCATAATGAAAATACGAATTATTAATCACCATCTAAAAAATTTAGAATCATAATAAAAATACGAATTATAAATCCCCATCTAAAAAATTTAGAATCATAATAAAAATACGAATTATTAATCACCATCTAAAAAATTTAGAATCAGAATAAAAATACGAATTATAAATCACAATCTAAAAAATTTAGAATCATAATAAAATACGAATTATTAATCACCATCTAAAAAATTTAGAATCATAATGAAAATATGAATTATTAATCACCATCTAAAAAATTTAGAATTATAATAAAAACACGAATTATAAATCACCATCTTAAAAATTTAGAATCATAATGAAAATACGAATTATAAATCACCATCTAAAAAATTTAGAATCATAATAAAATACGAACTATAAATCACCATCTAAAAAATTTAAAATCATAATGAAAATACGAATTATAAATCACCATCTAAAAAATTAAGAATCATAATAAAAATACGAATTATTAATCACCATCTAAAAAATTTAGAATCATAATAAAAATACGAATTATAAATCACCATCTAAAAAATTTAGAATCATAATAAAAATACGAATTATTAATAATCATCTAAAAAATTTAGAATCATAATAAAAATACGAATTATAAATCCCCATCTAAAAAATTTAGAATCATAATAAAAATACGAATTATTAATCACCATCTAAAAAATTTAGAATCATAATAAAAATACGAATTATTAATCATCATCTAAAAAATTTAGAATCATAATAAAAATACGAATTATTAATAACCATCTAAAAAATTTAGAATCATAATAAAAATACGAATTATTAATAACCATCCAAAAAATTTAGACTCATAATAAAAATACGAATTATTAATCACCATCTAAAAAATTTAGAATCATAATAAAAATACGAATTATTAATCACCATCTAAAAAATTTAG
This sequence comes from Euprymna scolopes, assembly GCF_053919585.1. NCBI lineage: Eukaryota > Metazoa > Mollusca > Cephalopoda > Sepiida > Sepiolidae > Euprymna > Euprymna scolopes. Next base: position 104,195,734 of record NC_136498.1, read on the forward strand.
TATCATAATAAAAATACGAATTATCAATCACCATCATAAAAAATTTAGAATCATAATAAAATACGAATTATAAATCACCAGCTAAAAAATTAAGAATCATAATAAAAATACGAATTATTAATCATCATCTAAATAATTTAGAATCATAATAAAAATACTATTTATTAATAACCATCTAAAAAATTTAGAATCATAATAAAAATACGAATTAGTAATAACCATCCAAAAAATTTAGAATCATAATAAAAATACGAATTATTAATCACCATCTAAAAAATTTAGAATCATAATAAAAATACGAATTATTAATCACCATCTAAAAAATTTAGAATCATAATAAAAATACGAATTATTAATCACCATCTAAAAAATTAAGAATCATAATAAAATACGAATTATAAATCACCATCTAAAAAATTTAGAATCATAATGAAAATACGAATTATTAATCATCATCTAAAAAATTTAGAATCAGAATAAAAATACGAATTATAAATCACCATCTAAAAAATTTAGAATCATAATAAAATACGAATTATTAATCACCATCTAAAAAATTTAGAATCATAATGAAAATACGAATTATTAATCACCATCTAAAAAAGTTAGAATTATAATAAAAACACGAATTATAAATCACCATCTTAAAAATTTAGAATCATAATGAAAATACGAATTATAAATAACCATCTAAAAAATTTAGAATCATAATAAAATACGAACTATAAATCACAATCTAAAAAATTTAGAATCATAATGAAAATACGAATTATAAATCACCATCTAAAAAATTTAGAATCATAATAAAAACACGAATTATAAATCACCATCTAAAAAATTAAGAATCATAATAAAAATACGCATTATTAATCACCATCTAAAAAATTTAGAATCATAATAAAAATACGAATTATAAATCACCATCTAAAAAATTTAGAATCATAATGAAAATACGAATTATTAATCACCATCTAAAAAATTTAGAATCATAATAAAAATACGAATTATAAATCCCCATCTAAAAAATTTAGAATCATAATAAAAATACGAATTATTAATCACCATCTAAAAAATTTAGAATCATAATAAAAATACGAATTATTAATCATCATCTAAAAAATTTAGAATCATAATAAAAATACGAATTATTAATAACCATCTAAAAAATTTAGAATCATAATAAAAATACGAATTATTAATAACCATCCAAAAAATTTAGAATCATAATAAAAGTACGAATTATTAATCACCATCTAAAAAATTTAGAATCATAATAAAAATACGAATTATTAATCACAATCTAAAAAATTTAGAATCATAATAAAAATACGAATTATTAATCACCATCTAAAAAATTTAGAATCATAATAAAATACGAATTATAAATCACCATCTAAAAAATTTAGAATCATAATGAAAATACGAATTATTAATCACCATCTGAAAAATTTAGAATCAGAATAAAAATACGAATTATAAATCACCATCTAAAAAATTTAGAATCATAATAAAAATACGAATTATTAATCACCATCTTAAAAATTTAGAATCATAATAAAAATACGAATTATTAATAACCATCTAAAAAATTTAGAATCATAATAAAATACGAATTATAAATCACCATCTAAAAATTTAGAATCATAATGAAAATACGAATTATTAATCACCATCTAAAAAATTAAGAATCATAATAAAAATACGAATTATAAATCCCCATCTAAAAAATTTAGAATCATAATAAAAATACGAATTATTAATCACCATCTAAAAAATTTAGAATCATAATAAAAATACGAATTATTAATCATCATCTAAAAAATTTAGAATCATAATAAAAATACGAATTATTAATAACCATCTAAAAAATTTAGAATCATAATAAAAATACGAATTATTAATAACCATCCAAAAAATTTAGAATCATAATAAAAATACGAATTATAAATCACCATCTAAAAAATTTCGAATCATAATAAAAATACCAATTATTTATCACCATCTAAAAAATTTAGAATCATAATAAAAATACTAATTATTAATCACCATCTAAAAAATTTAGAATCATAATAAAATACGAATTATAAATCACCATCTAAAAAATTTAGAATCATAATGAAAATACGAATTATTAATCACCATCTAAAAAATTTAGGATCAGAATAAACATACGAATTATAAATCACCATCTAAAAAATTTAGAATTATAATAAAAATACGAATTATTAATCACCATCTTAAAAATTTAGAATCATAATAAAAATACGAATTATTAATCACCATCTAAAAAATTTAGAATCATAATAAAAATACGAATTATTAATCATCATCTAAAAAATTTAGAATCATAATAAAAATACGAATTATTAATCACCATCTAAAAAATTTAGAATCAGAATAAAAATACGAATTATTAATCACCATCTAAAAAATTTAAAATCATACTAAAATACGAATTATAAATCACCATCTAAAAAATTTAGAATCATAACGAAAATACGAATTATAAATCACCATCTAAAAAATTTAGAATCATAATAAAATACGAACAATAAATCACCATCTAAAAAATTTAGAATCATAATGAAAATACGAATTATAAATCACCATCTAAAAAATTTAGAATCATAATAAAAACACGAATTATAAATCACCATCTAAAAAATTAAGAATCATAATAAAAATACGAATTATTAATCACCATCTAAAAAATTTAGAATCATAATAAAAATACGAATTATAAATCACCATCTGAAAAATTTAGAATCATAATGAAAATACGAATTATTAATCACCATCTAAAAAATTTAGAATCATAATAAAAATACGAATTATAAATCCCCATCTAAAAAATTTAGAATCATAATAAAAATACGAATTATTAATCACCATCTAAAAAATTTAGAATCATAATAAAAATACGAATTATTAATCATCATCTAAAAAATTTAGAATCATAATAAAAATACGAATTATTAATAACCATCTAAAAAATTTAGAATCATAATAAAAATACGAATTATTAATAACCATCCAAAAAATTTAGAATCATAATAAAAATACGAATTATTAATCACCATCTAAAAAATTTAGAATCATAAAAAAAATACGAATTATTAATCACCATCTAAAAAATTTAGAATCATAATAAAAATTCGAATTATTAATCACCATCTAAAAAATTTAGAATCGTAATAAAATACGAATTATAAATAACCATCTAAAAAATTTAGAATCAGAATAAAAATACGAATTATAAATCACCATCTAAAAAATTTAGAATCATAATAAAAATACGAATTATTAATCACCATCTTAAAAATTTAGAATCATAATAAAAATACGAATTATTAATCACCATCTAAAAAATTTAGAATCAGAATAAAAATACGAATTATAAATCACCATCTAAAAAATTTAGAATCATAATAAAAATACGAATTATTAATCACCATCTTAAAAATTTAGAATCATAATAAAAATACGAATTATTAATACCATCTAAAAAATTTAAAATCATAATAAAAATACGAATTATTAATCACCATCTAAAAAATTTAGAATCATAATAAAAATACGAATTATTAATCACCATCTAAAAAATTTAGAATCATAATAAAAATACGAATTATTAATCACCATCTAAAAAATTTAGAATCATAATAAAAATACGAATTATAAATCACCATCTAAAAAATTTAGAATCATAATAAAAATACGAATTATTAATCATCATCTAAAAAATTTAGAATCATAATAAAAATACGAATTATTAATCACCATCTAAAAAATTTAGAATCATAATAAAAATACGAATTATTAATCACCATCTAAAAAATTTAGAATCATAATAAAAATACGAATTATTAATCACCATCTAAAAAATTTAGAATCAAAATAAAAATACGAATTATAAATCACCATCTAAAAAATTTAGAATCATAATAAAAATACGAATTATTAATCACCATCTAAAGATTTAGAATCAGAATAAAAATACGAATTATAAATCACCATCTAAAAAATTTAGAATCATAATAAAATACGAATTATAAATCACCATCTAAAAAATTTAGAATCATAATGAAAATACGAATTATTAATCACCATCTAAAAAATTTAGAATTATAATAAAAACACGAATTATAAATCACCATCTAAAAAATTTAGAATCATAATGAAAATACGAATTATTAATCACCATCTAAAAAATTTAGAATCATAATAAAAAAACGAATTATAAATCCCCATCTAAAAAATTTAGAATCATAATAAAAATACGAATTATTAATCACCATCTAAAAAATTTAGAATCATAATAAAAATACGAATTATTAATCATCATCTAAAAAATTTAGAATCATAATAAAAATACGAATTATTAATAACCATCTAAAAAATTTAGAATCATAATAAAAATACGAATTATTAATAACCATCCAAAAAATTTAGAATCATAATAAAAATACGAATTATTAATCACCATCTAAAAAATTTAGAATCATAATAAAAATACGAATGATTAATCACCATCTAAAAAATTTAGAATCATAATAAAAATACGAATTATTAATCACCATCTAAAAAATTTAGAATCATAATAAAATACGAATTATAAATCACCATCTAAAAAATTTAGAATCATAATGAAAATACGAATTATTAATCACCATCTGAAAAATTTAGAATCAGAATAAAAATACGAATTATAAATCACCATCTCAAAAATTTAGAATCATAATTAAAATACGAATTATTAATCACCATCTTAAAAATTTAGAATCATAATAAAAATACGAATTATTAATCACCATCTAAAAAATTTAGAATCATAATAAAAATACGAATTATTAATCATCATCTAAAAAATTTAGAATCATAATAAAAATACGAATTATTAATCACCATCTAAAAAATTTAGAATCAGAATAAAAATACGAATTATTAATCACCATCTAAAAAATTTAAAATCATACTAAAATACGAATTATAAATCACCATCTAAAAAATTTAGAATCATAACGAAAATACGAATTATAAATCACCATCTAAAAAATTTAGAATCATAATAAAATACGAACAATAAATCACCATCTAAAAAATTTAGAATCATAATGAAAATACGAATTATAAATCACCATCTAAAAAATTTAGAATCATAATAAAAACACGAATTATAAATCACCATCTAAAAAATTAAGAATCATAATAAAAATACGAATTATTAATCACCATCTAAAAAATTTAGAATCATAATAAAAATACGAATTATAAATCACCATCTGAAAAATTTAGAATCATAATGAAAATACGAATTATTAATCACCATCTAAAAAATTTAGAATCATAATAAAAATACGAATTATAAATCCCCATCTAAAAAATTTAGAATCATAATAAAAATACGAATTATTAATCACCATCTAAAAAATTTAGAATCATAATAAAAATACGAATTATTAATCATCATCTAAAAAATTTAGAATCATAATAAAAATACGAATTATTAATAACCATCTAAAAAATTTAGAATCATAATAAAAATACGAATTATTAATAACCATCCAAAAAATTTAGAATCATAATAAAAATACGAATTATTAATCACCATCTAAAAAATTTAGAATCATAAAAAAAATACGAATTATTAATCACCATCTAAAAAATTTAGAATCATAATAAAAATTCGAATTATTAATCACCATCTAAAAAATTTAGAATCGTAATAAAATACGAATTATAAATAACCATCTAAAAAATTTAGAATCAGAATAAAAATACGAATTATAAATCACCATCTAAAAAATTTAGAATCATAATAAAAATACGAATTATTAATCACCATCTTAAAAATTTAGAATCATAATAAAAATACGAATTATTAATCACCATCTAAAAAATTTAGAATCAGAATAAAAATACGAATTATAAATCACCATCTAAAAAATTTAGAATCATAATAAAAATACGAATTATTAATCACCATCTTAAAAATTTAGAATCATAATAAAAATACGAATTATTAATACCATCTAAAAAATTTAAAATCATAATAAAAATACGAATTATTAATCACCATCTAAAAAATTTAGAATCATAATAAAAATACGAATTATTAATCACCATCTAAAAAATTTAGAATCATAATAAAAATACGAATTATTAATCACCATCTAAAAAATTTAGAATCATAATAAAAATACGAATTATAAATCACCATCTAAAAAATTTAGAATCATAATAAAAATACGAATTATTAATCATCATCTAAAAAATTTAGAATCATAATAAAAATACGAATTATTAATCACCATCTAAAAAATTTAGAATCATAATAAAAATACGAATTATTAATCACCATCTAAAAAATTTAGAATCATAATAAAAATACGAATTATTAATCACCATCTAAAAAATTTAGAATCAAAATAAAAATACGAATTATAAATCACCATCTAAAAAATTTAGAATCATAATAAAAATACGAATTATTAATCACCATCTAAAGATTTAGAATCAGAATAAAAATACGAATTATAAATCACCATCTAAAAAATTTAGAATCATAATAAAATACGAATTATAAATCACCATCTAAAAAATTTAGAATCATAATGAAAATACGAATTATTAATCACCATCTAAAAAATTTAGAATTATAATAAAAACACGAATTATAAATCACCATCTAAAAAATTTAGAATCATAATGAAAATACGAATTATTAATCACCATCTAAAAAATTTAGAATCATAATAAAAAAACGAATTATAAATCCCCATCTAAAAAATTTAGAATCATAATAAAAATACGAATTATTAATCACCATCTAAAAAATTTAGAATCATAATAAAAATACGAATTATTAATCATCATCTAAAAAATTTAGAATCATAATAAAAATACGAATTATTAATAACCATCTAAAAAATTTAGAATCATAATAAAAATACGAATTATTAATAACCATCCAAAAAATTTAGAATCATAATAAAAATACGAATTATTAATCACCATCTAAAAAATTTAGAATCATAATAAAAATACGAATGATTAATCACCATCTAAAAAATTTAGAATCATAATAAAAATACGAATTATTAATCACCATCTAAAAAATTTAGAATCATAATAAAATACGAATTATAAATCACCATCTAAAAAATTTAGAATCATAATGAAAATACGAATTATTAATCACCATCTGAAAAATTTAGAATCAGAATAAAAATACGAATTATAAATCACCATCTCAAAAATTTAGAATCATAATTAAAATACGAATTATTAATCACCATCTTAAAAATTTAGAATCATAATAAAAATACGAATTATTAATCACCATCTAAAAAATTTAGAATCATAATAAAAATACGAATTATTAATCACCATCTAAAAAATTTAGAATCATAATAAAATACTAATTATAAATCACCATCTAAAAAATTTAGAATCATAATGAAAATACGAATTATTAATCACCATCTAAAAAATTTAGAATCATAATAAAAATACGAATTATTAATCACCATCTAAAAAATTTAGAATCATAATAAAAATACGAATTATTAATCACCATCTAAAAAATTTAGAATCATAATAGAAATACGAATTATTAATAACCATCTAAAAAATTTAGAATCATAATAAAAATACGAATTATTAATAACCATCCAAAAAATTTAGAATCATAATAAAAATACGAATTATAAATCACCATCTAAAAAATTTAGAATCATAATAAAAATACGAATTATTAATCACCATCTAAAAAATTTAGAATCATAATAAAAATACGAATTATTAATCACCATCTAAAAAAATAGAATCATAATAAACAACGAATTATAAATCACCATCTAAAAAATTTAGAATCATAATGAAAATACGAATTATTAATCACCATCTAAAAAATTTAGAATCAGAATAAAAATACGAATTATAAATCACCATCTAAAAAATTTAGAATCATAATAAAAATACGAATTATTAATCACCATCTTAAAAATTTAGAATCATAATAAAAATACGAATTATTAATCACCATCTAAAACATTTAGAATCATAATAAAAATACGAATTATTAATCATCATCTAAAAAATTTAGAATCATAATAAAAATACGAATTATTAATCACCATCTAAAATATTTAGAATCAGAATAAAAATACGAATTATTAATCACCATCTAAAAAATTTAGAATCTAGTAAAATACGAATTATAAATCACCATCTAAAAAATTTAGAATCATAATAAAAATACCAATTATTAATCACCATCTAAAAAATTTAGAATCATAATAAAAATACGAATTATTAATCACCATCTAAAAAATTTAGAATCATAATAAAATACGAATTATAAATCACCATCTAAAAAATTTAGAATCATAATGAAAATACGAATTATTAATCACCATCTGAAAAATTTAGAATCAGAATAAAAATACGAATTATAAATCACCATCTAAAAAATTTAGAATCATAATAAAAATACGAATTATTAATCACCATCTTAAAAATTTAGAATCATAATAAAAATACGAATTATTAATAACCATCTAAAAAATTTAGAATCATAATAAAATACGAATTATAAATCACCATCTAAAAATTTAGAATCATAATGAAAATACGAATTATTAATCACCATCTAAAAAATTAAGAATCATAATAAAAATACGAATTATAAATCCCCATCTAAAAAATTTAGAATCATAATAAAAATACGAATTATTAATCACCATCTAAAAAATTTAGAATCATAATAAAAATACGAATTATTAATCATCATCTAAAAAATTTAGAATCATAATAAAAATACGAATTATTAATAACCATCTAAAAAATTTAGAATCATAATAAAAATACGAATTATTAATAACCATCCAAAAAATTTAGAATCATAATAAAAATACGAATTATAAATCACCATCTAAAAAATTTCGAATCATAATAAAAATACCAATTATTTATCACCATCTAAAAAATTTAGAATCATAATAAAAATACTAATTATTAATCACCATCTAAAAAATTTAGAATCATAATAAAATACGAATTATAAATCACCATCTAAAAAATTTAGAATCATAATGAAAATACGAATTATTAATCACCATCTAAAAAATTTAGGATCAGAATAAACATACGAATTATAAATCACCATCTAAAAAATTTAGAATTATAATAAAAATACGAATTATTAATCACCATCTTAAAAATTTAGAATCATAATAAAAATACGAATTATTAATCACCATCTAAAAAATTTAGAATCATAATAAAAATACGAATTATTAATCATCATCTAAAAAATTTAGAATCATAATAAAAATACGAATTATTAATCACCATCTAAAAAATTTAGAATCAGAATAAAAATACGAATTATTAATCACCATCTAAAAAATTTAAAATCATACTAAAATACGAATTATAAATCACCATCTAAAAAATTTTGAATCATAACGAAAATACGAATTATAAATCACCATCTAAAAAATTTAGAATCATAATAAAATACGAACAATAAATCACCATCTAAAAAATTTAGAATCATAATGAAAATACGAATTATAAATCACCATCTAAAAAATTTAGAATCATAATAAAAACACGAATTATAAATCACCATCTAAAAAATTAAGAATCATAATAAAAATACGAATTATTAATCACCATCTAAAAAATTTAGAATCATAATAAAAATACGAATTATAAATCACCATCTGAAAAATTTAGAATCATAATGAAAATACGAATTATTAATCACCATCTAAAAAATTTAGAATCATAATAAAAATACGAATTATAAATCCCCATCTAAAAAATTTAGAATCATAATAAAAATACGAATTATTAATCACCATCTAAAAAATTTAGAATCATAATAAAAATACGAATTATTAATCATCATCTAAAAAATTTAGAATCATAATAAAAATACGAATTATTAATAACCATCTAAAAAATTTAGAATCATAATAAAAATACGAATTATTAATAACCATCCAAAAAATTTAGAATCATAATAAAAATACGAATTATTAATCACCATCTAAAAAATTTAGAATCATAAAAAAAATACGAATTATTAATCACCATCTAAAAAATTTAGAATCATAATAAAAATTCGAATTATTAATCACCATCTAAAAAATTTAGAATCGTAATAAAATACGAATTATAAATAACCATCTAAAAAATTTAGAATCAGAATAAAAATACGAATTATAAATCACCATCTAAAAAATTTAGAATCATAATAAAAATACGAATTATTAATCACCATCTTAAAAATTTAGAATCATAATAAAAATACGAATTATTAATCACCATCTAAAAAATTTAGAATCAGAATAAAAATACGAATTATAAATCACCATCTAAAAAATTTAGAATCATAATAAAAATACGAATTATTAATCACCATCTTAAAAATTTAGAATCATAATAAAAATACGAATTATTAATACCATCTAAAAAATTTAAAATCATAATAAAAATACGAATTATTAATCACCATCTAAAAAATTTAGAATCATAATAAAAATACGAATTATTAATCACCATCTAAAAAATTTAGAATCATAATAAAAATACGAATTATTAATCACCATCTAAAAAATTTAGAATCATAATAAAAATACGAATTATAAATCACCATCTAAAAAATTTAGAATCATAATAAAAATACGAATTATTAATCATCATCTAAAAAATTTAGAATCATAATAAAAATACGAATTATTAATCACCATCTAAAAAATTTAGAATCATAATAAAAATACGAATTATTAATCACCATCTAAAAAATTTAGAATCATAATAAAAATACGAATTATTAATCACCATCTAAAAAATTTAGAATCAAAATAAAAATACGAATTATAAATCACCATCTAAAAAATTTAGAATCATAATAAAAATACGAATTATTAATCACCATCTAAAGATTTAGAATCAGAATAAAAATACGAATTATAAATCACCATCTAAAAAATTTAGAATCATAATAAAATACGAATTATAAATCACCATCTAAAAAATTTAGAATCATAATGAAAATACGAATTATTAATCACCATCTAAAAAATTTAGAATTATAATAAAAACACGAATTATAAATCACCATCTAAAAAATTTAGAATCATAATGAAAATACGAATTATTAATCACCATCTAAAAAATTTAGAATCATAATAAAAAAACGAATTATAAATCCCCATCTAAAAAATTTAGAATCATAATAAAAATACGAATTATTAATCACCATCTAAAAAATTTAGAATCATAATAAAAATACGAATTATTAATCATCATCTAAAAAATTTAGAATCATAATAAAAATACGAATTATTAATAACCATCTAAAAAATTTAGAATCATAATAAAAATACGAATTATTAATAACCATCCAAAAAATTTAGAATCATAATAAAAATACGAATTATTAATCACCATCTAAAAAATTTAGAATCATAATAAAAATACGAATGATTAATCACCATCTAAAAAATTTAGAATCATAATAAAAATACGAATTATTAATCACCATCTAAAAAATTTAGAATCATAATAAAATACGAATTATAAATCACCATCTAAAAAATTTAGAATCATAATGAAAATACGAATTATTAATCACCATCTGAAAAATTTAGAATCAGAATAAAAATACGAATTATAAATCACCATCTCAAAAATTTAGAATCATAATTAAAATACGAATTATTAATCACCATCTTAAAAATTTAGAATCATAATAAAAATACGAATTATTAATCACCATCTAAAAAATTTAGAATCATAATAAAAATACGAATTATTAATCATCATCTAAAAAATTTAGAATCATAATAAAAATACGAATTATTAATCACCATCTAAAAAATTTAGAATCAGAATAAAAATACGAATTATTAATCACCATCTAAAAAATTTAAAATCATACTAAAATACGAATTATAAATCACCATCTAAAAAATTTAGAATCATAACGAAAATACGAATTATAAATCACCATCTAAAAAATTTAGAATCATAATAAAATACGAACAATAAATCACCATCTAAAAAATTTAGAATCATAATGAAAATACGAATTATAAATCACCATCTAAAAAATTTAGAATCATAATAAAAACACGAATTATAAATCACCATCTAAAAAATTAAGAATCATAATAAAAATACGAATTATTAATCACCATCTAAAAAATTTAGAATCATAATAAAAATACGAATTATAAATCACCATCTGAAAAATTTAGAATCATAATGAAAATACGAATTATTAATCACCATCTAAAAAATTTAGAATCATAATAAAAATACGAATTATAAATCCCCATCTAAAAAATTTAGAATCATAATAAAAATACGAATTATTAATCACCATCTAAAAAATTTAGAATCATAATAAAAATACGAATTATTAATCATCATCTAAAAAATTTAGAATCATAATAAAAATACGAATTATTAATAACCATCTAAAAAATTTAGAATCATAATAAAAATACGAATTATTAATAACCATCCAAAAAATTTAGAATCATAATAAAAATACGAATTATTAATCACCATCTAAAAAATTTAGAATCATAAAAAAAATACGAATTATTAATCACCATCTAAAAAATTTAGAATCATAATAAAAATTCGAATTATTAATCACCATCTAAAAAATTTAGAATCGTAATAAAATACGAATTATAAATAACCATCTAAAAAATTTAGAATCAGAATAAAAATACGAATTATAAATCACCATCTAAAAAATTTAGAATCATAATAAAAATACGAATTATTAATCACCATCTTAAAAATTTAGAATCATAATAAAAATACGAATTATTAATCACCATCTAAAAAATTTAGAATCAGAATAAAAATACGAATTATAAATCACCATCTAAAAAATTTAGAATCATAATAAAAATACGAATTATTAATCACCATCTTAAAAATTTAGAATCATAATAAAAATACGAATTATTAATACCATCTAAAAAATTTAAAATCATAATAAAAATACGAATTATTAATCACCATCTAAAAAATTTAGAATCATAATAAAAATACGAATTATTAATCACCATCTAAAAAATTTAGAATCATAATAAAAATACGAATTATTAATCACCATCTAAAAAATTTAGAATCATAATAAAAATACGAATTATAAATCACCATCTAAAAAATTTAGAATCATAATAAAAATACGAATTATTAATCATCATCTAAAAAATTTAGAATCATAATAAAAATACGAATTATTAATCACCATCTAAAAAATTTAGAATCATAATAAAAATACGAATTATTAATCACCATCTAAAAAATTTAGAATCATAATAAAAATACGAATTATTAATCACCATCTAAAAAATTTAGAATCAAAATAAAAATACGAATTATAAATCACCATCTAAAAAATTTAGAATCATAATAAAAATACGAATTATTAATCACCATCTAAAGATTTAGAATCAGAATAAAAATACGAATTATAAATCACCATCTAAAAAATTTAGAATCATAATAAAATACGAATTATAAATCACCATCTAAAAAATTTAGAATCATAATGAAAATACGAATTATTAATCACCATCTAAAAAATTTAGAATTATAATAAAAACACGAATTATAAATCACCATCTAAAAAATTTAGAATCATAATGAAAATACGAATTATTAATCACCATCTAAAAAATTTAGAATCATAATAAAAAAACGAATTATAAATCCCCATCTAAAAAATTTAGAATCATAATAAAAATACGAATTATTAATCACCATCTAAAAAATTTAGAATCATAATAAAAATACGAATTATTAATCATCATCTAAAAAATTTAGAATCATAATAAAAATACGAATTATTAATAACCATCTAAAAAATTTAGAATCATAATAAAAATACGAATTATTAATAACCATCCAAAAAATTTAGAATCATAATAAAAATACGAATTATTAATCACCATCTAAAAAATTTAGAATCATAATAAAAATACGAATGATTAATCACCATCTAAAAAATTTAGAATCATAATAAAAATACGAATTATTAATCACCATCTAAAAAATTTAGAATCATAATAAAATACGAATTATAAATCACCATCTAAAAAATTTAGAATCATAATGAAAATACGAATTATTAATCACCATCTGAAAAATTTAGAATCAGAATAAAAATACGAATTATAAATCACCATCTCAAAAATTTAGAATCATAATTAAAATACGAATTATTAATCACCATCTTAAAAATTTAGAATCATAATAAAAATACGAATTATTAATCACCATCTAAAAAATTTAGAATCATAATAAAAATACGAATTATTAATCACCATCTAAAAAATTTAGAATCATAATAAAATACTAATTATAAATCACCATCTAAAAAATTTAGAATCATAATGAAAATACGAATTATTAATCACCATCTAAAAAATTTAGAATCATAATAAAAATACGAATTATTAATCACCATCTAAAAAATTTAGAATCATAATAAAAATACGAATTATTAATCACCATCTAAAAAATTTAGAATCATAATAGAAATACGAATTATTAATAACCATCTAAAAAATTTAGAATCATAATAAAAATACGAATTATTAATAACCATCCAAAAAATTTAGAATCATAATAAAAATACGAATTATAAATCACCATCTAAAAAATTTAGAATCATAATAAAAATACGAATTATTAATCACCATCTAAAAAATTTAGAATCATAATAAAAATACGAATTATTAATCACCATCTAAAAAAATAGAATCATAATAAACAACGAATTATAAATCACCATCTAAAAAATTTAGAATCATAATGAAAATACGAATTATTAATCACCATCTAAAAAATTTAGAATCAGAATAAAAATACGAATTATAAATCACCATCTAAAAAATTTAGAATCATAATAAAAATACGAATTATTAATCACCATCTTAAAAATTTAGAATCATAATAAAAATACGAATTATTAATCACCATCTAAAACATTTAGAATCATAATAAAAATACGAATTATTAATCATCATCTAAAAAATTTAGAATCATAATAAAAATACGAATTATTAATCACCATCTAAAATATTTAGAATCAGAATAAAAATACGAATTATTAATCACCATCTAAAAAATTTAGAATCTAATAAAATACGAATTATAAATCACCATCTAAAAAATTTAGAATCATAATAAAAATACCAATTATTAATCACCATCTAAAAAATTTAGAATCATAATAAAAATACGAATTATTAATCACCATCTAAAAAATTTAGAATCATAATAAAAATACGAATTATTAATCATTATCTAAAAAATTTAGAATCATAATAAAAATACGAATTATTAATCACCATCTAAAAAATTTAGAATCATAATAAAAATACGAATTATTAATCACCATCTAAAAAATTTAGAATCATAATAAAAATACGAATTATAAATCACCATCTAAAAAATTTAGAATCATAATAAAAATACGAATTATTAATCACCATCTAAAAAATTTAGAATCATAATAAAAATACGAATTATAAATCACCATCTAAAAAATTTAGAATCATAATAAAAATACGAATTACTAATCATCATCTAAAAAATTTAGAATCATAATAAAAATACGAATTATTAATCACCATCTAAAAAATTTAGAATCTTAATAAAAATACGAATTATTAATCATCATCTAAAAAATTTAGAATCATAATAAAAATACGAATTATTAATCACCATCTAAAAAATTTAGAATCATAATAAAAATACGAATTATTAATCATCATCTAAAAAATTTAGAATCATAATAAAAATACGAATTATTAATCACCATCTAAAAAATTTAGAATCATAATAAAAATACGAATTATTAATCATTATCTAAAAAATTTAGAATCATAATAAAAATACGAATTATTAATCACCATCTAAAAAATTTAGAATCATAATAAAAATACGAATTATTAATCACCATCTAAAAAATTTAGAATCATAATAAAAATACGAATTATTAATCATCATCTAAAAAATTTAGAATCATAATAAAAATACGAATTATTAATCACCATCTAAAAAATTTAGAATCATAATAAAAATAAGAATTATTAATCACCATCTAAAAAATTTAGAACTATAATAAAAATACGAATTATTAATCACCATCTAAAAATTTAGAATCATAATAAAAATACGAATTATTAATAACCATCTAAAAAATTTAGAATCATAATAAAAATACAAATTATTAATCACCATCTAAAAAATTTAGAATCATAATAAAAATACAAATTATTAATCACCATCTAAAAAATTTAGAATCATAATAAAAATACGAATTATTAATCATCATCTAAAAAATTTAGAATCATAATAAAAATACGAATTATTAATCATCATCTAAAAAATTTAGAATCATAATAAAAATACAAATTATAAATCATCATCTAAAAAATTTAGAATCATAATAAAAATACGAATTATTAATCATCATCTAAAAAATTTAGAATCATAATAAAAATACGAATTATTAATCACCATCTAAAAAATTTAGAATCATAATAAAAATACGAATTATTAATCATCATCTAAAAAATTTAGTATCATAATAAAAATACGAATTCTTAATCACCATCTAAAGAATTTAGAATCATAATAAAAATACGAATTATTAATCATCATCTAAAAAATTTAGAATCATAATAAAAATACGAATTATTAATCACCATCTAAAAAATTTAGAATCATAATAAAAATACGAATTATTAATCATCATCTAAAAAATTTAGAATCATAAGAAAAATACGAATTATTAATCACTATCTAAAAAATTTAGAATCATAATAAAAATACGAATTATTAATCATCATCTAAAAAATTTAGAATCATAATAAAAATACGAATTATTAATCACCATCTAAAAAATTTAGAATCATAATAAAAATACGAATTATTAATCATCATCTAAAAAATTTAGAATCATAATAAAAATACGAATTATTAATCACCATCTAAAAAATTTAGAATCATAATAAAAATACGAATTATTAATCATCATCTAAAAAATTTAGAATCATAATAAAAATACGAATTATTAATCATCATCTAAAAAATTTAGAATCATAATAAAAATACGAATTATTAATCACCATCTAAAAAATTTAGAATCATAATAAAAATACGAATTATTAATCATCATCTAAAAAATTTAGAATCATAATAAAAATACGAATTATTAATCACCATCTAAAAAATTTAGAATCATAATAAAAATACGAATTATTAATCACCATCTAAAGATTAGGATCATAATAAAAATACGAATTATTAATCACCATCTAAAAAATTTAGAATCATAATAAAAATACGAATTATTAATCATCATCTAAAAAATTTAGAATCATAATAAAAATACGAATTATTAATCACCATCTAAAAAATTTAAATCATAATAAAAATACGAATTATTAATCACCATCTAAAAAATTTAGAATCATAATAAAAATACGAATTATTAATCACCATCTAAAAAATTTAGAATCATAATAAATATACGAATTATTAATCATCATCTAAAAAATTTAGAATAATAATAAAAATACGAATTATTAATCACCATCTAAAAAATTTAGAATCATAATAAAAATACGAATTATTAATCACCATCTAAAAAATTTAGAATCATAATAAAAATACGAATTATTAATCACCATTTAAAAAATTTAGAATCATAATAAAAATACGAATTATTAATCATCATCTAAAAAATTTAGAATCATAATAAAAATACGAATTATTAATCATCATCTAAAAAATTTAGAATCATAATAAAAATACGAATTATTAATCACCATCTAAAAAATTTAGAATCATAATAAAAATACGAATTATTAATCATCATCTAAAAAATTTAGAATCATAATAAAAATACGAATTATTAATCACCATCTAAAAAATTTAGAATCATAATAAAAATACGAATTATTAATCACCATTTAAAAAATTTAGAATCATAATAAAAATACGAATTATTAATCATCATCTAAAAAATTTAGAATTATAATAAAAATACGAATTATTAATCATCATCTAAAAAATTTAGAATCATAATAAAAATACGAATTATTAATCACCATCTAAAAAATTAAGAATCATATTAAAAATACGAATTATAATTCACCATTTAAAAAATTTAGAATCATAATAAAAATACGAATTATTAATCATCATCTAAAAAATTTAGAATCATAATAAAAATACGAATTATTAATCATCATCTAAAAAATTTAGAATCATAATAAAAATACGAATTATAAATCACCATCTAAAAAATTTAGAATCATAATAAAAATACGAATTATTAATCATCATCTAAAAAATTTAGAATCATAATAAAAATACGAATTATAAATCACCATCTAAAAAATTTAGAATCATAATAAAAATACGAATTATTAATCATCATCTAAAAAATTTAGAATCATAATAAAAATACGAATTATAAATCACAATCTAAAAAATTTAGAATCATAATAAAAATACGAATTATTAATCACCATCTAAAAAATTTAGAATCATAATAAAAATACGAATTATTAATCATCATCTAAAAAATTTAGAATCATAATAAAAATACGAATTATTAATCACCATCTAAAAAATTTAGAATCATAATAAAAATACGAATTATTAATCATCATCTAAAAAATTTAGAACATTAATAAAAATACGAATTATTAATCATCATCTAAAAAATTTAGAATCATAATAAAAATACGAATTATTAATCACCATCTAAAAAATTTAGAATCATAATAAAAATACGAATTATTAATCATCATCTAAAAAATTTAGAATTATAATAAAAATACGAATTATTAATCACCATCTAAAAAATTTAGAATCATAATAAAAATACGAATTATTAATCACCATCTAAAGATTAGGATCAAAATAAAAATACGAATTATTAATCACCATCTAAAAAATTTAGAATCATAATAAAAATACGAATTATTAATCATCATCTAAAAAATTTAGAATCATAATAAAAATACGAATTATTAATCACCATCTAAAAAATTTAGAATCATAATAAAAATACGCATTATTAATCACCATCTAAAAAATTTAGAATCATAATAAAAATACGAATTATTAATCACCATCTAAAAAATTTAGAATCATAATAAAAATACGAATTATTAATCATCATCTAAAAAATTTAGAATCATAATAAAAATACGAATTATTAATCACCATCTAAAAAATTTAGAATCATAATAAAAATACGAATTATTAATCACCATCTAAAAAATTTAGAACTATAATAAAAATACGAATTATTAATCACCATTTAAAAAATTTAGAATCATAATAAAAATACGAATTATTAATCATCATCTAAAAAATTTAGAATCATAATAAAAATACGAATTATTAATCATCATCTAAAAAATTTAGAATCATAATAAAAATACGAAATATTAATCACCATCTAAAAAATTTAGAATCATAATAAAAATACGAATTATTAATCATCATCTAAAAAATTTAGAATCATAATAAAAATACGAATTATTAATCACCATCTAAAAAATTTAGAATCATAATAAAAATACGAATTATTAATCACCATTTAAAAAATTTAGAATCATAATAAAAATACGAATTATTAATCATCATCTAAAAAATTTAGAATCATAATAAAAATACGAATTATTAATCATCATCTAAAAAATTTAGAATCATAATAAAAATACGAATTATTAATCACAATCTAAAAAATTAAGAATCATAATAAAAATACGAATTATTAATCACCATCTAAAAAATTTAGAATCATAATAAAAATACCAATTATTAATCATCATCTAAAAAATTTAGAATCATAATAAAAATACGAATTATTAATCATCATCTAAAAAATTTAGAATCATAATAAAAATACGAATTATAAATCACCATCTAAAAAATTTAGAATCATAATAAAAATACGAATTATTAATCATCATCTAAAAAATTTAGAATCATAATAAAAATACGAATTATAAATCACCATCTAAAAAATTTAGAATCATAATAAAAATACGAATTATTAATCATCATCTAAAAAATTTAGAATCATAATAAAAATACGAATTATAAATAACCATCTAAAAAATTTAGAATCATAATAAAAATACGAATTATTAATCACCATCTAAAAAATTTAGAATCATAATAAAAATACGAATTATTAATCATCATCTAAAAAATTTAGAATCATAATAAAAATACGAATTATTAATCACCATCTAAAAAATTTAGAATCATAATAAAAATACGAATTATTAATCATCATCTAAAAAATTTAGAATCATAATAAAAATACGAATTATTAATCATCATCTAAAAAATTTAGAATCATAATAAAAATACGAATTATTAATCACCATCTAAAAAATTTAGAATCATAATAAAAATACGAATTATTAATCATCATCTAAAAAATTTAGAATTATATAAAAATACGAATTATTAATCACCATCTAAAAAATTTAGAATCATAATAAAAATACGAATTATTAATCACCATCTAAAGATTAGGATCATAATAAAAATACGAATTATTAATCACCATCTAAAAAATTTAGAATCATAATAAAAATACGAATTATTAATCATCATCTAAAAAATTTAGAATCATAATAAAAATACGAATTATTAATCACCATCTAAAAAATTTAGAATCATAATAAAAATACGAATTATTAATCACCATCTAAAAAATTTAGAATCATAATAAAAATACGAATTATTAATCACCATCTAAACAATTTAGAATCATAATAAAAATACGAATTAATAATCATCATCTAAAAAATTTAGAATCATAATAAAAATACGAATTATTAATCACCATCTAAAAAATTTAGAATCATAATAAAAATACGAATTATTAATCACCATCTAATAAATTTAGAATCATAATAAAAATACGAATTATTAATCACCATTTAAAAAATTTAGAATCATAATAAAAATACGAATTATTAATCATCATCTAAAAAATTTTGAATCATAATAAAAATACGAATTATTAATCATCATCTAAAAAATATAGAATCATAATAAAAATACGAATTATTAATCATCATCTAAAAAATTTAGAAACATAATAAAAATACGAATTATTAATCATCATCTAAAAAATTTAGAATCATAATAAAAATACGAATTATTAATCACCATCTAAAAAATTTAGAATCATAATAAAAATACGAATTATTAATCACCATCTAAAAAATTTAGAATCATAATAAAAATACGAATTATTAATCATCATCTAAAAAATTTAGAATCATAATTAAAATACGAATTATTAATCACCATCTAAAAAATTTAGAATCATAATAAAAATACGAATTATTAATCACCATCTAATAAATTTAGAATCATAATAAAAATACGAATTATTAATCACCATTTAAAAAATTTAGAATCATAATAAAAATACGAATTATTAATCATCATCTAAAAAATTTAGAATCATAATAAAAATACGAATTATTAATCATCATCTAAAAAATTTAGAATCATAATAAAAATACGAATTATTAATCACCATCTAAAAAATTTAGAATCATAATAAAAATACGAATTATTAATCATCATCTAAAGAATTTAGAATCATAATAAAAATACGAATTATTAATCACCATCTAAAAAATTTAGAATCATAATAAAAATACGAATTATTAATCACCATTTAAAAAATTTAGAATTATAATAAAAATACGAATTATTAATCATCATCTAAAAAATTTAGAATCATAATAAAAATACGAATTATTAATCATCATCTAAAAAATTTAGAATCATAATAAAAATACGAATTATTAATCACAATCTAAAAAATTAAGAATCATAATAAAAATACGAATTATTAATCACCATTTAAAAAATTGAGAATCATAATAAAAATACGAATTATTAATCATCATCTAAAAAATTTAGAATCATAATAAAAATACGAATTATTAATCATCATCTAAAAAATTTAGAATCATAATAAAAATACGAATTATAAATCACCATCTAAAAAATTTAGAATCATAATAAAAATACGAATTATTAATCATCATCTAAAAAATTTAGAATCATAATAAAAATACGAATTATAAATCACCATCTAAAAAATTTAGAATCATAATAAAAATACGAATTATTAATCATCATCTAAAAAATTTAGAATCATAATAAAAATACGAATTATAAATCACCATCTAAAAAATTTAGAATCATAATAAAAATACGAATTATTAATCATCATCTAAAAAATTTAGAATCATAATAAAAATACGAATTATAAATCACCATCTAAAAAATTTAGAATCATAATAAAAATACGAATTATTAATCATCATCTAAAAAATTTAGAATTATATAAAAATACGAATTATTAATCACCATCTAAAAAATTTAGAATCATAATAAAAATACGAATTATTAATCACCATCTAAAGGTTAGGACTATAATAAAAATACGAATTATTAATCACCATCTAAAAAATTTAGAATCATAATAAAAATACGAATTATTAATCATCATCTAAAAACTTTAGAATCATAATAAAAATACGAATTATTAATCACCATCTAAAAAATTTAGAATCATAATAAAAATACGAATTATTAATCATCATCTAAAAAATTTAGAATCATAATAAAAATACGAATTAGAAATCACCATCTAAAGAATTTAGAGTCATAATAAAAATACGAATTATTAATCATCATCTAAAAAATTTAGAATCATAATAAAAATACGAATTATTAATCACCATCTAAAAAATTTAGAATCATAATAAAAATACCAATTATTAATCACAATCTAATAAATTTAGAATCATAATAAAAATACGAATTATTAATCACCATTTAAAAAATTTAGAATCATAATAAAAATACGAATTATTAATCATCATCTAAAAAATTTAGAATCATAATAAAAATACGAATTATTAATCATCATCTAAAAAATTTAGAATCATAATAAAAATACGAATTATTAATCACCATCTAAAAAATTTAGAATCATAATAAAAATACGAATTATTAATCATCATCTAAAAAATTTAGAATCATAATAAAAATACGAATTATTAATCACCATCTAAAAAATTTAGAATCATAATAAAAATACGAATTATTAATCACCATTTAAAAAATTTAGAATCATAATAAAAATACGAATTATTAATCATCATCTAAAAAATTTAGAATCATAATAAAAATACGAATTATTAATCATCATCTAAAAAATTTAGAATCATAATAAAAATACGAATTATTAATCACAATCTAAAAAATTAAGAATCATAATAAAAATACGAATTATTAATCACCATTTAAAAAATTTAGAATCATAATAAAATCACGAATTATTAATCATCATCTAAAAAATTTAGAATCATAATAAAAATACGAATTATTAATCATCATCTAAAAAATTTAGAATCATAATAAAAATACGAATTATAAATCACCATCTAAAAAATTTAGAATCATAATAAAAATACGAATAATAAATCACCATCTAAAAAATTTAGAATCATAATAAAAATACGAATTATTAATCATCATCTAAAAAATTTAGAATCATAATAAAAATACGAATTATAAATCACCATCTAAAAAATTTAGAATCATAATAAAAATACGAATTATTAATCATCATCTAAAAAATTTAGAATCATAATAAAAATACGAATTATAAATCACCATCTAAAAAATTTAGAATCATAATAAAAATACGAATTATTAATCATCATCTAAAAAATTTAGAATCATAATAAAAATACGAATTAGAAATCACCATCTAAAAAATTTAGAATCATAATAAAAATACGAATTATTAATCATCATCTAAAAAATTTAGAATTATATAAAAATACGAATTATTAATCACCATCTAAAAAATTTAGAATCATAATAAAAATACGAATTATTAATCACCATCTAAAGATTAGGACTATAATAAAAATACGAATTATTAATCACCATCTAAAAAATTTAGAATCATAATAAAAATACGAATTATTAATCATCATCTAAAAAATTTAGAATCATAATAAAAATACGAATTATTAATCACCATCTAAAAAATTTAGAATCATAATAAAAATACGAATTATTAATCATCATCTAAAAAATTTAGAATCATAATAAAAATACGAATTAGAAATCACCATCTAAAGAATTTAGAATCATAATAAAAATACGAATTATTAATCATCATCTAAAAAATTTAGAATCATAATAAAAATACGAATTATTAATCACCATCTAAAAAATTTATAATCATAATAAAAATACGAATTATTAATCACCATCTAATAAATTTAGAATCATAATAAAAATACGAATTATTAATCACCATTTTAAAAATTTAGAATCATAATAAAAATACGAATTATTAATCATCATCTAAAAAATTTAGAATCATAATAAAAATACGAATTATTAATCATCATCTAAAAAATTTAGAATCATAATAAAAATACGAATTATTAATCACCATCTAAAAAATTTAGAATCATAATAAAAATACGAATTATTAATCATCATCTAAAAAATTTAGAATCATAATAAAAATACGAATTATTAATCACCATCTAAAAAATTTAGAATCATAATAAAAATACGAATTATTAATCACCATTTAAAAAATTTAGAATCATAATAAAAATACGAATTATTAATCATCATCTAAAAAATTTAGAATCATAATAAAAATACGAATTATTAATCATCATCTAAAAAATTTAGAATCATAATAAAAATACGAATTATTAATCACAATCTAAAAAATTAAGAATCATAATAAAAATACGAATTATTAATCACCATTTAAAAAATTTAGAATCATAATAAAAATACGAATTATTAATCATCATCTAAAAAATTTAGAATCATAATAAAAATACGAATTATTAATCATCATCTAAAAAATTTAGAATCATAATAAAAATACGAATTATAAATCACCATCTAAAAAATTTAGAATCATAATAAAAATACGAATTATAAATCACAATCTAAAAAATTTAGAATCATAATAAAAATACGAATTATTAATCATCATCTAAAAAATTTAGAATCATAATAAAAATACGAATTATAAATCACCATCTAAAAAATTTAGAATCATAATAAAAATACGAATTATTAATCATCATCTAAAAAATTTAGAATCATAATAAAAATACGAATTAGAAATCACCATCTAAAAAATTTAGAATCATAATAAAAATACGAATTATAAATCACCATCTAAAAAATTTAGAATCATAATAAAAATACGAATTATTAATCATCATCTAAAAAATTTAGAATCATAATAAAAATACGAATTATTAATCATCATCTAAAAAATTTAGAAACATAATAAAAATACGAATTATTAATCATCATCTAAAAAATTTAGAATCATAATAAAAATACGAATTATTAATCACCATTTAAAAAATTTAGAATCATAATAAAAATACGAATTATTAATCACCATCTAAAAAATTTAGAATCATAATAAAAATACGAATTATTAATCATCATCTAAAAAATTTAGAATCATAATTAAAATACGAATTATTAATCACCATCTAAAAAATTTAGAATCATAATAAAAATACGAATTATTAATCACCATCTAAAAAATTTAGAATCATAATAAAAATACGAATTATTAATCACCATCTAAAAAATTTAGAATCATAATAAAAATACGAATTATTAATCACCATCTAAAAAATTTAGAATCATAATAAAAATACGAATTATTAATCATCATCTAAAAAATTTAGAATCATAATAAAAATACGAATTATTAATCACCATCTAAAAAATTTAGAATCATAATAAAAATACGAATTATTAATCATCATCTAAAAAATTTAGAATCATAATAAAAATACGAATTATTAATCACCATCTAAAAAATTTAGAATCATAATAAAATACGAATTATAAATCATCATCTAAAAAATTTAGAATCATAATAAAAATACGAATTATAAATCCCCATCTAAAAAATTTAGAATCATAATAAAAATACGAATTATTAATCATCATCTAAAAAATTTAGAATCATAATAAAAATACGAATTATTAATCACCATCTAAAAAATTTAGAATCATAATAAAAATTCGAATTATTAATCACCATCTAAAAAATTTAGAATCATAATAAAAATACGAATTATTAATCACCATCTAAAAAATTTAGAATCATAATAAAAATACGAATTATTAATCATCATCTAAAAAATTTAGAATCATAATAAAAATACGAATTATTAATCACCATCTAAAAAATTTAGAATCATAATAAAAATACGAATTATTAATCACCATTTAAAAAATTTAGAATCATAATAAAAATACGAATTATTAATCATCATCTAAAAAATTTAGAATCATAATAAAAATACGAATTATTAATCATCATCTAAAAAATTTAGAATCATAATAAAAATACGAATTATTAATCACCATCTAAAAAATTTAGAATCATAATAAAAATACGAATTATTAATCACCATTTAAATAATTTAGAATCATAATAAAAATACGAATTATTAATCATCATCTAAAAAATTTAGAATCATAATAAAAATACGAATTATTAATCATCATCTAAAAAATTTAGAATCATAATAAAAATACGAATTATAAATCACCATCTAAAAAATTTAGAATCATAATAAAAATACGAATTATTAATCATCATCTAAAAAATTTAGAATCATAATAAAAATACGAATTATAAATCACCATCTAAAAAATTTAGAATCATAATAAAAATACGAATTATTAATCATCATCTAAAAAATTTAGAATCATAATAAAAATACGAATTATAAATCACCATCTAAAAAATTTAGAATCATAATAAAAATACGAATTATTAATCATCATCTAAAAAATTTAGAATCATAATAAAAATACGAATTATAAATCACCATCGAAAAAATTTAGAATCATAATAAAAATACGAATTATTAATCACCATCTAAAAAATTTAGAATCATAATAAAAATACGAATTATTAATCATCATCTAAAAAATTTAGAATCATAATAAAAATACGAATTATTAATCACCATCTAAAAAATTTAGAATCATAATAAAAATACGAATTATTAATCATCATCTAAAAAATTTAGAATCATAATAAAAATACGAATTATTAATCATCATCAAAAAAATTTAGAATCATAATAAAAATACGAATTATTAATCACCATCTAAAAAATTTAGAATCATAATAAAAATACGAATTATTAATCATCATCTAAAAAATTTAGAATCATAATAAAAATACGAATTATTAATCACCATCTAAAAAATTTAGAATCATAATAAAAATGCGAATTATTAATCACCATCTAAAGATTAGGATCATAATAAAAATACGAATTATTAATCACCATCTAAAAAATTTAGAATCATAATAAAAATACGAATTATTAATCATCATCTAAAAAATTTAGAATCATAATAACAATACGAATTATTAATCACCATCTAAAAAATTTAGAATCATAATATAAATACGAATTATTAATCACCATCTAAAAAATTTAGAATCATAATAAAAATACGAATTATTAATCACCATCTAAAAAATTTAGAATCATAATGAAAATACGAATTATAAATCACCATCTAAAAAATTTAGAATCATAATAAAATACGAATTATAAATCACCATCTAAAAAATTTAGAATCATAATGAAAATACGAATTATAAATCACCATCTAAAAAATTTAGAATCATAATAAAAACACGAATTATAAATCACCATCTAAAAAATTAAGAATCATAATAAAAATACGAATTATTAATCACCATCTAAAAAATTTAGAATCATAATAAAAATACGAATTATAAATCATCATCTAAAAAATTTAGAATCATAATGAAAATACGAATTATTAATCACCATCTAAAAAATTTAGAATCATAATAAAAATACGAATTATAAATCCCCATCTAAAAAATTTAGAATCATAATAAAAATACGAATTATTAATCACCATCTAAAAAATTTAGAATCATAATAAAAATACGAATTATTAATCATCATCTAAAAAATTTAGAATCATAATAAAAATACGAATTATTAATAACCATCTAAAAAATTTAGAATCATAATAAAAATACGAATTATTAATAACCATCCAAAAAATTTAGAATCATAATAAAAATACGAATTATTAATAACCATCTAAAAAATTTAGAATCATAATAAAAATACGAATTATTAATCACCATCTAAAAAATTTAGAATCACAATAAAAATACGAATTATTAATTACCATCTAAAAAATTTAGAATCATAATAAAATACGAATTATAAATCACCATCTAAAAAATTTAGAATCATAATGAAAATACGAATTATTAATCACCATCTGAAAAATTTATAATCAGAATAAAAATACGAATTATAAATCACCATCTAAAAAATTTAGAATCATAATAAAAATACGAATTATTAATCACCATCTTAAAAATTTAGAATCATAATAAAAATACGAATTATTAATAACCAGCTAAAAAATTTAGAATCATAATAAAAATACGAATTATTAATCACCATCTAAAAAATTTAGAATCATAATAAAATACGAATTATAAATCACCATGTAAAAAATTTAGAATCATAATGAAAATACGAATTATTAATCACCATCTAAAAAATTTAGAATCATAATAAAAATACGAATTATAAATCCCCATCTAAAAAATTTAGAATCATAATAAAAATACGAATTATTAATCACCATCTAAAAAATTTAGAATCAGAATAAAAATACGAATTATAAATCACCATCTAAAAAATTTAGAATCATAATAAAATACGACTTATTAATCACCATCTAAAAAATTTAGAATCATAATGAAAATACGAATTATTAATCACCATCTAAAAAATTTAGAATTATAATAAAAACACGAATTATAAATCACCATCTAAAAAATTTAGAATCATAATAAAAATACGAATTATTAATCATCATCTAAAAAATTTAGAATCATAATAAAAATACGAATTATTAATAACCATCTAAAAAATTTAGAATCATAATAAAAATACGAATTATTAATAACCATCCAAAAAATTTAGACTCATAATAAAAATACGAATTATTAATCACCATCTAAAAAATTTAGAATCATAATAAAAATACGAATTATTAATCACCATCTAAAAAATTTAGTATCATAATAAAAATACGAATTATCAATCACCATCATAAAAAATTTAGAATCATAATAAAATACGAATTATAAATCACCATCTAAAAAATTAAGAATCATAATAAAAATACGAATTATTAATCATCATCTAAATAATTTAGAATCATAATAAAAATACGAATTATTAACAACCATCTAAAAAATTTAGAATCATAATAAAAATACGAATTATTAATAACCATCCAAAAAATTTAGAATCATAATAAAAATACGAATTATTAATCACCATCTAAAAAATTTAGAATCATAATAAAAATACGAATTATTAATCACCATCTAAAAAATTTAGAATCATAATAAAAATACGAATTATTAATCACCATCTAAAAAATTTAGAATCATAATAAAATACGAATTATAAATCACCATCTAAAAAATTTAGAATCATAATGAAAATACGAATTATTAATCATCATCTAAAAAATTTAGAATCAGAATAAAAATACGAATTATAAATCACCATCTAAAAAATTTAGAATCATAATAAAATACGAATTATTAATCACCATCTAAAAAATTTAGAATCATAATGAAAATACGAATTATTAATCACCATCTAAAAAAGTTAGAATTATAATAAAAACACGAATTATAAATCACCATCTTAAAAATTTAGAATCATAATAAAAATACGAATTATTAATAATCATCTAAAAAATTTAGAATCATAATAAAAATACGAATTATAAATCCCCATCTAAAAAATTTAGAATCATAATAAAAATACGAATTATTAATCACCATCTAAAAAATTTAGAATCATAATAAAAATACGAATTATTAATCATCATCTAAAAAATTTAGAATCATAATAAAAATACGAATTATTAATAACCATCTAAAAAATTTAGAATCATAATAAAAATACGAATTATTAATAACCATCCAAAAAATTTAGACTCATAATAAAAATACGAATTATTAATCACCATCTAAAAAATTTAGAATCATAATAAAAATACGAATTATTAATCACCATCTAAAAAATTTAGTATCATAATAAAAATACGAATTATCAATCACCATCATAAAAAATTTAGAATCATAATAAAATACGAATTATAAATCACCATCTAAAAAATTAAGAATCATAATAAAAATACGAATTATTAATCATCATCTAAATAATTTAGAATCATAATAAAAATACGAATTATTAATAACCATCTAAAAAATTTAGAATCATAATAAAAATACGAATTATTAATAACAATCCAAAAAATTTAGAATCATAATAAAAATACGAATTATTAATCACCATCTAAAAAATTTAGAATCATAATAAAAATACGAATTATTAATCACCATCTAAAAAATTTAGAATCATAATAAAAATACGAATTATTAATCACCATCTAAAAAATTTAGAATCATAATAAAATACGAATTATAAATCACCATCTAAAAAATTTAGAATCATAATGAAAATACGAATTATTAATCATCATCTAAAAAATTTAGAATCATAATAAAAACACGAATTATAAATCACCATCTAAAAAATTTAGAATCATAATAAAATACGAATTATTAATCACCATCTAAAAAATTTAGAATCATAATGAAAATACGAATTATTAATCACCATCTAAAAAAGTTAGAATTATAATAAAAACACGAATTATAAATAACCATCTTAAAAATTTAGAATCATAATGAAAATACGAATAATAAATAACCATCTAAAAAATTTAGAATCATAATAAAATACGAACTATAAATCACAATCTTAAAAATTTAGAATCATAATGAAAATACGAATTATAAATCACCATCTAAAAAATTTAGAATCATAATAAAAACACGAATTATAAATCACCATCTAAAAAATTAAGAATCATAATAAAAATACGAATTATTAATCACCATCTAAAAAATTTAGAATCATAATAAAATACGAATTATAAATCACCATCTAAAAAATTTAGAATCATAATGAAAATACGAATTATTAATCACCATCTGAAAAATTTAGAATCAGAATAAAAATACGAATTATAAATCACCATCTAAAAAATTTAGAATCATAATAAAAATACGAATTATTAATCACCATCTTAAAAATTTAGAATCATAATAAAAATACGAATTATTAATAACCATCTAAAAAATTTAGAATCATAATAAAATACGAATTATAAATCACCATCTAAAAAATTTAGAATCATAATGAAAATACGAATTATTAATCACCATCTAAAAAATTTCGAATCATAATAAAAATACCAATTATTTATCACCATCTAAAAAATTTAGAATCATAATAAAAATACTAATTATTAATCACCATCTAAAAAATTTAGAATCATAATAAAATACGAATTATAAATCACCATCTAAAAAATTTAGAATCATAATGAAAATACGAATTATTAATCACCATCTAAAAAATTTAGGATCAGAATAAACATACGAATTATAAATCACCATCTAAAAAATTTAGAATTATAATAAAAATACGAATTATTAATCACCATCTTAAAAATTTAGAATCATAATAAAAATACGAATTATTAATCACCATCTAAAAAATTTAGAATCATAATAAAAATACGAATTATTAATCATCATCTAAAAAATTTAGAATCATAATAAAAATACGAATTATTAATCACCATCTAAAAAATTTAAAATCATACTAAAATACGAATTATAAATCACCATCTAAAAAATTTAGAATCATAACGAAAATACGAATTATAAATAACCATCTAAAAAATTTAAAATCATAATAAAATACGAACAATAAATCACCATCTAAAAAATTTAGAACCATAATGAAAATACGAATTATAAATCACCATCTAAAAAATTTAGAATCATAATAAAAACACGAATTATAAATCACCATCTAAAAAATTAAGAATCATAATAAAAATACGAATTATTAATCACCATCTAAAAAATTTAGAATCATAATAAAAATACGAATTATAAATCACCATCTGAAAAATTTAGAATCATAATGAAAATACGAATTATTAATCACCATCTAAAAAATTTAGAATCATAATAAAAATACGAATTATAAATCCCCATCTAAAAAATTTAGAATCATAATAAAAATACGAATTATTAATCACCATCTAAAAAATTTAGAATCATAATAAAAATACGAATTATTAATCATCATCTAAAAAATTTAGAATCATAATAAAAATACGAATTATTAATAACCATCTAAAAAATTTAGAATCATAATAAAAATACGAATTATTAATAACCATCCAAAAAATTTAGAATCATAATAAAAATACGAATTATTAATCACCATCTAAAAAATTTAGAATCATAAAAAAAATACGAATTATTAATCACCATCTAAAAAATTTAGAATCATAATAAAAATTCGAATTATTAATCACCATCTAAAAAATTTAGAATCTTAATAAAATACGAATTATAAATAACCATCTAAAAAATTTAGAATCAGAATAAAAATACGAATTATAAATCACCATCTAAAAAATTTAGAATCATAATAAAAATACGAATTATTAATCACCATCTTAAAAATTTAGAATCATAATAAAAATACGAATTATTAATCACCATCTAAAAAATTTAGAATCAGAATAAAAATACGAATTATAAATCACCATCTAAAAAATGTAGAATCATAATAAAAATACGAATTATTAATCACCATCTTAAAAATTTAGAATCATAATAAAAATACGAATTATTAATACCATCTAAAAAATTTAAAATCATAATAAAAATACGAATTATTAATCACCATCTAAAAAATTTAGAATCATAATAAAAATACGAATTATTAATCACCATCTAAAAAATTTAGAATCATAATAAAAATACGAATTATTAATCACCATCTAAAAAATTTAGAATCATAATAAAAATACGAATTATAAATCACCATCTAAAAAATTTAGAATCATAATAAAAATACGAATTATTAATCATCATCTAAAAAATTTAGAATCATAATAAAAATACGAATTATTAATCACCATCTAAAAAATTTAGAATCATAATAAAAATACGAATTATTAATCACCATCTAAAAAATTTAGAATCATAATAAAAATACGAATTATTAATCACCATCT
Organism: Euprymna scolopes; assembly: GCF_053919585.1. Classification (NCBI taxonomy): domain Eukaryota; kingdom Metazoa; phylum Mollusca; class Cephalopoda; order Sepiida; family Sepiolidae; genus Euprymna; species Euprymna scolopes. Next base: position 104,229,151 of record NC_136498.1, read on the forward strand.
AAAAAATTTAGAATCAAAATAAAAATACGAATTATAAATCACCATCTAAAAAATTTAGAATCATAATAAAAATACGAATTATTAATCACCATCTAAAGATTTAGAATCAGAATAAAAATACGAATTATAAATCACCATCTAAAAAATTTAGAATCATAATAAAATACGAATTATAAATCACCATCTAAAAAATTTAGAATCATAATGAAAATACGAATTATTAATCACCATCTAAAAAATTTAGAATTATAATAAAAACACGAATTATAAATCACCATCTAAAAAATTTAGAATCATAATGAAAATACGAATTATTAATCACCATCTAAAAAATTTAGAATCATAATAAAAAAACGAATTATAAATCCCCATCTAAAAAATTTAGAATCATAATAAAAATACGAATTATTAATCACCATCTAAAAAATTTAGAATCATAATAAAAATACGAATTATTAATCATCATCTAAAAAATTTAGAATCATAATAAAAATACGAATTATTAATAACCATCTAAAAAATTTAGAATCATAATAAAAATACGAATTATTAATAACCATCCAAAAAATTTAGAATCATAATAAAAATACGAATTATTAATCACCATCTAAAAAATTTAGAATCATAATAAAAATACGAATTATTAATCACCATCTAAAAAATTTAGAATCATAATAAAAATACGAATTATTAATCACCATCTAAAAAATTTAGAATCATAATAAAATACGAATTATAAATCACCATCTAAAAAATTTAGAATCATAATGAAAATACGAATTATTAATCACCATCTGAAAAATTTAGAATAAGAATAAAAATACGAATTATAAATCACCATCTCAAAAATTTAGAATCATAATTAAAATACGAATTATTAATCACCATCTTAAAAATTTAGAATCATAATAAAAATACGAATTATTAATCACCATCTAAAAAATTTAGAATCATAATAAAAATACGAATTATTAATCACCATCTAAAAAGTTTAGAATCATAATAAAATACGAATTATAAATCACCATCTAAAAAATTTAGAATCATAATGAAAATACGAATTATTAATCACCATCTAAAAAATTTAGAATCATAATAAAAATACGAATTATTAATCACCATCTAAAAAATTTAGAATCATAATAAAAATACGAATTATTAATCACCATCTAAAAAATTTAGAATCATAATAAAAATACGAATTATTAATAACCATCTAAAAAATTTAGAATCATAATAAAAATACGAATTATTAATAACCATCCAAAAAATTTAGAATCATAATAAAAATACGAATTATAAATCACCATCTAAAAAATTTAGAATCATAATAAAAATACGAATTATTAATCACCATCTAAAAAATTTAGAATCATAATAAAAATACGAATTATTAATCACCATCTAAAAAAATAGAATCATAATAAACAACGAATTATAAATCACCATCTAAAAAATTTAGAATCATAATGAAAATACGAATTATTAATCACCATCTAAAAAATTTAGAATCAGAATAAAAATACGAATTATAAATCACCATCTAAAAAATTTAGAATCATAATAAAAATACGAATTATTAATCACCATCTAAAAAATTTAGAATCATAATAAAAATACGAATTATTAATCACCATCTAAAACATTTAGAATCATAATAAAAATACGAATTATTAATCATCATCTAAAAAATTTAGAATCATAATAAAAATACGAATTATTAATCACCATCTAAAATATTTAGAATCAGAATAAAAATACGAATTATTAATCACCATCTAAAAAATTTAGAATCATAATAAAATACGAATTATAAATCACCATCTAAAAAATTTAGAATCATAATAAAAATACCAATTATTAATCACCATCTAAAAAATTTAGAATCATAATAAAAATACGAATTATAAATCACCATCTAAAAAATTTAGAATCATAATAAAAATACGAATTATTAATCATTATCTAAAAAATTTAGAATCATAATAAAAATACGAATTATTAATCACCATCTAAAAAATTTAGAATCATAATAAAAATACGAATTATTAATCACCATCTAAAAAATTTAGAATCATAATAAAAATACGAATTATAAATCACCATCTAAAAAATTTAGAATCATAATAAAAATACGAATTATTAATCACCATCTAAAAAATTTAGAATCATAATAAAAATACGAATTATAAATCACCATCTAAAAAATTTAGAATCATAATAAAAATACGAATTACTAATCATCATCTAAAAAATTTAGAATCATAATAAAAATACGAATTATTTATCACCATCTAAAAAATTTAGAATCATAATAAAAATACGAATTATTAATCATCATCTAAAAAATTTAGAATCATAATAAAAATACGAATTATTAATCACCATCTAAAAAATTTAGAATCATAATAAAAATACGAATTATTAATCATCATCTAAAAAATTTAGAATCATAATAAAAATACGAATTATTAATCACCATCTACAAAATTTAGAATCATAATAAAAATACGAATTATTAATCATTATCTAAAAAATTTAGAATCATAATAAAAATACGAATTATTAATCACCATCTAAAAAATTTAGAATCATAATAAAAATACGAATTATTAATCACCATCTAAAAAATTTAGAATCATAATAAAAATACGAATTATTAATCATCATCTAAAAAATTTAGAATCATAATAAAAATACGAATTATTAATCACCATCTAAAAAATTTAGAATCATAATAAAAATAAGAATTATTAATCACCATCTAAAAAATTTAGAATCATAATAAAAATACGAATTATTAATCACCATCTAAAAAATTTAGAATCATAATAAAAATACGAATTATTAATAACCATCTAAAAAATTTAGAATCATAATAAAAATACAAATTATTAATCACCATCTAAAAAATTTAGAATCATAATAAAAATACAAATTATTAATCACCATCTAAAAAATTTAGAATCATAATAAAAATACGAATTATTAATCATCATCTAAAAAATTTAGAATCATAATAAAAATACGAATTATTAATCATCATCTAAAAAATTTAGAATCATAATAAAAATACAAATTATAAATCATCATCTAAAAAATTTAGAATCATAATAAAAATACGAATTATTAATCATCATCTAAAAAATTTAGAATCATAATAAAAATACGAATTATTAATCACCATCTAAAAAATTTAGAATCATAATAAAAATACGAATTATTAATCATCATCTAAAAAATTTAGTATCATAATAAAAATACGAATTCTTAATCACCATCTAAAAAATTTAGAATCATAATAAAAATACGAATTATTAATCATCATCTAAAAAATTTAGAATCATAATAAAAATACGAATTATTAATCACCATCTAAAAAATTTAGAATCATAATAAAAATACGAATTATTAATCATCATCTAAAAAATTTAGAATCATAATAAAAATACGAATTATTAATTACTATCTAAAAAATTTAGAATCATAATAAAAATACGAATTATTAATCATCATCTAAAAAATTTAGAATCATAATAAAAATACGAATTATTAATCACCATCTAAAAAATTTAGAATCATAATAAAAATACGAATTATTAATCATCATCTAAAAAATTTAGAATCATAATAAAAATACGAATTATTAATCACCATCTAAAAAATTTAGAATCATAATAAAAATACGAATTATTAATCATCATCTAAAAAATTTAGAATCATAATAAAAATACGAATTATTAATCATCATCTAAAAAATTTAGAATCATAATAAAAATACGAATTATTAATCACCATCTAAAAAATTTAGAATCATAATAAAAATACGAATTATTAATCATCATCTAAAAAATTTAGAATCATAATAAAAATACGAATTATTAATCACCATCTAAAAAATTTAGAATCATAATAAAAATACGAATTATTAAGCATCATCTAAAAAATTTAGAATCATAATAAAAATACGAATTATTAATCACCATCTAAAAAATTTAAATCATAATAAAAATACGAATTATTAATCACCATCTAAAAAATTTAGAATCATAATAAAAATACGAATTATTAATCACCATCTAAAAAATTTAGAATCATAATAAATATACGAATTATTAATCATCATCTAAAAAATTTAGAATCATAATAAAAATACGAATTATTAATCACCATCTAAAAAATTTAGAATCATAATAAAAATACGAATTATTAATCACCATCTAAAAAATTTAGAATCATAATAAAAATACGAATTATTAATCACCATTTAAAAAATTTAGAATCATAATAAAAATACGAATTATTAATCATCATCTAAAAAATTTAGAATCATAATAAAAATACGAATTATTAATCATCATCTAAAAAATTTAGAATCATAATAAAAATACGAATTATTAATCACCATCTAAAAAATTTAGAATCATAATAAAAATACGAATTATTAATCATCATCTAAAAAATTTAGAATCATAATAAAAATACGAATTATTAATCACCATCTAAAAAATTTAGAATCATAATAAAAATACGAATTATTAATCACCATTTAAAAAATTTAGAATCATAATAAAAATACGAATTATTAATCATCATCTAAAAAATTTAGAATCATAATAAAAATACGAATTATTAATCATCATCTAAAAAATTTAGAATCATAATAAAAATACGAATTATTAATCACCATCTAAAAAATTAAGAATCATATTAAAAATACGAATTATAATTCACCATTTAAAAAATTTAGAATCATAATAAAAATACGAATTATTAATCATCATCTAAAAAATTTAGAATCATAATAAAAATACGAATTATTAATCATCATCTAAAAAATTTAGAATCATAATAAAAATACGAATTATAAATCACCATCTAAAAAATTTAGAATCATAATAAAAATACGAATTATTAATCATCATCTAAAAAATTTAGAATCATAATAAAAATACGAATTATAAATCACCATCTAAAAAATTTAGAATCATAATAAAAATACGAATTATTAATCATCATCTAAAAAATTTAGAATCATAATAAAAATACGAATTATAAATCACAATCTAAAAAATTTAGAATCATAATAAAAATACGAATTATTAATCACCATCTAAAAAATTTAGAATCATAATAAAAATACGAATTATTAATCATCATCTAAAAAATTTAGAATCATAATAAAAATACGAATTATTAATCACCATCTAAAAAATTTAGAATCATAATAAAAATACGAATTATTAATCATCATCTAAAAAATTTAGAATCATAATAAAAATACGAATTATTAATCATCATCTAAAAAATTTAGAATCATAATAAAAATACGAATTATTAATCACCATCTAAAAAATTTAGAATCATAATAAAAATACGAATTATTAATCATCATCTAAAAAATTTAGAATTATAATAAAAATACGAATTATTAATCACCATCTAAAAAATTTAGAATCATAATAAAAATACGAATTATTAATCACCATCTAAAGATTAGGATCAAAATAAAAATACGAATTATTAATCACCATCTAAAAAATTTAGAATCATAATAAAAATACGAATTATTAATCATCATCTAAAAAATTTAGAATCATAATAAAAATACGAATTATTAATCACCATCTAAAAAATTTAGAATCATAATAAAAATACGAATTATTAATCACCATCTAAAAAATTTAGAATCATAATAAAAATACGAATTATTAATCACCATCTAAAAAATTTAGAATCATAATAAAAATACGAATTATTAATCATCATCTAAAAAATTTAGAATCATAATAAAAATACGAATTATTAATCACCATCTAAAAAATTTAGAATCATAATAAAAATACGAATTATTAATCACCATCTAAAAAATTTAGAATCATATTAAAAATACGAATTATTAATCACCATTTAAAAAATTTAGAATCATAATAAAAATACGAATTATTAATCATCATCTAAAAAATTTAGAATCATAATAAAAATACGAATTATTAATCATCATCTAAAAAATTTAGAATCATAATAAAAATACGAATTATTAATCACCATCTAAAAAATTTAGAATCATAATAAAAATACGAATTATTAATCATCATCTAAAAAATTTAGAATCATAATAAAAATACGAATTATTAATCACCATCTAAAAAATTTAGAATCATAATAAAAATACGAATTATTAATCACCATTTAAAAAATTTAGAATCATAATAAAAATACGAATTATTAATCATCATCTAAAAAATTTAGAATCATAATAAAAATACGAATTATTAATCATCATCTAAAAAATTTAGAATCATAATAAAAATACGAATTATTAATCACAATCTAAAAAATTAAGAATCATAATAAAAATACGAATTATTAATCATCATCTAAAAAATTTAGAATCATAATAAAAATACGAATTATTAATCATCATCTAAAAAATTTAGAATCATAATAAAAATACGAATTATAAATCACCATCTAAAAAATTTAGAATCATAATAAAAATACGAATTATTAATCATCATCTAAAAAATTTAGAATCATAATAAAAATACGAATTATAAATAACCATCTAAAAAATTTAGAATCATAATAAAAATACGAATTATTAATCACCATCTAAAAAATTTAGAATCATAATAAAAATACGAATTATTAATCATCATCTAAAAAATTTAGAATCATAATAAAAATACGAATTATTAATCACCATCTAAAAAATTTAGAATCATAATAAAAATACGAATTATTAATCATCATCTAAAAAATTTAGAATCATAATAAAAATACGAATTATTAATCATCATCTAAAAAATTTAGAATCATAATAAAAATACGAATTATTAATCATCATATAAAAAATTTAGAATCATAATAAAAATACGAATAATGATCATCATCTAAAAAATTTAGAATCATAATAAAAATACGAATTATTAATCATCATCTAAAAAATTTAGAATCATAATAAAAATACGAATTATTAATCACCATCTAAAAAATTTAGAATCATAATAAAAATACGAATTATTAATCATCATCTAAAAAATTTAGAATCATAATAAAAATACGAATTATTAATCACCATCTAAAAAATTTAGAATCATAATAAAAATACGAATTATTAATCATCATCTAAAAAATTTAGAATCATAATAAAAATACGAATTATTAATCATCATCTAAAAAATTTAGAATCATAATAAAAATACGAATTATTAATCACCATCTAAAAAATTTAGAATCATAATAAAAATACGAATTATTAATCATCATCTAAAAAATTTAGAATTATAATAAAAATACGAATTATTAATCACCATCTAAAAAATTTAGAATCATAATAAAAATACGAATTATTAATCACCATCTAAAGATTAGGATCAAAATAAAAATACGAATTATTAATCACCATCTAAAAAATTTAGAATCATAATAAAAATACGAATTATTAATCATCATCTAAAAAATTTAGAATCATAATAAAAATACGAATTATTAATCACCATCTAAAAAATTTAGAATCATAATAAAAATACGAATTATTAATCACCATCTAAAAAATTTAGAATCATAATAAAAATACGAATTATTAATCACCATCTAAAAAATTTAGAATCATAATAAAAATACGAATTATTAATCATCATCTAAAAAATTTAGAATCATAATATAAATACGAATTATTAATCACCATCTAAAAAATTTAGAATCATAATAAAAATACGAATTATTAATCACCATCTAAAAAATTTAGAATCATAATAAAAATACGAATTATTAATCACCATTTTAAAAATTTAGAATCATAATAAAAATACGAATTATTAATCATCATCTAAAAAATTTAGAATCATAATAAAAATACGAATTATTAATCATCATCTAAAAAATTTAGAATCATAATAAAAATACGAATTATTAATCACCATCTAAAAAATTTAGAATCATAATAAAAATACGAATTATTAATCATAATCTAAAAAATTTAGAATCATAATAAAAATACGAATTATTAATCACCATCTAAAAAATTTAGAATCATAATAAAAATACGAATTATTAATCACCATTTAAAAAATTTAGAATCATAATAAAAATACGAATTATTAATCATCATCTAAAAAATTTAGAATCATAATAAAAATACGAATTATTAATCATCATCTAAAAAATTTAGAATCATAATAAAAATACGAATTATTAATCACAATCTAAAAAATTAAGAATCATAATAAAAATACGAATTATTAATCACCATCTAAAAAATTTAGAATCATAATAAAAATACGAATTATTAATCATCATCTAAAAAATTTAGAATCATAATAAAAATACGAATTATTAATCATCATCTAAAAAATTTAGAATCATAATAAAAATACGAATTATAAATCACCATCTAAAAAATTTAGAATCATAATAAAAATACGAATTATTAATCATCATCTAAAAAATTTAGAATCATAATAAAAATACGAATTATAAATCACCATCTAAAAAATTTAGAATCATAATAAAAATACGAATTATTAATCATCATCTAAAAAATTTAGAATCATAATAAAAATACGAATTATAAATCACCATCTAAAAAATTTAGAATCATAATAAAAATACGAATTATTAATCATCATCTAAAAAATTTAGAATCATAATAAAAATACGAATTATTAATCACCATCTAAAAAATTTAGAATCATAATAAAAATACGAATTATTAATCATCATCTATAAAATTTAGAATCATAATAAAAATACGAATTATTAATCATCATCTAAAAAATTTAGAATCATAATAAAAATACGAATTATTAATCATCATCTAAAAAATTTAGAATCATAATAAAAATACGAATTATTAATCACCATCTAAAAAATTTAGAATCATAATAAAAATACGAATTATTAATCACCATTTTAAAAATTTAGAATCATAATAAAAATACGAATTATTAATCATCATCTAAAAAATTTAGAATCATAATAAAAATACGAATTATTAATCATCATCTAAAAAATTTAGAATCATAATAAAAATACGAATTATTAATCACCATCTAAAAAATTTAGAATCATAATAAAAATACGAATTATTAATCATAATCTAAAAAATTTAGAATCATAATAAAAATACGAATTATTAATCACCATCTAAAAAATTTAGAATCATAATAAAAATACGAATTATTAATCACCATTTAAAAAATTTAGAATCATAATAAAAATACGAATTATTAATCATCATCTAAAAAATTTAGAATCATAATAAAAATACGAATTATTAATCATCATCTAAAAAATTTAGAATCATAATAAAAATACGAATTATTAATCACAATCTAAAAAATTAAGAATCATAATAAAAATACGAATTATTAATCACCATCTAAAAAATTTAGAATCATAATAAAAATACGAATTATTAATCATCATCTAAAAAATTTAGAATCATAATAAAAATACGAATTATTAATCATCATCTAAAAAATTTAGAATCATAATAAAAATACGAATTATAAATCACCATCTAAAAAATTTAGAATCATAATAAAAATACGAATTATTAATCATCATCTAAAAAATTTAGAATCATAATAAAAATACGAATTATAAATCACCATCTAAAAAATTTAGAATCATAATAAAAATACGAATTATTAATCATCATCTAAAAAATTTAGAATCATAATAAAAATACGAATTATAAATCACCATCTAAAAAATTTAGAATCATAATAAAAATACGAATTATTAATCATCATCTAAAAAATTTAGAATCATAATAAAAATACGAATTATTAATCACCATCTAAAAAATTTAGAATCATAATAAAAATACGAATTATTAATCATCATCTATAAAATTTAGAATCATAATAAAAATACGAATTATTAATCATCATCTAAAAAATTTAGAATCATAATAAAAATACGAATTATTAATCATCATCTAAAAAATTTAGAATCATAATAAAAATACGAATTATTAATCATCATCTAAAAAATTTAGAATCATAATAAAAATACGAATTATAAATAACCATCTAAAAAATTTAGAATCATAATAAAAATACGAATTATTAATCATCATCTAAAAAATTTAGAATCATAATAAAAATACGAATTATAAATCACCATCTAAAAAATTTAGAATCATAATAAAAATACGAATTATTAATCATCATCTAAAAAATTTAGAATCATAATAAAAATACGAATTATTAATCACCATCTAAAAAATTTAGAATCATAATAAAAATACGAATTATTAATCATCATCTAAAAAATTTAGAATCATAATAAAAATACGAATTATTAATCACCATCTAAAAAATTTAGAATCATAATAAAAATACGAATTATTAATCACCATCTAAAGATTAGGATCATAATAAAAATACGAATTATTAATCACCATCTAAAAAATTTAGAATCATAATAAAAATACGAATTATTAATCATCATCTAAAAAATTTAGAATCATAATAAAAATACGAATTATTAATCACCATCTAAAAAATTTAGAATCATAATAAAAATACGAATTATTAATCACCATCTAAAGATTAGGATCATAATAAAAATACGAATTATTAATCACCATCTAAAAAATTTAGAATCATAATAAAAATACGAATTATTAATCATCATCTAAAAAATTTAGAATCATAATAAAAATACGAATTATTAATCACCATCTAAAAAATTTAGAATCATAATAAAAATACGAATTATTAATCACAATCTAAAAAATTTAGAATCATAATAAAAATACGAATTATTAATCACCATTTAAAAAATTTAGAATCATAATAAAAATACGAATTATTAATCATCATCTAAAAAATTTAGAATCATAATAAAAATACGAATTATTAATCATCATCTAAAAAATTTAGAATCATAATAAAAATACGAATTATTAATCACCATCTAAAAAATTTAGAATCATAATAAAAATACGAATTATTAATCATCATCTAAAAAATTTAGAATCATAATAAAAATACGAATTATTAATCACCATCTAAAAAATTTAGAATCATAATAAAAATACGAATTATTAATCACCATTTAAAAAATTTAGAATCATAATAAAAATACGAATTATTAATCATCATCTAAAAAATTTAGATTCATAATAAAAATACGAATTATTAATCATCATCTAAAAAATTTAGAATCATAATAAAAATACGAATTATTAATCACCATCTAAAAAATTAAGAATCATAATAAAAATACGAATTATTAATCACCATTTAAAAAATTTAGAATCATAATAAAAATACGAATTATTAATCATCATCTAAAAAATTTAGAATCATAATAAAAATACGAATTATTAATCATCATCTAAAAAATTTAGAATCATAATAAAAATACGAATTATAAATCACCATCTAAAAAATTTAGAATCATAATAAAAATACGAATTATTAATCATCATCTAAAAAATTTAGAATCATAATAAAAATACGAATTATAAATCACCATCTAAAAAATTTAGAATCATAATAAAAATACGAATTATTAATCATCATCTAAAAAATTTAGAATCATAATAAAAATACGAATTATAAATCACCATCTAAAAAATTTAGAATCATAATAAAAATACGAATTATTAATCATCATCTAAAAAATTTAGAATCATAATAAAAATACGAATTATAAATCACCATCTAAAAAATTTAGAATCATAATAAAAATACGAATTATAAATCACAATCTAAAAAATTTAGAATCATAATAAAAATACGAATTATTAATCATCATCTAAAAAATTTAGAATCATAATAAAAATACGAATTATTAATCATCATCTAAAAAATTTAGAATCATAATAAAAATACGAATTATTAATCATCATCTAAAAAATTTAGAATCATAATAAAAATACGAATTATAAATCACCATCTAAAAAAGTTCGAATCATAATAAAAATACGAATTATTAATCATCATCTCAAAAGTTTAGAATCATAATAAAAATACGAATTATTAATCATCATCTAAAAAATTTAGAATCATAATAAAAATACGAATTATTAATCATCATCTAAAAAATTTAGAATCATAATAAAAATACGAATTATTAATCACCATCTAAAAAATTTAGAATCATAATAAAAATACGAATTATTTATCACCATCTAAAAAATTTAGAATCATAATAAAAATACGAATTATTAATCACCATTTAAAAAATTTAGAATCATAATAAAAATACGAATTATTAATCATCATCTAAAAAATTTAGAATCATAATAAAAATACGAATTATTAATCATCATCTAAAAAATTTAGAATCATAATAAAAATACGAATTATTAATCATCATCTAAAAAATTTAGAATCATAATAAAAATACGAATTATTAATCATCATCTAAAAAATTTAGAATCATAATAAAAATACGAATTATTAATCACCATCTAAAAAATTTAGAATCATAATAAAAATACGAATTATTTATCACCATCTAAAAAATTTAGAATCATAATAAAAATACGAATTATTAATCACCATTTAAAAAATTTAGAATCATAATAAAAATACGAATTATTAATCATCATCTAAAAAATTTAGAATCATAATAAAAATACGAATTATTAATCATCATCTAAAAAATTTAGAATCATAATAAAAATACGAATTATTAATCATCATCTAAAAAATTTAGAATCATAATAAAAATACGAATTATTAATCATCATCTAAAAAATTTAGAATCATAATAAAAATACGAATTATTAATCATCATCTAAAAAATTTAGAATCATAATAAAAATACGCATTATTAATCATCATCTAAAAAATTTAGAAACATAATAAAAATACGAATTATTAATCATCATCTAAAAAATTTAGAATCATAATAAAAATACGAATTATTAATCACCATCTAAAAAATTTAGAATCATAATAAAAATACGAATTATTAATCACCATCTAAAAAATTTAGAATCATAATAAAAATACGAATTATTAATCATCATCTAAAAAATTTAGAATCATAATAAAAAAACGAATTATTAATCTACATCTAAAAAATTTAGAATCATAATAAAAATACGAATTATTAATCACCATCTAAAAAATTTAGAATCATAATAAAAATACGAATTATTAATCACCATTTAAAAAATTTAGAATCATAATAAAAATACGAATTATTAATCACCATCTAAAAAATTTAGAATCATAATAAAAATACGAATTATTAATCATCATCTAAAAAATTTAGAATCATAATAAAAATACGAATTATTAATCACCATCTAAAAAATTTAGAATCATAATAAAAATACGAATTATTAATCACCATCTAAAAAATTCAGAATCATAATAAAAATACGAATTATTAATCACCATCTAAAAAATTTAGAATCATAATAAAATACGAATTATAAATCATCATCTAAAAAATTTAGAATCATAATAAAAATACGAATTATAAATCCCCATCTAAAAAATTTAGAATCATAATAAAAATACGAATTATTAATCATCATCTAAAAAATTTAGAATCATAATAAAAATACGAATTATTAATCACCATCTAAAAAATTTAGAATCATAATAAAAATACGAATTATTAATCACCATCTAAAGATTTAGAATCATAATAAAAATACGAATTATTGATCACCATCTAAAAAATTTAGAATCATAATAAAAATACGAATTATTAATCATCATCTAAAAAATTTAGAATCATAATAAAAATACGAATTATTAATCACCATCTAAAAAATTTAGAATCATAATAAAAATACGAATTATTTATCACCATCTAAAAAATTTAGAATCATAATAAAAATACGAATTATTAATCATCATCTAAAAAATTTAGAATCATAATAAAAATACGAATTATTAATCATCATCTAAAAAATTTAGAATCATAATAAAAATACGAATTATTAATCATCATCTAAAAAATTTAGAATCATAATAAAAATACGAAGTATTAATCACCATCTAAAAAATTTAGAATCATAATAAAAATACGAATTATTAATCACCATCTAAAAAATTTAGAATCATAATAAAAATACGAATTATTAATCACCATTTAACAAATTTAGAATCATAATAAAAATACGAATTATTAATCATCATCTAAAAAATTTAGAATCATAATAAAAATACGAATTATTAACCATCATCTAAAAAATTTAGAATCATAATAACAATACGAATTATTAATCATCATCTAAAAAATTTAGAATCATAATAAAAATACGCATTATTAATCACCATCTAAAAAATTCAGAATCATAATAAAAATACGAATTATTTATCACCATCTAAAAAATTTAGAATCATAATAAAAATACGAATTATTAATCACCATTTAAAAAATTTAGAATCATAATAAAAATACGAATTATTAATCATCATCTAAAAAATTTAGAATCATAATAAAAATACGAATTATTAATCATCATCTAAAAAATTTAGAATCATAATAAAAATACGAATTATTAATCATCATCTAAAAAATTTAGAATCATAATAAAAATACGAATTATTAATCATCATCTAAAAAATTTAGAATCATAATAAAAATACGAATTATTAATCATCATCTAAAAAATTTAGAATCATAATAAAAATACGAATTATTAATCATCATCTAAAAAATTTAGAAACATAATAAAAATACGAATTATTAATCATCATCTAAAAAATTTAGAATCATAATAAAAATACGATTTATTAATCACCATCTAAAAAATTTAGAATCATAATAAAAATACGAATTATTAATCACCATCTAAAAAATTTAGAATCATAATAAAAATACGAATTATTAATCATCATCTAAAAAATTTAGAATCATAATAAAAATACGAATTATTAATCACCATCTAAAAAATTTAGAATCATAATAAAAATACGAATTATTAATCACCATCTAAAAAATTTAGAATCATAATAAAAATACGAATTATTAATCACCATTTAAAAAATTTAGAATCATAATAAAAATACGAATTATTAATCACCATCTAAAAAATTTAGAATCATAATAAAAATACGAATTATTAATCATCATCTAAAAATTTAGAATCATAATAAAAATACGAATTATTAATCACCATCTAAAAAATTTAGAATCATAATAAAAATACGAATTATTAATCACCATCTAAAAAATTTAGAATCATAATAAAAATACGAATTATTAATCACCATCTAAAAAATTAAGAATCATAATAAAATACGAATTATAAATCATCATCTAAAAAATTTAGAATCATAATAAAAATACGAATTATAAATCCCCATCTAAAAAATTTAGAATCATAATAAAAATACGAATTATTAATCATCATCTAAAAAATTTAGAATCATAATAAAAATACGAATTATTAATCACCATCTAAAAAATTTAGAATCATTATAAAAATACGAATTATTAATCACCATCTAAAGATTTAGAATCATAATAAAAATACGAATTATTAATCACCATCTAAAAAATTTAGAATCATAATAAAAATACGAATTATTAATCATCATCTAAAAAATTTAAAATCATAATAAAAATACGAATTATTAATCACCATCTAAAAAATTTAGAATCATAATAAAAATACGAATTATTAATCACTATCTAAAAAATTTAGAATCATAATAAAAATACGAATTATTAATCATCATCTAAAAAATTTAGAATCATAATAAAAATACGAATTATTAATCATCATCTAAAAAATTTAGAATCATAATAAAAATACGAATTATTAATCATCATCTAAAAAATTTAGAATCATAATAAAAATACGAATTATTAATCACCATCTAAAAAATTTAGAATCATAATAAAAATACGAATTATTAATCACCATCTAAAAAATTTAGAATCATAATAAAAATACGAATTATTAATCATCATCTAAAAAATTTAGAATCATAATAAAAATACGAATTATTAATCACCATCTAAAAAATTTAGAATCATAATAAAAATACGAATTATTAATCATCATCTAAAAAATTTAGAATCATAATAAAAATACGAATTATTAATCACCATCTAAAAAATTTAGAATCATAATAAAAATGCGAATTATTAATCACCATCTAAAAAATTTAGAATCATAATAAAAATACGAATAATTAATCACCATCTAAAGATTAGGATCATAATAAAAATACGAATTATTAATCACCATCTAAAAAATTTAGAATCATAATAAAAATACGAATTATTAATCATCATCTAAAAAATTTAGAATCATAATAAAAATACGAATTATTAATCACCATCTAAAAAATTTAGAATCATAATAAAAATACGAATTATTAATCACCATCTAAAAAATTTAGAATCATAATAAAAATACGAATTATTAATCACCATCTAAAAAATTTAGAATCATAATAAAAATACGAATTATTAATCATCATCTAAAAAATTTAGAATCATAATAAAAATACGAATTATTAATCACCATCTAAAAAATTTAGAATCATAATAAAAATACGAATTATTAATCACCATCTAAAAAATTTAGAATCATAATAAAAATACGAATTATTAATCACCATCTAAAAAATTTAGAATCATAATAAAAATACGAATTATTAATCATCATCTAAAAAATTTAGAATCACATTTAAAATACGAATTATTAATCATCATCTAAACAATTTAGAATCATAATAAAAATACGAATTATAAATCACCATCTAAAAAATTTAGAATCATAATAAAAATACGAATTATTTATCATCATCTAAAAAATTTAGAATCATAATAAAAATACGAATTATAAATCACCATCTAAAAAATTTAGAATCATAATAAAAATACGAATTATTAATCATCATCTAAAAAATTTAGAATCATAATAAAAATACGAATTATTAATCACCATCTAAAAAATTTAGAATCATAATAAAAATACGAATTATTAATCATCATCTAAAAAATTTAGAATCATAATAAAAATACGAATTATTAATCACCATCTAAAAAATTTAGAATCATAATAAAAATACGAATTATTAATCACCATTTAAAAAATTTAGAATCATAATAAAAATACGAATTATTAATCATCATCTAAAAAATTTAGAATCATAATAAAAATACGAATTATTAATCATCATCTAAAAAATTTAGAATCATAATAAAAATACGAATTATTAATCACCATCTAAAAAATTAAGAATCATAATAAAAATACGAATTATTAATCACCATTTAAAAAATTTAGAATCATAATAAAAATACGAATTATTAATCATCATCTAAAAAATTTAGAATCATAATAAAAATACGAATTATTAATCATCATCTAAAAAATTTAGAATCATAATAAAAATACGAATTATAAATCACCATCTAAAAAATTTAGAATCATAATAAAAATACGAATTATTAATCATCATCTAAAAAATTTAGAATCATAATAAAAATACGAATTATAAATCACCATCTAAAAAATTTAGAATCATAATAAAAATACGAATTATTAATCATCATCTAAAAAATTTAGAATCATAATAAAAATACGAATTATAAATCACCATCTAAAAAATTTAGAATCATAATAAAAATACGAATTATTAATCATCATCTAAAAAATTTAGAATCATAATAAAAATACGAATTATAAATCACCATCTAAAAAATTTAGAATCATAATAAAAATACGAATTATAAATCACCATCTAAAAAATTTAGAATCATAATAAAAATACGAATTATTAATCATCATCTAAAAAATTTAGAATCATAATAAAAATACGAATTATTAATCATCATCTAAAAAATTTAGAATCATAATAAAAATACGAATTATTAATCATCATCTAAAAAATTTAGAATCATAATAAAAATACGAATTATAAATCACCATCTAAAAAAGTTAGAATCATAATAAAAATACGAATTATTAATCATCATCTAAAAAATTTAGAATCATAATAAAAATACGAATTATTAATCACCATTTAAAAAATTTAGAATCATAATAAAAATACGAATTATTAATCATCATCTAAAAAATTTAGAATCATAATAAAAATACGAATTATTAATCATCATCTAAAAAATTTAGAATCATAATAAAAATACGAATTATAAATCACCATCTAAAAAATTTAGAATCATAATAAAAATACGAATTATTAATCATCATCTAAAAAATTTAGAATCATAATAAAAATACGAATTATAAATCACCATCTAAAAAATTTAGAATCATAATAAAAATACGAATTATTAATCATCATCTAAAAAATTTAGAATCATAATAAAAATACGAATTATAAATCACCATCTAAAAAATTTAGAATCATAATAAAAATACGAATTATTAATCATCATCTAAAAAATTTAGAATCATAATAAAAATACGAATTATAAATCACCATCTAAAAAATTTAGAATCATAATAAAAATACGAATTATAAATCACCATCTAAAAAATTTAGAATCATAATAAAAATACGAATTATTAATCATCATCTAAAAAATTTAGAATCATAATAAAAATACGAATTATTAATCATCATCTAAAAAATTTAGAATCATAATAAAAATACGAATTATTAATCATCATTTAAAAAATTTAGAATCATAATAAAAATACGAATTATAAATCACCATCTAAAAAAGTTAGAATCATAATAAAAATACGAATTATTAATCATCATCTAAAAAATTTAGAATCATAATAAAAATACGAATTATTAATCACCATCTAAAAAATTTAGAATCATAATAAAAATACGAATTATTAATCATCATCTAAAAAATTTAGAATCATAATAAAAATACGAATTATTAATCACCATCTAAAAAATTTAGAATCATAATAAAAATACGAATTATTAATCACCATCTAAAAAATTTAGAATCATAATAAAAATACGAATTATAAATCACCATCTAAAAAATTTAGAATCATAATAAAAATACGAATTATTAATCATCATCTAAAAAATTTAGAATCATAATAAAAATACGAATTATTAATCATCATCTAAAAAATTTAGAATCATAATAAAAATACGAATTATTAATCATCATCTAAAAAATTTAGAATCATAATAAAAATACGAATTATAAATCACCATCTAAAAAAGTTAGAATAATAATAAAAATACGAATTATTAATCATCATCTAAAAAATTTAGAATCATAATAAAAATACGAATTATTAATCACCATCTAAAAAATTTAGAATCATAATAAAAATACGAATTATTAATCATCATCTAAAAAATTTAGAATCATAATAAAAATACGAATTATTAATCACCATCTAAAAAATTTAGAATCATAATAAAAATACGAATTATTAATCACCATCTAAAAAATTTAGAATCATAATAAAAATACGAATAATTAATCACCATCTAAAGATTAGGATCATAATAAAAATACGAATTATTAATCACCATCTAAAAAATTTAGAATCATAATAAAAATACGAATTATTAATCATCATCTAAAAAATTTAGAATCATAATAAAAATACGAATTATTAATCACCATCTAAAAAATTTAGAATCATAATAAAAATACGAATTATTAATCACCATCTAAAAAATTTAGAATCATAATAAAAATACGAATTATTAATCACCATCTAAAAAATTTAGAATCATAATAAAAATACGAATTATTAATCATCATCTAAAAAATTTAGAATCATAATAAAAATACGAATTATTAATCACCATCTAAAAAATTTAGAATCATAATAAAAATACGAATTATTAATCACCATCTAAAAAATTTAGAATCATAATAAAAATACGAATTATTAATCACCATATAAAAAATTTAGAATCATAATAAAAATACGAATTATTAATCATCATCTAAAAAATTTAGAATCATAATAAAAATACGAATTATTAATCATCATCTAAAAAATTTAGAATCATAATAAAAATACGAATTATTAATCACCATCTAAAAAATTTAGAATCATAATAAAAATACGAATTATTAATCACCATCTAAAAAATTTAGAATCATAATAAAAATACGAATTATTAATCACCATCTAAAAAATTTAGAATCATAATAAAAATACGACTTATTAATCACCATTTAAAAAATTTAGAATCATAATAAAAATACGAATTATTAATCATCATCTAAAAAATTTAGAATCATAATAAAAATACGAATTATTAATCATCATCTAAAAAATTTAGAATCATAATAAAAATACGAATTATTAATCACCATCTAAAAAATTAAGAATCATAATAAAAATACGAATTATTAATCACCATTAAAAAAATTTAGAATCATAATAAAAATATGAATTATTAATCATCATCTAAAAAATTTAGAATCATAATAAAAATACGAATTATTAATCATCATCTAAAAAATTTAGAATCATAATAAAAATACGAATTATAAATCACCATCTAAAAAATTTAGAATCATAATAAAAATACGAATTATTAATCATCATCTAAAAAATTTAGAATCATAATAAAAATACGAATTATAAATCACCATCTAAAAAATTTAGAATCATAATAAAAATACGAATTATTAATCATCATCTAAAAAATTTAGAATCATAATAAAAATACGAATTATAAATCACCATCTAAAAAATTTAGAATCATAATAAAAATACGAATTATTAATCATCATCTAAAAAATTTAGAATCATAATAAAAATACGAATTATTAATCACCATCTAAAAAATTTAGAATCATAATAAAAATACGAATTATTAATCACCATCTAAAGATTTAGAATCATAATAAAAATACTAATTATTAATCACCATCTAAAAAATTTAGAATCATAATAAAAATACGAATTATTAATCATCATCTAAAAAATTTAGAATCATAATAAAAATACGAATTATTAATCACCATCTAAAAAATTTAGAATCATAATAAAAATACGAATAATTAATCACCATCTAAAAAATTTAGAATCATAATAAAAATACGAATAATTAATCACCATCTAAAAAATTTAGAATCATAATAAAAATACGAATTATTAATCATCATCTAAAAAATTTAGAATCATAATAAAAATACGAATTATTAATCACCATCTAAAAAATTTAGAATCATAATAAAAATACGAATTATTAATCACCATTTAAAAAATTTAGAATCATAATAAAAATACGAATTATTAATCATCATCTAAAAAATTTAGAATCATAATAAAAATACGAATTATTAATCATCATCTAAAAAATTTAGAATCATAATAAAAATACGAATTATTAATCATCATCTAAAAAATTTAGAATCATAATAAAAATACGAATTATTAATCATCATCTAAAAAATTTAGAATCATAATAAAAATACGAATTATAAATCACCATCTAAAAAATTTAGAATCATAATAAAAATACGAATTATTAATCATCATCTAAAAAATTTAGAATCATAATAAAAATACGAATTATAAATCACCATCTAAAAAATTTAGAATCATAATAAAAATACGAATTATTAATCATCATCTAAAAAATTTAGAATCATAATAAAAATACGAATTATAAATCACCATCTAAAAAATTTAGAATCATAATAAAAATACGAATTATTAATCATCATCTAAAAAATTTAGAATCATAATAAAAATACGAATTATTAATCACCATCTAAAAAATTTAGAATCATAATAAAAATACGAATTATTAATCACCATCTAAAGATTTAGAATCATAATAAAAATACTAATTATTAATCACCATCTAAAAAATTTAGAATCATAATAAAAATACGAATTATTAATCATCATCTAACAAATTTAGAATCATAATAAAAATACGAATTATTAATCACCATCTAAAAAATTTAGAATCATAATAAAAATACGAATAATTAATCACCATCTAAAAAATTTAGAATCATAATAAAAATACGAATTATTAATCACCATCTAAAAAATTTAGAATCATAATAAAAATACGAATTATTAATCATCATCTAAAAAATTTAGAATCATAATAAAAATACGAATTATTAATCACCATCTAAAAAATTTAGAATCATAATAAAAATACGAATTATTAATCACCATTTAAAAAATTTAGAATCATAATAAAAATACGAATTATTAATCACCATCTAAAAAATTAAGAATCATAATAAAAATACGAATTATTAATCACCATTTAAAAAATTTAGAATCATAATAAAAATACGAATTATTAATCATCATCTAAAAAATTTAGAATCATAATAAAAATACGAATTATTAATCATCATCTAAAAAATTTAGAATCATAATAAAAATACGAATTATAAATCACCATCTAAAAAATTTAGAATCATAATAAAAATACGAATTATTAATCATCATCTAAAAAATTTAGAATCATAATAAAAATACGAATTATAAATCACCATCTAAAAAATTTAGAATCATAATAAAAATACGAATTATTAATCATCATCTAAAAAATTTAGAATCATAATAAAAATACGAATTATAAATAACCATCTAAAAAATTTAGAATCATAATAAAAATACGAATTATTAATCATCATCTAAAAAATTTAGAATCATAATAAAAATACGAATTATAAATCACCATCTAAAAAATTTAGAATCATAATAAAAATACGAATTATAAATCACCATCTAAAAAATTTAGAATCATAATAAAAATACGAATTATTAATCATCATCTAAAAAATTTAGAATCATAATAAAAATACGAATTATTAATCATCATCTAAAAAATTTAGAATCATAATAAAAATACGAATTATTAATCATCATCTAAAAAATTTAGAATCATAATAAAAATACGAATTATAAATCACCATCTAAAAAAGTTAGAATCATAATAAAAATACGAATTATTAATCATCATCTAAAAAATTTAGAATCATAATAAAAATACGAATTATTAATCACCATCTAAAAAATTTAGAATCATAATAAAAATACGAATTATTAATCATCATCTAAAAAATTTAGAATCATAATAAAAATACGAATTATTAATCACCATCTAAAAAATTTAGAATCATAATAAAAATACGAATTATTAATCACCATCTAAAAAATTTAGAATCATAATAAAAATACGAATAATTAATCACCATCTAAAGATTAGGATCATAATAAAAATACGAATTATTAATCACCATCTAAAAAATTTAGAATCATAATAAAAATACGAATTATTAATCATCATCTAAAAAATTTAGAATCATAATAAAAATACGAATTATTAATCACCATCTAAAAAATTTAGAATCATAATAAAAATACGAATTATTAATCACCATCTAAAAAATTTAGAATCATAATAAAAATACGAATTATTAATCACCATCTAAAAAATTTAGAATCATAATAAAAATACGAATTATTAATCATCATCTAAAAAATTTAGAATCATAATAAAAATACGAATTATTAATCACCATCTAAAAAATTTAGAATCATAATAAAAATACGAATTATTAATCACCATCTAAAAAATTTAGAATCATAATAAAAATACGAATTATTAATCACCATTTAAAAAATTTAGAATCATAATAAAAATACGAATTATTAATCATCATCTAAAAAATTTAGAATCATAATAAAAATACGAATTATTAATCATCATCTAAAAAATTTAGAATCATAATAAAAATACGAATTATTAATCACCATCTAAAAAATTTAGAATCATAATAAAAATACGAATTATTAATCACCATCTAAAAAATTTAGAATCATAATAAAAATACGAATTATTAATCACCATCTAAAAAATTTAGAATCATAATAAAAATACGAATTATTAATCACCATGTAAAAAATTTAGAATCATAATAAAAATACGAATTATTAATCATCATCTAAAAAATTTAGAATCATAATAAAAATACGAATTATTAATCATCATCTAAAAAATTTAGAATCATAATAAAAATACGAATTATTAATCACCATCTAAAAAATTAAGAATCATAATAAAAATACGAATTATTAATCACCATTAAAAAAATTTAGAATCATAATAAAAATACGAATTATTAATCATCATCTAAAAAATTTAGAATCATAATAAAAATACGAATTATTAATCATCATCTAAAAAATTTAGAATCATAATAAAAATACGAATTATAAATCACCATCTAAAAAATTTAGAATCATAATAAAAATACGAATTATTAATCATCATCTAAAAAATTTAGAATCATAATAAAAATACGAATTATAAATCACCATCTAAAAAATTTAGAATCATAATAAAAATACGAATTATTAATCATCATCTAAAAATATTATTACTTTATTTTTTATTATTACTTTATTTTTTATTTATTTATTCACTTTGTTTGTTTATTTCTCGTTTTGCTTTTACCAACTGTGTATACCTTCTCTTTAAATGTATTTATTTAATGCATTTTAATTACATATGCGTAAAAATGGTCTCTAACACTTAGTCCGACGCGAGCCGTTTTTAAGGTCAGAACTCTACTCGAAAACGAATAGCCTATGCAAGAATATAGAACAGAGCTAGGACCAACTTTCTTACTACTATAGAAGGCAGAAGAACTTTATTTAAGTAGTATACTTAATATATGCAATCACCGTACGCTTGCTTGTATGTAAGTGTCCTCCATGATACCCATACCATACCAAACCACTGCACGTGGCTCATAATTTGACTGGCACTATATTTTTAACTGCAATACACATAATCCCAGCTGTGATACTAGGGCTAATTTTCTGAATAGATGCAACACTCTGCGCCTGACCTTAATGACTACAATCCCAAATCCCAACGAATTAGCTGTCCCTATAACTGGGAGGGAAAAACCCAATAGCTAGCTACGAAATCCTATACATTTTACCTCCAAGACGATTGCGTTTGTCTTACCTGCATGCATAAAAAAAAAAAAAAAAAAAATTTCCTCCCTTCTTCAGACTAAACCTTACCTGTAACTCAAAAATCCTAATGGAAATCCATCTGTAAATAAATAACCCCTCTGCTCTTGAACGCTAACAATCTACTCCTTCCAACCTATCCGCCACTAAACTCCCACATTGCTCCGGTGCTCCGCATCTGTAGTTGAATCGCTAACTTCCAGCCCCTAATCCCTCACATGCAAACTGTTTTAATAACCATCACTAAACATCTATACATTTCTACCTCTAAGGCATGCATTACAGCTCATTCCTATCCAGTAAGGGACTTAACAGCCTATGCACACAAAGGCAGGTACTTAACAGCCAAAGTACCCAGAAACAAAGCGATATGCACTACACAACTGTCTCGAGTTTTGCAACGATTAATTACGATATTGAAACGACACTCCTTGTTATGCAAAACGCCCCATGACTCTTACTAAAAAATACCTACAACTCCAACTCTATTCGCACCTACTGAAAACCTGCCCATATATATCTATTCACCTAATTACGCATGACTCAATACTTGCTGTCTTATCCATGTTATATTGCACTTACATCTTAACCCTCCTATCATCTAAAATAGCTCGGGCACAACTCGTAGCTCAATTCTTAATACCTACTCATACTGTAACACTATACTAGACCTAAGCTAACATTAATAAAATAAAAAAAAGGGTACGACTAAAATCACATTATCTCCTCCCTAACAACCCTCTTACAAACATAGACGCTTACACTGCATGAACTTCACCCACCCCCTTTATCCATTAACAAGTAAATAGCATGTCCCTAAATCACTTTGAGGAGTGTAACTAATCAGTAGATATAATCCCCAACAAACTAACCCAGTAACACTAACAACGCGGGGTCGCAGAAATACCTGGATTAGAACCTAGGCGCGGAGAAAACCCTCTCAGGGCTGACGGACCCAGTAGATCTTCCCAGATCATCCGTCTAGGAGAAGGAAAACTCTGAAACTAAACCAAAGGGGAGAGAGGCCTCTTCAGTCTTGGATGACAACCTTCCTAGAGCTGGTGACTCAAACAAATTCACCGGTTTGCAAACCTAAATTGCTTAAGGAGTAGATAGGCTCTGTCTATCGCCCGGCTTCCATACTCCTTCTTTGCCTATTAGACAAGCGCAGAGACACTATCTCAGTGATTCGACAGAAACACCCAGCGGTAGATCTTGTTTCCTGGCTAGGGCAATGAACGCCGTTCTTCCCCATTCCCAGCATGCCCCACCCCTAAAACTGAACATTTGGGAGTGCTTGAGTATAAGATATGCCTGAGCAGTTAGATTGGGTTGACCTTCTCCTAAAGGGTTGAGGGTACCGGATTGACAGTTCCTGGCTGCTGTTCCCGACTGGTAGTACAGGAGCCCTAACTCTTTGGTAGCGCTTAGAGCGGCTGCTCCATCAACAGTTGAATAATATCGGGTTGTTTGCAGTGCCATGACGCGCATGGAAAGGGACCCTGCACTCATCCCCGGTGGGCTTTCCTGAGGCCACAATCCTAATTGGAGAAAGGTCAGCTGATGGTCTACTTGTGATGCATGTCTGAAGCTCCGCATAACCTCTTGCTTAGCTCCCCCTTACCGAACTCTTAAAAAAAAATATGACGACAGTACAATCTAAAAATAAGCTTAAACCAGGATTAGGGACAAACAAATTCAACTTGCCTCCTCCCTTGAGGCTCTCATTCACAAATATCCGTGGGCTTAGAACTAACTTAGCTGATGTTGAAGCATTTCTCTTAACAAATACCCCGGATATCTTAGCACTAAGTGAGACTAACCTACACTCCTCCATTCCCTCTAACCACTTTAACATGCCTGGATATCTCCCACTCTGCCGTAAGGACTCTGACAGACATATGCACGGACTTGGAGTTTACATTCGTAATACCCTTCCCTTGACTAGAGAAACAAACCTAGAAACAGATGATCAAGCCTTTATGTGCTTTAGACTAAACGTGCAACACAGTATTAGCTACTATTATTTTCTCTACCGCTCTCCCTCGACTCAGGACTGCTCCATAATAAACAAAGTATCTGACAGCATAGACACGGCACTGTCCCTCGACACTAGCGCACAAATACATGTGTTTGGTGACTTTAATGTCCACCACAAAAACTGGCTTGGATTCTCTGCTCACACAGATGCAGCGGGCAGCACAACCCATAGCTTCGCTATATCTCACTCCCTATCACAAATTGTTACGTTTCCAACCCGTTTCCCTGACCAGGAAGAACAACACGCATCACTTCTAGATCTGTTTTTGACCACAGTTCCCGATGACTGCATAGCGAAGGCCCACAGCCCACTCGGGAACGCTGATCATGCAGTGATAATGGTTGAAATCGCCCTAAACTCTAGACCCAAAACTGAAGAGCCAGTGCTCAAAACAACGAGATATTATAATAAGGCTGACTGGGAAGCCATCAGGGAACTAATTAGAGATGCTCCATGGAAAAATATTTTCTCTCTCCCTGCTGAACAGTGTGCAAACGAGACCACTGACTGGTTCAAAACTGCAATCGAAGCGCATGTTCCCATGCGGAAATTTTATAGTAAGCCCCACTCTCCCCAATGGTTTACGTCGACTTGTGCAACTGCCATTACTCAAAAGCAGCATGCATACCGTAGGTTTAACCGACATAAGTCCAGTTCAAACAGACTGAAGTATATAGAAGCTAGAAATAACGTTAAGAAAGAAATAGCGACAGCTAAGAGAGAATTTACGGAAACCACTAAAAAGCGCATCGAAGCACAAAAACTAGGAACTCGAGACTTCTGGAAAATCTACAACAGTGTAGTAAATAATGGGCAATCGACAATTCCCCCACTAACCAACAATCACGAGGTTGTCTCCTCAGCAACCGACAAGGCTAACATGCTTGCCAGTCGGTTTGCCTCAAACTCCACACTGGACCCTTCCAACCACCCCCTACCTGACTTTCCTATGCGGACAGACGCCACACTAGACGATCTGAAAACCACCCCTGCTCAGGTGCATGCTATCATAAAAAACCTTGACACCTCAAAAGCATGTGGACCCGATCTTATCCCAGCTGTGCTATTAAAAAAGTGCTCAGCCGAAGTAGCTCCAGTTCTCTCCAAACTCTACAACAAATGTCTTAATGAAGCTTGCTTTCCGGGCTGTTGGAAAACTGCTTCTGTTGTACCAGTATTCAAGAATTCTGGTGAAAGGACAGACCCATCAAATTATCGCCCCATTAGCCTCCTTCCACTTTTTGCCAAAATATTTGAGACCATAATTAACCACGCTCTAATCCATCATCTTACAGATGCTAAACTACTGACTGACAAACAATATGGATTTAGACAAGCCCGTTCCACAGCAGACATCCTCACCGTGATCTCTGAACGTATATACCAATCACTGGACAAAGCGGGGGAAGGCAGAGCGGTAGCTCTAGATATATCTAAGGCTTTTGACAGGGTATGGCATGAGGGTCTCCTCAGTAAAATCAGATCATACGGTATCACTGGTAGAATACTTAACATAATTAAATCCTTCTTAGATAAGAGAAAAATCCAGGTAGTCCTCGACGGTCGCACATCTAAACAATATGATATAAATGCGGGAGTGCCCCAGGGTTCTATCCTTGGACCTCTATTGTTCCTGATATTCATAAATGACCTCCCCGACAACATTGCCTCTGAGATGGGTATATATGCTGATGACACTACACTCTATGGCAGACACGACAGGAAGACGAATGAACACATTTCTAAAGAAATGGCAGAAACACTAGAGGAAGACCTCCAATCTGTAGTGGAATGGGGACAAAAGTGGTTGGTCGCGTTCAATGCTGCCAAGACTAAACTAGTTTCATTCAATAATTACAAGAAACCCTCTCTACCACCAATAGCAATGGCCAACGACTCTTTATCTGAGAGTCCATCTTTCAAACTCCTTGGCCTAACGTTCACAGGAAACATGAGTTGGAACAATTACATTGAAGGCATTGCCAGGGCCGCTGCAAGAAAGGTGGGCTCTCTCTACCGTGCTAGAAAACTACTAACACCCGAAAGTATCCTGTACCTCTATAAGGCCACCATTCGCCCATGTATGGAGTATTGCTGCCACATCTGGGCTGGTGCATCTGCTACTAGTCTCTCGCTCCTTGACAAGGTTCAAAAGAGAGTCGCAAATCTGATAGGCCCTGAACTGGCATCTAAGCTTCAGCCTCTGTCCCATCGACGAAATGTTGCATCCATCTGCCTGTTCTACAAGTATTTTAGTGGTGAATGCTCTGATGAACTGCAATCACTTGTGCCCCCACGACGCGAGCACCCTCGACAAACCCGACAGGCTACTAGATCCCACCCCCACACTGTAGAGGTCCCTAGATGTAAAAGATCTTTTTACTCCAATAGTTTCTTCCCCAGAACCGCAAGACTCTGGAATTCCATTCCAGGTCCCTGCTTCCCCAACAGTACTGACGTGCAGAAGTTCAAGTGTAACGTGAACCGACACCTTGCTGCCCAAATCCCTACATAGTACCCCAGTAGTTGTTGCCCCTGATAGTAGCCCCCTACACCAAAGTGGCAATTTGCCTTGTTTGGGGTGAAAATGTAATAAAAAAAAAAAAAAAAAAAAAAAAAAAAAATTTAGAATCATAATAAAAATACGAATTATAAATCACCATCTAAAAAATTTAGAATCATAATAAAAATACGAATTATTAATCATCATCTAAAAAATTTAGAATCATAATAAAAATACGAATTATAAATCACCATCTAAAAAATTTAGAATCATAATAAAAATACGAATTATAAATCACCATCTAAAAAATTTAGAATCATAATAAAAATACGAATTATTAATCATCATCTAAAAAATTTAGAATCATAATAAAAATACGAATTATTAATCATCATCTAAAAAATTTAGAATCATAATAAAAATACGAATTATTAATCATCATCTAAAAAATTTAGAATCATAATAAAAATACGAATTATAAATCACCATCTAAAAAAGTTAGAATCATAATAAAAATACGAATTATTAATCATCATCTAAAAAATTTAGAATCATAATAAAAATACGAATTATTAATCATCATCTAAAAAATTTAGAATCATAATAAAAATACGAATTATTA
Source organism: Euprymna scolopes (assembly GCF_053919585.1). NCBI lineage: Eukaryota > Metazoa > Mollusca > Cephalopoda > Sepiida > Sepiolidae > Euprymna > Euprymna scolopes. The sequence continues at coordinate 104,259,200 of NC_136498.1, forward strand.
ATCATCATCTAAAAAATTTAGAATCATAATAAAAATACGAATTATTAATCACCATCTAAAAAATTTAGAATCATAATAAAAATACGAATTATTTATCACCATCTAAAAAATTTAGAATCATAATAAAAATACGAATTATTAATCACCATTTAAAAAATTTAGAATCATAATAAAAATACGAATTATTAATCATCATCTAAAAAATTTAGAATCATAATAAAAATACGAATTATTAATCATCATCTAAAAAATTTAGAATCATAATAAAAATACGAATTATTAATCATCATCTAAAAAATTTAGAATCATAATAAAAATACGAATTATTAATCATCATCTAAAAAATTTAGAATCATAATAAAAATACGAATTATTAATCATCATCTAAAAAATTTAGAATCATAATAAAAATACGAATTATTAATCATCATCTAAAAAATTTAGAAACATAATAAAAATACGAATTATTAATCATCATCTAAAAAATTTAGAATCATAATAAAAATACGAATTATTAATCACCATCTAAAAAATTTAGAATCATAATAAAAATACGAATTATTAATCACCATCTAAAAAATTTAGAATCATAATAAAAATACGAATTATTAATCATCATCTAAAAAATTTAGAATCATAATAAAAATACGAATTATTAATCTACATCTAAAAAATTTAGAATCATAATAAAAATACGAATTATTAATCACCATCTAAAAAATTTAGAATCATAATAAAAATACGAATTATTAATCACCATTTAAAAAATTTAGAATCATAATAAAAATACGAATTATTAATCACCATCTAAAAAATTTAGAATCATAATAAAAATACGAATTATTAATCATCATCTAAAAAATTTAGAATCATAATAAAAATACGAATTATTAATCACCATCTAAAAAATTTAGAATCATAATAAAAATACGAATTATTAATCACCATCTAAAAAATTCAGAATCATAATAAAAATACGAATTATTAATCACCATCTAAAAAATTTAGAATCATAATAAAATACGAATTATAAATCATCATCTAAAAAATTTAGAATCATAATAAAAATACGAATTATAAATCCCCATCTAAAAAATTTAGAATCATAATAAAAATACGAATTATTAATCATCATCTAAAAAATTTAGAATCATAATAAAAATACGAATTATTAATCACCATCTAAAAAATTTAGAATCATAATAAAAATACGAATTATTAATCACCATCTAAAGATTTAGAATCATAATAAAAATACGAATTATTAATCACCATCTAAAAAATTTAGAATCATAATAAAAATACGAATTATTAATCATCATCTAAAAAATTTAGAATCATAATAAAAATACGAATTATTAATCACCATCTAAAAAATTTAGAATCATAATAAAAATACGAATTATTTATCACCATCTAAAAAATTTAGAATCATAATAAAAATACGAATTATTAATCATCATCTAAAAAATTTAGAATCATAATAAAAATACGAATTATTAATCATCATCTAAAAAATTTACAATCATAATAAAAATACGAATTATTAATCATCATCTAAAAAATTTAGAATCATAATAAAAATACGAAGTATTAATCACCATCTAAAAAATTTAGAATCATAATAAAAATACGAATTATTAATCACCATCTAAAACATTTAGAATCATAATAAAAATACGAATTATTAATCACCATTTAAAAAATTTAGAATCATAATAAAAATACGAATTATTAATCATCATCTAAAAAATTTAGAATCATAATAAAAATACGAATTATTAACCATCATCTAAAAAATTTAGAATCATAATAACAATACGAATTATTAATCATCATCTAAAAAATTTAGAATCATAATAAAAATACGAATTATTAATCACCATCTAAAAAATTCAGAATCATAATAATAATACGAATTATTTATCACAATCTAAAAAATTTAGAATCATAATAAAAATACGAATTATTAATCACCATTTAAAAAATTTAGAATCATAATAAAAATACGAATTATTAATCATCATCTAAAAAATTTAGAATCATAATAAAAATACGAATTATTAATCATCATCTAAAAAATTTAGAATCATAATAAAAATACGAATTATTAATCATCATCTAAAAAATTTAGAATCATAATAAAAATACGAATTATTAATCATCATCTAAAAAATTTAGAATCATAATAAAAATACGAATTATTAATCACCATCTAAAAAATTTAGAATCATAATAAAAATACGAATTATTAATCACCATCTAAAAAATTTAGAATCATAATAAAAATACGAATTATTAATCATCATCTAAAAAATATAGAATCATAATAAAAATACGAATTATTAATCACCATCTAAAAAATTTAGAATCATAATAAAAATACGAATTATTAATCATCATCTAAAAAATTTAGAATCATAATAAAAATACGAATTATTAATCATCATCTAAAAAATTTAGAATCATAATAAAAATACGAATTATTAATCATCATCTAAAAAATTTAGAATCATAATAAAAATACGAATTATTAATCATCATCTAAAAAATTTAGAATCATAATAAAAATACGAATTATTAATCACCATCTAAAAAATTTAGAATCATAATAAAAATACGAATTATTAATCACCATCTAAAAAATTTAGAATCATAATAAAAATACGAATTATTAATCACCATCTAAAAAATTTAGAATCATAATAAAAATACGAATTATTAATCACCATCTAAAGATTTAGAATCATAATAAAAATACGAATTATTAATCACCATCTAAAAAATTTAGAATCATAATAAAAATACGAATTATTAATCATCATCTAAAAAATTTAGAATCATAATAAAAATACGAATTATTAATCACCATCTAAAAAATTTAGAATCATAATAAAAATACGAATTATTTATCACCATCTAAAAAATTTAGAATCATAATAAAAATACGAATTATTAATCATCATCTAAAAAATTTAGAATCATAATAAAAATACGAATTATTAATCATCATCTAAAAAATTTAGAATCATAATAAAAATACGAATTATTAATCATCATCTAAAAAATTTAGAATCATAATAAAAATACGAAGTATTAATCACCATCTAAAAAATTTAGAATCATAATAAAAATACGAATTATTAATCACCATCTAAAACATTTAGAATCATAATAAAAATACGAATTATTAATCACCATTTAAAAAATTTAGAATCATAATAAAAATACGAATTATAATTCATCATCTAAAAAATTTAGAATCATAATAAAAATACGAATTATTAACCATCATCTAAAAAATTTAGAATCATAATAACAATACGAATTATTAATCATCATCTAAAAAATTTAGAATCATAATAAAAATACGAATTATTAATCACCATCTAAAAAATTCAGAATCATAATAAAAATACGAATTATTTATCACAATCTAAAAAATTTAGAATCATAATAAAAATACGAATTATTAATCACCATTTAAAAAATTTAGAATCATAATAAAAATTCGAATTATTAATCATCATCTAAAAAATTTAGAATCATAATAAAAATACGAATTATTAATCATCATCTAAAAAATTTAGAATCATAATAAAAATACGAATTATTAATCATCATCTAAAAAATTTAGAATCATAATAAAAATACGAATTATTAATCATCATCTAAAAAATTTAGAATCATAATAAAAATACGAATTATTAATCACCATCTAAAAAATTTAGAATCATAATAAAAATACGAATTATTAATCACCATCTAAAAAATTTAGAATCATAATAAAAATACGAATTATTAATCATCATCTAAAAAATATAGAATCATAATAAAAATACGAATTATTAATCACCATCTAAAAAATTTAGAATCATAATAAAAATACGAATTATTAATCATCATCTAAAAAATTTAGAATCATAATAAAAATACGAATTATTAATCATCATCTAAAAAATTTAGAATCATAATAAAAATACGAATTATTAATCATCATCTAAAAAATTTAGAATCATAATAAAAATACGAATTATTAATCATCATCTAAAAAATTTAGAATCATAATAAAAATACGAATTATTAATCACCATCTAAAAAATTTAGAATCATAATAAAAATACGAATTATTAATCACCATCTAAAAAATTTAGAATCATAATAAAAATACGAATTATTAATCATCATCTAAAAAATATAGACTCATAATAAAAATACGAATTATTAATCACCATCTAAAAAATTTAGAATCATAATAAAAATACGAATTATTAATCACCATCTAAAAAATTTAGAATCATAATAAAAATACGAATTATTAATCACCATTTAAAAAATTTAGAATCATAATAAAAATACGAATTATTAATCACCATCTAAAAAATTTAGAATCATAATAAAAATACAAATTATTAATCATCATCTAAAAATTTAGAATCATAATAAAAATACGAATTATTAATCACCATCTAAAAAATTTAGAATCATAATAAAAATACGAATTATTAATCACCATCTAAAAAATTTAGAATCATAATAAAAATACGAATTATTAATCACCATCTAAAAAATTTAGAATCATAATAAAATACGAATTATAAATCATCATCTAAAAAATTTAGAATCATAATAAAAATACGAATTATAAATCCCCATCTAAAAAATTTAGAATCATAATAAAAATACGAATTATTAATCATCATCTAAAAAATTTAGAATCATAATAAAAATACGAATTATTAATCACCATCTAAAAAATTTAGAATCATTATAAAAATACGAATTATTAATCACCATCTTAAGATTTAGAATCATAATAAAAATACGAATTATTAATCACCATCTAAAAAATTTAGAATCATAATAAAAATACGAATTATTAATCATCATCTAAAAAATTTAAAATCATAATAAAAATACGAATTATTAATCACCATCTAAAAAATTTAGAATCATAATAAAAATACGAATTATTAATCACTATCTAAAAAATTTAGAATCATAATAAAAATACGAATTATTAATCATCATCTAAAAAATTTAGAATCATAATAAAAATACGAATTATTAATCATCATCTAAAAAATTTAGAATCATAATAAAAATACGAATTATTAATCACCATCTAAAAAATTTAGAATCATAATAAAAATACGAATTATTAATCATCATCTAAAAAATTTAGAATCATAATAAAAATACGAATTATTAATCACCATCTAAAAAATTTAGAATCATAATAAAAATACGAATTATTAATCATCATCTAAAAAATTTAGAATCATAATAAAAATACGAATTATTAATCATCATCTAAAAAATTTAGAATCATAATAAAAATACGAATTATTAATCACCATCTAAAAAATTTAGAATCATAATAAAAATACGAATTATTAATCACCATCTAAAAAATTTAGAATCATAATAAAAATACGAATTATTAATCATCATCTAAAAAATTTAGAAACATAATAAAAATACGAATTATTAATCACCATCTAAAAAATTTAGAATCATAATAAAAATACGAATTTTTAATCACCATCTAAAAAATTTAGAATCATAATAAAAATACGAATTATTAATCACCATTTAAAAAATTTAGAATCATAATAAAAATACGAATTATTAATCACCATCTAAAAAATTTAGAATCATAATAAAAATACGAATTATTAATCATCATCTAAAAAATTTAGAATCATAATAAAAATACGAATTATTAATCACCATCTAAAAAATTTAGAATCATAATAAAAATACGAATTATTAATCATCATCTAAAAAATTTAGAATCATAATAAAAATACGAATTATTAATCACCATCTAAAAAATTTAGAATCATAATAAAATACGACTTATAAATCATCATCTAAAAAATTTAGAATCATAATAAAAATACGAATTATAAATCCCCATCTAAAAAATTTAGAATCATAATAAAAATACGAATTATTAATCACCATCTAAAAAATTTAGAATCATAATAAAAATACGAATTATTAATCATCATCTAAAAAATTTAGAATCATAATAAAAATACGAATTATTAATCACCATCTAAAAAATTTAGAATCATAATAAAAATACGAATTATTAATCACCATCTAAAAAATTTAGAATCATAATGAAAATACGAATTATTAATCACCATCTAAAAAATTTAGAATCAGAATAAAAATACGAATTATAAATCACCATCTAAAAAATTTAGAATCATAATAAAAATACGAATTATAAATCACCATCTAAAGATTTAGAATCATAATAAAAATACGAATTATTAATCACCATCTAAAAAATTTAGAATCATAATAAAAATACGAATTATTAATCATCATCTAAAATATTTAGAATCATAATAAAAATACGAATTATTAATCACCATCTAAAAAATTTAGAATCAGAATAAAAATACGAATTATAAATCACCATCTAAAAAATTTAGAATCATAATAAAAATACGAATTATTAATCACCATCTAAAAAATTTAGAATCATAATAAAAATACGAATTATTAATCACCATCTAAAGATTTAGAATCATAATAAAAATACGAATTATTAATCACCATCTAAAAAATTTAGAATCATAATAAAAATACGAATTATTAATCATCATCTAAAAAATTTAGAATCATAATAAAAATACGAATTATTAATCACCATCTAAAAAATATAGAATCAGAATAAAAATACGAATTATAAATCACCATCTAAAAAATTTAGAATCATAATAAAAATACGAATTATTAATCACCATCTAAAAAATTTAGAATCATAATAAAAATACGAATTATTAATCACCATCTAAAGATGTAGAATCATAATAAAAATACGAATTATTAATCACCATCTAAAAAATTTAGAATCATAATAAAAATACGGATTATTAATCATCATCTAAAAAATTTAGAATCATAATAAAAATACGAATTATTAATCATCATCTAAAAAATTTAGAAACATAATAAAAATACGAATTATTAATCATCATCTAAAAAATTTAGAATCATAATAAAAATACGAATTATTAATCACCATCTAAAAAATTTAGAATCATAATAAAAATACGAATTATTAATCACCATCTAAAAAATTTAGAATCATAATAAAAATACGAATTATTAATCATCATCTAAAAAATTTAGAATCATAATAAAATTACGAATTATTAATCACCATCTAAAAAATTTAGAATCATAATAAAAATACGAATTATTAATCATCATCTAAAAAATTTAGAATCATAATAAAAATACGAATTATTAATCATCATCTAAAAAATTTAGAATCATAATAAAAATACGAATTATTAATCATCATCTAAAAAATTTAGAATCATAATAAAATACGAATTATAAATCATCATCTAAGAAAGTTAGAATCATAATAAAAATACGAATTATTAATCATCATCTAAAAAATTTAGAATCATAATAAAAATACGAATTATTAATCACCATTTAAAAAATTTAGAATCATAATAAAAATACGAATTATTAATCATCATCTAAAAAATTTAGAATCATAATAAAAATACGAATTATTAATCATCATCTAAAAAATTTAGAATCATAATAAAAATACGAATTATAAATCACCATCTAAAAAATTTAGAATCATAATAAAAATACGAATTATTAATCATCATCTAAAGATTTAGAATCATAATAAAAATACGAATTATTAATCACCATCTAAAAAATTTAGAATCATAATAAAAATACGAATTATTAATCATCATCTAAAAAATTTAGAATCATAATAAAAATACGAATTATTAATCACCATCTAAAAAATTTAGAATCATAATAAAAATACGAATTATTTATCACCATCTAAAAAATTTAGAATCATAATAAAAATACGAATTATTAATCATCATCTAAAAAATTTAGAATCATAATAAAAATACGAATTATTAATCATCATCTAAAAAATTTAGAATCATAATAAAAATACGAATTATTAATCATCATCTAAAAAATTTAGAATCATAATAAAAATACGAAGTATTAATCACCATCTAAAAAATTTAGAATCATAATAAAAATACGAATTATTAATCACCATCTAAAACATTTAGAATCATAATAAAAATACGAATTATTAATCACCATTTAAAAAATTTAGAATCATAATAAAAATACGAATTATTAATCATCATCTAAAAAATTTAGAATCATAATAAAAATACGAATTATTAACCATCATCTAAAAAATTTAGAATCATAATAACAATACGAATTATTAATCATCATCTAAAAAATTTAGAATCATAATAAAAATACGAATTATTAATCACCATCTAAAAAATTCAGAATCATAATAATAATACGAATTATTTATCACAATCTAAAAAATTTAGAATCATAATAAAAATACGAATTATTAATCACCATTTAAAAAATTTAGAATCATAATAAAAATACGAATTATTAATCATCATCTAAAAAATTTAGAATCATAATAAAAATACGAATTATTAATCATCATCTAAAAAATTTAGAATCATAATAAAAATACGAATTATTAATCATCATCTAAAAAATTTAGAATCATAATAAAAATACGAATTATTAATCATCATCTAAAAAATTTAGAATCATAATAAAAATACGAATTATTAATCACCATCTAAAAAATTTAGAATCATAATAAAAATACGAATTATTAATCACCATCTAAAAAATTTAGAATCATAATAAAAATACGAATTATTAATCATCATCTAAAAAATATAGAATCATAATAAAAATACGAATTATTAATCACCATCTAAAAAATTTAGAATCATAATAAAAATACGAATTATTAATCATCATCTAAAAAATTTAGAATCATAATAAAAATACGAATTATTAATCATCATCTAAAAAATTTAGAATCATAATAAAAATACGAATTATTAATCATCATCTAAAAAATTTAGAATCATAATAAAAATACGAATTATTAATCATCATCTAAAAAATTTAGAATCATAATAAAAATACGAATTATTAATCACCATCTAAAAAATTTAGAATCATAATAAAAATACGAATTATTAATCACCATCTAAAAAATTTAGAATCATAATAAAAATACGAATTATTAATCACCATCTAAAAAATTTAGAATCATAATAAAAATACGAATTATTAATCACCATCTAAAGATTTAGAATCATAATAAAAATACGAATTATTAATCACCATCTAAAAAATTTAGAATCATAATAAAAATACGAATTATTAATCATCATCTAAAAAATTTAGAATCATAATAAAAATACGAATTATTAATCACCATCTAAAAAATTTAGAATCATAATAAAAATACGAATTATTTATCACCATCTAAAAAATTTAGAATCATAATAAAAATACGAATTATTAATCATCATCTAAAAAATTTAGAATCATAATAAAAATACGAATTATTAATCATCATCTAAAAAATTTAGAATCATAATAAAAATACGAATTATTAATCATCATCTAAAAAATTTAGAATCATAATAAAAATACGAAGTATTAATCACCATCTAAAAAATTTAGAATCATAATAAAAATACGAATTATTAATCACCATCTAAAACATTTAGAATCATAATAAAAATACGAATTATTAATCACCATTTAAAAAATTTAGAATCATAATAAAAATACGAATTATTAATCATCATCTAAAAAATTTAGAATCATAATAAAAATACGAATTATTAACCATCATCTAAAAAATTTAGAATCATAATAACAATACGAATTATTAATCATCATCTAAAAAATTTAGAATCATAATAAAAATACGAATTATTAATCACCATCTAAAAAATTCAGAATCATAATAAAAATACGAATTATTTATCACAATCTAAAAAATTTAGAATCATAATAAAAATACGAATTATTAATCACCATTTAAAAAATTTAGAATCATAATAAAAATTCGAATTATTAATCATCATCTAAAAAATTTAGAATCATAATAAAAATACGAATTATTAATCATCATCTAAAAAATTTAGAATCATAATAAAAATACGAATTATTAATCATCATCTAAAAAATTTAGAATCATAATAAAAATACGAATTATTAATCATCATCTAAAAAATTTAGAATCATAATAAAAATACGAATTATTAATCACCATCTAAAAAATTTAGAATCATAATAAAAATACGAATTATTAATCACCATCTAAAAAATTTAGAATCATAATAAAAATACGAATTATTAATCATCATCTAAAAAATATAGAATCATAATAAAAATACGAATTATTAATCACCATCTAAAAAATTTAGAATCATAATAAAAATACGAATTATTAATCATCATCTAAAAAATTTAGAATCATAATAAAAATACGAATTATTAATCATCATCTAAAAAATTTAGAATCATAATAAAAATACGAATTATTAATCATCATCTAAAAAATTTAGAATCATAATAAAAATACGAATTATTAATCATCATCTAAAAAATTTAGAATCATAATAAAAATACGAATTATTAATCACCATCTAAAAAATTTAGAATCATAATAAAAATACGAATTATTAATCACCATCTAAAAAATTTAGAATCATAATAAAAATACGAATTATTAATCATCATCTAAAAAATATAGACTCATAATAAAAATACGAATTATTAATCACCATCTAAAAAATTTAGAATCATAATAAAAATACGAATTATTAATCACCATCTAAAAAATTTAGAATCATAATAAAAATACGAATTATTAATCACCATTTAAAAAATTTAGAATCATAATAAAAATACGAATTATTAATCACCATCTAAAAAATTTAGAATCATAATAAAAATACAAATTATTAATCATCATCTAAAAATTTAGAATCATAATAAAAATACGAATTATTAATCACCATCTAAAAAATTTAGAATCATAATAAAAATACGAATTATTAATCACCATCTAAAAAATTTAGAATCATAATAAAAATACGAATTATTAATCACCATCTAAAAAATTTAGAATCATAATAAAATACGAATTATAAATCATCATCTAAAAAATTTAGAATCATAATAAAAATACGAATTATAAATCCCCATCTAAAAAATTTAGAATCATAATAAAAATACGAATTATTAATCATCATCTAAAAAATTTAGAATCATAATAAAAATACGAATTATTAATCACCATCTAAAAAATTTAGAATCATTATAAAAATACGAATTATTAATCACCATCTTAAGATTTAGAATCATAATAAAAATACGAATTATTAATCACCATCTAAAAAATTTAGAATCATAATAAAAATACGAATTATTAATCATCATCTAAAAAATTTAAAATCATAATAAAAATACGAATTATTAATCACCATCTAAAAAATTTAGAATCATAATAAAAATACGAATTATTAATCACTATCTAAAAAATTTAGAATCATAATAAAAATACGAATTATTAATCATCATCTAAAAAATTTAGAATCATAATAAAAATACGAATTATTAATCATCATCTAAAAAATTTAGAATCATAATAAAAATACGAATTATTAATCACCATCTAAAAAATTTAGAATCATAATAAAAATACGAATTATTAATCATCATCTAAAAAATTTAGAATCATAATAAAAATACGAATTATTAATCACCATCTAAAAAATTTAGAATCATAATAAAAATACGAATTATTAATCATCATCTAAAAAATTTAGAATCATAATAAAAATACGAATTATTAATCATCATCTAAAAAATTTAGAATCATAATAAAAATACGAATTATTAATCACCATCTAAAAAATTTAGAATCATAATAAAAATACGAATTATTAATCACCATCTAAAAAATTTAGAATCATAATAAAAATACGAATTATTAATCATCATCTAAAAAATTTAGAAACATAATAAAAATACGAATTATTAATCACCATCTAAAAAATTTAGAATCATAATAAAAATACGAATTTTTAATCACCATCTAAAAAATTTAGAATCATAATAAAAATACGAATTATTAATCACCATTTAAAAAATTTAGAATCATAATAAAAATACGAATTATTAATCACCATCTAAAAAATTTAGAATCATAATAAAAATACGAATTATTAATCATCATCTAAAAAATTTAGAATCATAATAAAAATACGAATTATTAATCACCATCTAAAAAATTTAGAATCATAATAAAAATACGAATTATTAATCATCATCTAAAAAATTTAGAATCATAATAAAAATACGAATTATTAATCACCATCTAAAAAATTTAGAATCATAATAAAATACGACTTATAAATCATCATCTAAAAAATTTAGAATCATAATAAAAATACGAATTATAAATCCCCATCTAAAAAATTTAGAATCATAATAAAAATACGAATTATTAATCACCATCTAAAAAATTTAGAATCATAATAAAAATACGAATTATTAATCATCATCTAAAAAATTTAGAATCATAATAAAAATACGAATTATTAATCACCATCTAAAAAATTTAGAATCATAATAAAAATACGAATTATTAATCACCATCTAAAAAATTTAGAATCATAATGAAAATACGAATTATTAATCACCATCTAAAAAATTTAGAATCAGAATAAAAATACGAATTATAAATCACCATCTAAAAAATTTAGAATCATAATAAAAATACGAATTATAAATCACCATCTAAAGATTTAGAATCATAATAAAAATACGAATTATTAATCACCATCTAAAAAATTTAGAATCATAATAAAAATACGAATTATTAATCATCATCTAAAATATTTAGAATCATAATAAAAATACGAATTATTAATCACCATCTAAAAAATTTAGAATCAGAATAAAAATACGAATTATAAATCACCATCTAAAAAATTTAGAATCATAATAAAAATACGAATTATTAATCACCATCTAAAAAATTTAGAATCATAATAAAAATACGAATTATTAATCACCATCTAAAGATTTAGAATCATAATAAAAATACGAATTATTAATCACCATCTAAAAAATTTAGAATCATAATAAAAATACGAATTATTAATCATCATCTAAAAAATTTAGAATCATAATAAAAATACGAATTATTAATCACCATCTAAAAAATATAGAATCAGAATAAAAATACGAATTATAAATCACCATCTAAAAAATTTAGAATCATAATAAAAATACGAATTATTAATCACCATCTAAAAAATTTAGAATCATAATAAAAATACGAATTATTAATCACCATCTAAAGATGTAGAATCATAATAAAAATACGAATTATTAATCACCATCTAAAAAATTTAGAATCATAATAAAAATACGGATTATTAATCATCATCTAAAAAATTTAGAATCATAATAAAAATACGAATTATTAATCATCATCTAAAAAATTTAGAAACATAATAAAAATACGAATTATTAATCATCATCTAAAAAATTTAGAATCATAATAAAAATACGAATTATTAATCACCATCTAAAAAATTTAGAATCATAATAAAAATACGAATTATTAATCACCATCTAAAAAATTTAGAATCATAATAAAAATACGAATTATTAATCATCATCTAAAAAATTTAGAATCATAATAAAATTACGAATTATTAATCACCATCTAAAAAATTTAGAATCATAATAAAAATACGAATTATTAATCATCATCTAAAAAATTTAGAATCATAATAAAAATACGAATTATTAATCATCATCTAAAAAATTTAGAATCATAATAAAAATACGAATTATTAATCATCATCTAAAAAATTTAGAATCATAATAAAATACGAATTATAAATCATCATCTAAGAAAGTTAGAATCATAATAAAAATACGAATTATTAATCATCATCTAAAAAATTTAGAATCATAATAAAAATACGAATTATTAATCACCATTTAAAAAATTTAGAATCATAATAAAAATACGAATTATTAATCATCATCTAAAAAATTTAGAATCATAATAAAAATACGAATTATTAATCATCATCTAAAAAATTTAGAATCATAATAAAAATACGAATTATAAATCACCATCTAAAAAATTTAGAATCATAATAAAAATACGAATTATTAATCATCATCTAAAAAATTTAGAATCATAATAAAAATACGAATTATAAATCACCATCTAAAAAATTTAGAATCATAATAAAAATACGAATTATTAATCATCATCTAAAAAATTTAGAATCATAATAAAAATACGAATTATAAATCACCATCTAAAAAATTTAGAATCATAATAAAAATACGAATTATTAATCATCATCTAAAAAATTTAGAATCATAATAAAAATACGAATTATAAATCACCATCTAAAAAATTTAGAATCATAATAAAAATACGAATTATAAATCACCATCTAAAAAATTTAGAATCATAATAAAAATACGAATTATTAATCATCATCTAAAAAATTTAGAATCATAATAAAAATACGAATTATTAATCATCATCTAAAAAATTTAGAATCATAATAAAAATACGAATTATTAATCATCATTTAAAAAATTTAGAATCATAATAAAAATACGAATTATAAATCACCATCTAAAAAAGTTAGAATCATAATAAAAATACGAATTATTAATCATCATCTAAAAAATTTAGAATCATAATAAAAATACGAATTATTAATCACCATCTAAAAAATTTAGAATCATAATAAAAATACGAATTATTAATCATCATCTAAAAAATTTAGAATCATAATAAAAATACGAATTATTAATCACCATCTAAAAAATTTAGAATCATAATAAAAATACGAATTATTAATCACCATCTAAAAAATTTAGAATCATAATAAAAATACGAATTATAAATCACCATCTAAAAAATTTAGAATCATAATAAAAATACGAATTATTAATCATCATCTAAAAAATTTAGAATCATAATAAAAATACGAATTATTAATCATCATCTAAAAAATTTAGAATCATAATAAAAATACGAATTATTAATCATCATCTAAAAAATTTAGAATCATAATAAAAATACGAATTATTAATCATCATCTAAAAAATTTAGAATCATAATAAAAATACGAATTATTAATCACCATCTAAAAAATTTAGAATCATAATAAAAATACGAATTATTAATCACCATCTAAAAAATTTAGAATCATAATAAAAATACGAATTATTAATCATCATCTAAAAAATTTAGAATCATAATAAAAATACGAATTATTAATCACCATCTAAAAAATTTAGAATCATAATAAAAATACGAATTATTAATCACCATCTAAAAAATTTAGAATCATAATAAAAATACGAATTATTAATCACCATCTAAAGATTAGGATCATAATAAAAATACGAATTATTAATCACCATCTAAAAAATTTAGAATCATAATAAAAATACGAATTATTAATCATCATCTAAAAAATTTAGAATCATAATAAAAATACGAATTATTAATCACCATCTAAAAAATTTAGAATCATAATAAAAATACGAATTATTAATCACCATCTAAAAAATTTAGAATCATAATAAAAATACGAATTATTAATCATCATCTAAAAAATTTAGAATCATAATAAAAATACGAATTATTAATCATCATCTAAAAAATTTAGAATCATAATAAAAATACGAATTATTAATCACCATCTAAAAAATTTAGAATCATAATAAAAATACGAATTATTAATCACCATCTAAAAAATTTAGAATCATAATAAAAATACGAATTATTAATCACCATATAAAAAATTTAGAATCATAATAAAAATACGAATTATTAATCATCATCTAAAAAATTTAGAATCATAATAAAAATACGAATTATTAATCATCATCTAAAAAATTTAGAATCATAATAACAATACGAATTATTAATCATCATCTAAAAAATTTAGAATCATAATAAAAATACGAATTATTAATCACCATCTAAAAAATTTAGAATCATAATAAAAATACGAATTATTAATCACCATCTAAAAAATTTAGAATCATAATAAAAATACGAATTATTAATCACCATTTAAAAAATTTAGAATCATAATAAAAATACGAATTATTAATCATCATCTAAAAAATTTAGAATCATAATAAAAATACGAATTATTAATCATCATCTAAAAAATTTAGAATCATAATAAAAATACGAATTATTAATCATCATCTAAAAAATTTAGAATCATAATAAAAATACGAATTATTAATCACCATCTAAAAAATTTAGAATCATAATAAAAATACGAATTATTAATCACCATCTAAAAAATTTAGAATCATAATAAAAATACGAATTATTAATCATCATCTAAAGATTTAGAATCATAATAAAAATACGAATTATTAATCACCATCTAAAAAATTTAGAATCATAATAAAAATACGAATTATTAATCATCATCTAAAAAATTTAGAATCATAATAAAAATACGAATTATTAATCATCATCTAAAAAATTTAGAATCATAATAAAAATACGAATTATTAATCATCATCTAAAAAATTTAGAATCATAATAAAAATACGAATTATTAATCATCATCTAAAAAATTTAAAATCATAATAAAAATACGAATTATTAATCACCATCTAAAAAATTTAGAATCATAATAAAAATACGAATTATTAATCACTATCTAAAAAATTTAGAATCATAATAAAAATACGAATTATTAATCATCATCTAAAAAATTTAGAATCATAATAAAAATACGAATTATTAATCATAATCTAAAAAATTTAGAATCATAATAAAAATACGAATTATTAATCATCATCTAAAAAATTTAGAATCATAATAAAAATACGAATTATTAATCACCATCTAAAAAATTTAGAATCATAATAAAAATACGAATTATTAATCACCATCTAAAAAATTTAGAATCATAATAAAAATACGAATTATTTATCACCATTTAAAAAATTTAGAATCATAATAAAAATACGAATTATTAATCACCATCTAAAAAATTTAGAATCATAATAAAAATACGAATTATTAATCATCATCTAAAAATTTAGAATCATAATAAAAATACGAATTATTAATCACCATCTAAAAAATTTAGAATCATAATAAAAATACGAATTATTAATCACCATCTAAAAAATTTAGAATCATAATAAAAATACGAATTATTAATCACCATCTAAAAAATTTAGAATCATAATAAAATACGAATTATAAATCATCATCTAAAAAATTTAGAATCATAATAAAAATACGAATTATAAATCCCCATCTAAAAAATTTAGAATCATAATAAAAATACGAATTATTAATCATCATCTAAAAAATTTAGAATCATAATAAAAATACGAATTATTAATCACCATCTAAAAAATTTAGAATCATTATAAAAATACGAATTATTAATCACCATCTAAAGATTTAGAATCATAATAAAAATACGAATTATTAATCACCATCTAAAAAATTTAGAATCATAATAAAAATACGAATTATTAATCATCATCTAAAAAATTTAGAATCATAATAAAAATACGAATTATAAATCACCATCTAAAAAATTTAGAATCATAATAAAAATACGAATTATTAATCATCATCTAAAAAATTTAGAATCATAATAAAAATACGAATTATTAATCACCATCTAAAAAATTTAGAATCATAATAAAAATACGAATTATTAATCACCATCTAAAGATTTAGAATCATAATAAAAATACTAATTATTAATCACCATCTAAAAAATTTAGAATCATAATAAAAATACGAATTATTAATCATCATCTAACAAATTTAGAATCATAATAAAAATACGAATTATTAATCACCATCTAAAAAATTTAGAATCATAATAAAAATACGAATAATTAATCATCATCTAAAAAATTTAGAATCATAATAAAAATACGAATTATTAATCACCATCTAAAAAATTTAGAATCATAATAAAAATACGAATTATTAATCATCATCTAAAAAATTTAGAATCATAATAAAAATACGAATTATTAATCATCATCTAAAAAATTTAGAATCATAATAAAAATACGAATTATTAATCACCATCTAAAAAATTTAGAATCATAATAAAAATACGAATTATTAATCACCATCTAAAAAATTTAGAATCATAATAAAAATACGAATTATTAATCATCATCTAAAAAATTTAGAAACATAATAAAAATACGAATTATTAATCACCATCTAAAAAATTTAGAATCATAATAAAAATACGAATTTTTAATCACCATCTAAAAAATTTAGTATCATAATAAAAATACGAATTATTAATCACCATTTAAAAAATTTAGAATCATAATAAAAATACGAATTATTAATCACCATCTAAAAAATTTAGAATCATAATAAAAATACGAATTATTAATCATCATCTAAAAAATTTAGAATCATAATAAAAATACGAATTATTAATCACCATCTAAAAAATTTAGAATCATAATAAAAATACGAATTATTAATCATCATCTAAAAAATTTAGAATCATAATAAAAATACGAATTATTAATCATCATCTAAAAAATTTAGAATCATAATAAAATACGACTTATAAATCATCATCTAAAAAATTTAGAATCATAATAAAAATACGAATTATAAATCCCCATCTAAAAAATTTAGAATCATAATAAAAATACGAATTATTAATCACCATCTAAAAAATTTAGAATCATAAAAAAAATACGAATTATTAATCATCATCTAAAAAATTTAGAATCATAATAAAAATACGAATTATTAATCACCATCTAAAAAATTTAGAATCATAATAAAAATACGAATTATTAATCACCATCTAAAAAATTTAGAATCATAATGAAAATACGAATTATTAATCACCATCTAAACAATTTAGAATCAGAATAAAAATACGAATTATAAATCACCATCTAAAAAATTTAGAATCATAATAAAAATACGAATTATAAATCACCATCTAAAGATTTAGAATCATAATAAAAATACGAATTATTAATCACCATCTAAAAAATTTAGAATCATAATAAAAATACGAATTATTAATCATCATCTAAAATATTTAGAATCATAATAAAAATACGAATTATTAATCACCATCTAAAAAATTTAGAATCAGAATAAAAATACGAATTATAAATCACCATCTAAAAAATTTAGAATCATAATAAAAATACGAATTATTAATCACCATCTAAAAAATTTAGAATCATAATAAAAATACGAATTATTAATCACCATCTAAAGATTTAGAATCATAATAAAAATACGAATTATTAATCACCATCTAAAAAATTTAGAATCATAATAAAAATACGAATTATTAATCATCATCTAAAAAATTTAGAATCATAATAAAAATACGAATTATTAATCACCATCTAAAAAATATAGAATCAGAATAAAAATACGAATTATAAATCACCATCTAAAAAATTTAGAATCATAATAAAAATACGAATTATTTATCACAATCTAAAAAATTTAGAATCATAATAAAAATACGAATTATTAATCACCATTTAAAAAATTTAGAATCATAATAAAAATACGAATTATTAATCATCGTCTAAAAAATTTAGAATCATAATAAAAATACGAATTATTAATCATCATCTAAAAAATTTAGAATCATAATAAAAATACGAATTATTAATCATCATCTAAAAAATTTAGAATCATAATAAAAATACGAATTATTAATCACCATCTAAAAAATTTAGAATCATAATAAAAATACGAATTATTAATCACCATCTAAAAAATTTAGAATCATAATAAAAATACGAATTATTAATCATCATCTAAAGATTTAGAATCATAATAAAAATACGAATTATTAATCACCATCTAAAAAATTTAGAATCATAATAAAAATACGAATTATTAATCATCATCTAAAAAATTTAGAATCATAATAAAAATACGAATTATTAATCATCATCTAAAAAATTTAGAATCATAATAAAAATACGAATTATTAATCATCATCTAAAAAATTTAGAATCATAATAAAAATACGAATTATTAATCATCATCTAAAAAATTTAGAATCATAATAAAAATACGAATTATTAATCATCATCTAAAAAATTTAGAATCATAATAAAAATACGAATTATTAATCATCATCTAAAAAATTTAGAATCATAATAAAAATACGAATTATTAATCACCATCTAAAAAATTTAGAATCATAATAAAAATACGAATTATTAATCACCATCTAAAAAATTTAGAATCATAATAAAAATACGAATTATTAATCATCATCTAAAAAATATAGAATCATAATAAAAATACGAATTATTAATCACCATCTAAAAAATTTAGAATCATAATAAAAATACGAATTATTAATCACCATCTAAAAAATTTAGAATCATAATAAAAATACGAATTATTTATCACCATTTAAAAAATTTAGAATCATAATAAAAATACGAATTATTAATCACCATCTAAAAAATTTAGAATCATAATAAAAATACGAATTATTAATCATCATCTAAAAATTTAGAATCATAATAAAAATACGAATTATTAATCACCATCTAAAAAATTTAGAATCATAATAAAAATACGAATTATTAATCACCATCTAAAAAATTTAGAATCATAATAAAAATACGAATTATTAATCACCATCTAAAAAATTTAGAATCATAATAAAATACGAATTATAAATCATCATCTAAAAAATTTAGAATCATAATAAAAATACGAATTATAAATCCCCATCTAAAAAATTTAGAATCATAATAAAAATACGAATTATTAATCATCATCTAAAAAATTTAGAATCATAATAAAAATACGAATTATTAATCACCATCTAAAAAATTTAGAATCATTATAAAAATACGAATTATTAATCACCATCTAAAGATTTAGAATCATAATAAAAATACGAATTATTAATCACCATCTAAAAAATTTAGAATCATAATAAAAATACGAATTATTAATCATCATCTAAAAAATTTAAAATCATAATAAAAATACGAATTATTAATCACCATCTAAAAAATTTAGAATCATAATAAAAATACGAATTATTAATCACTATCTAAAAAATTTAGAATCATAATAAAAATACGAATTATTAATCATCATCTAAAAAATTTAGAATCATAATAAAAATACGAATTATTAATCATAATCTAAAAAATTTAGAATCATAATAAAAATACGAATTATTAATCATCATCTAAAAAATTTAGAATCATAATAAAAATACGAATTATTAATCACCATCTAAAAAATTTAGAATCATAATAAAAATACGAATTATTAATCACCATCTAAAAAATTTAGAATCATAATAAAAATACGAATTATTAATCATCATCTAAAAAATTTAGAATCATAATAAAAATACGAATTATTAATCACCATCTAAAAAATTTAGAATCATAATAAAAATACGAATTATTAATCATCATCTAAAAAATTTAGAATCATAATAAAAATACGAATTATTAATCATCATCTAAAAAATTTAGAATCACAATAAAAATACGAATTATTAATCACCATCTAAAAAATTTAGAATCATAATAAAAATACGAATTATTAATCACCATCTAAAAAATTTAGAATCATAATAAAAATACGAATTATTAATCATCATCTAAAAAATTTAGAAACATAATAAAAATACGAATTATTAATCACCATCTAAAAAATTTAGAATCATAATAAAAATACGAATTTTTAATCACCATCTAAAAAATTTAGTATCATAATAAAAATACGAATTATTAATCACCATTTAAAAAATTTAGAATCATAATAAAAATACGAATTATTAATCACCATCTAAAAAATTTAGAATCATAATAAAAATACGAATTATTAATCATCATCTAAAAAATTTAGAATCATAATAAAAATACGAATTATTAATCACCATCTAAAAAATTTAGAATCATAATAAAAATACGAATTATTAATCATCATCTAAAAAATTTAGAATCATAATAAAAATACGAATTATTAATCATCATCTAAAAAATTTAGAATCATAATAAAATACGACTTATAAATCATCATCTAAAAAATTTAGAATCATAATAAAAATACGAATTATAAATCCCCATCTAAAAAATTTAGAATCATAATAAAAATACGAATTATTAATCACCATCTAAAAAATTTAGAATCATAAAAAAAATACGAATTATTAATCATCATCTAAAAAATTTAGAATCATAATAAAAATACGAATTATTAATCACCATCTAAAAAATTTAGAATCATAATAAAAATACGAATTATTAATCACCATCTAAAAAATTTAGAATCATAATGAAAATACGAATTATTAATCACCATCTAAACAATTTAGAATCAGAATAAAAATACGAATTATAAATCACCATCTAAAACATTTAGAATCATAATAAAAATACGAATTATAAATCACCATCTAAAGATTTAGAATCATAATAAAAATACGAATTATTAATCACCATCTAAAAAATTTAGAATCATAATAAAAATACGAATTATTAATCATCATCTAAAATATTTAGAATCATAATAAAAATACGAATTATTAATCACCATCTAAAAAATTTAGAATCAGAATAAAAATACGAATTATAAATCACCATCTAAAAAATTTAGAATCATAATAAAAATACGAATTATTAATCACCATCTAAAAAATTTAGAATCATAATAAAAATACGAATTATTAATCACCATCTAAAGATTTAGAATCATAATAAAAATACGAATTATTAATCACCATCTAAAAAATTTAGAATCATAATAAAAATACGAATTATTAATCATCATCTAAAAAATTTAGAATCATAATAAAAATACGAATTATTAATCACCATCTAAAAAATATAGAATCAGAATAAAAATACGAATTATAAATCACCATCTAAAAAATTTAGAATCATAATAAAAATACGAATTATTAATCACCATCTAAAAAATTTAGAATCATAATAAAAATACGAATTATTAATCACCATCTAAAGATTTAGAATCATAATAAAAATACGAATTATAAATCACCATCTAAAAAATTTAGAAGCATAATAAAAATACGGATTATTAATCATCATCTAAAAAATTTAGAATCATA
Source organism: Euprymna scolopes (assembly GCF_053919585.1). Classification (NCBI taxonomy): domain Eukaryota; kingdom Metazoa; phylum Mollusca; class Cephalopoda; order Sepiida; family Sepiolidae; genus Euprymna; species Euprymna scolopes. The sequence goes on from NC_136498.1 coordinate 104,282,266, forward strand.
ATAAAAATACGAATTATTAATCATCATCTAAAAAATTTAGAAACATAATAAAAATACGAATTATTAATCATCATCTAAAAAATTTAGAATCATAATAAAAATACGAATTATTAATCACCATCTAAAAAATTTAGAATCATAATAAAAATACGAATTATTAATCACCATCTAAAAAATTTAGAATCATAATAAAAATACGAATTATTAATCATCATCTAAAAAATTTAGAATCATAATAAAAATACGAATTATTAATCACCATCTAAAAAATTTAGAATCATAATAAAAATACGAATTATTAATCACCATCTAAAGATTTAGAATCATAATAAAAATACGAATTATTAATCACCATCTAAAAAATTTAGAATCATAATAAAAATACGAATTATTAATCACCATCTAAAAAATTTAGAATCATAATAAAATACGAATTATAAATCATCATCTAAAAAATTTAGAATCATAATAAAAATACGAATTATAAATCCCCATCTAAAAAATTTAGAATCATAATAAAAATACGAATTATTAATCATCATCTAAAAAATTTAGAATCATAATAAAAATACGAATTATTAATCACCATCTAAAAAATTTAGAATCATTATAAAAATACGAATTATTAATCACCATCTAAAGATTTAGAATCATAATAAAAATACGAATTATTAATCATCATCTAAAAAATTTAGAATCATAATAAAAATACGAATTATTAATCATCATCTAAAAAATTTAGAATCATAATAAAAATACGAATTATTAATCACCATCTAAAAAATTTAGAATCATAATAAAAATACGAATTATTAATCACCATCTAAAAAATTTAGAATCATAATAAAAATACGAATTATTAATCATCATCTTAAAAATTTAGAATCATAATAAAAATACAAATTATTAATCATCATCTAAAAAATTTAGAATCATAATAAAAATACGAATTATTAATCACCATCTAAAAAATTTAGAATCATAATAAAAATACGAATTATTAATCACCATCTAAAGATTTAGAATCATAATAAAAATACGAATTATTAATCACCATCTAAAAAATTTAGAATCATAATAAAAATACGAATTATTAATCATCATCTAAAAAATTTAGAATCATAATAAAAATACGAATTATTAATCACCATCTAAAAAATATAGAATCAGAATAAAAATACGAATTATAAATCACCATCTAAAAAATTTAGAATCATAATAAAAATACGAATTATTAATCACCATCTAAAAAATTTAGAATCATAATAAAAATACGAATTATTAATCACCATCTAAAGATTTAGAATCATAATAAAAATACGAATTATAAATCACCATCTAAAAAATTTAGAATCATAATAAAAATACGGATTATTAATCATCATCTAAAAAATTTAGAATCATAATAAAAATACGAATTATTAATCATCATCTAAAAAATTTAGAAACATAATAAAAATACGAATTATTAATCATCATCTAAAAAATTTAGAATCATAATAAAAATACGAATTATTAATCACCATCTAAAAAATTTAGAATCATAATAAAAATACGAATTATTAATCACCATCTAAAAAATTTAGAATCATAATAAAAATACGAATTATTAATCATCATCTAAAAAATTTAGAATCATAATAAAAATACGAATTATTAATCACCATCTAAAAAATTTAGAATCATAATAAAAATACGAATTATTAATCACCATCTAAAGATTTAGAATCATAATAAAAATACGAATTATTAATCACCATCTAAAAAATTTAGAATCATAATAAAAATACGAATTATTAATCACCATCTAAAAAATTTAGAATCATAATAAAATACGAATTATAAATCATCATCTAAAAAATTTAGAATCATAATAAAAATACGAATTATAAATCCCCATCTAAAAAATTTAGAATCATAATAAAAATACGAATTATTAATCATCATCTAAAAAATTTAGAATCATAATAAAAATACGAATTATTAATCACCATCTAAAAAATTTAGAATCATTATAAAAATACGAATTATTAATCACCATCTAAAGATTTAGAATCATAATAAAAATACGAATTATTAATCATCATCTAAAAAATTTAGAATCATAATAAAAATACGAATTATTAATCATCATCTAAAAAATTTAGAATCATAATAAAAATACGAATTATTAATCACCATCTAAAAAATTTAGAATCATAATAAAAATACGAATTATTAATCACCATCTAAAAAATTTAGAATCATAATAAAAATACGAATTATTAATCATCATCTTAAAAATTTAGAATCATAATAAAAATACAAATTATTAATCATCATCTAAAAAATTTAGAATCATAATAAAAATACGAATTATTAATCATCATCTAAAAAATTTAGAATCATAATAAAAATACGAATTATTTATCACCATCTAAAAAATTTAGAATCATAATAAAAATACGAATTATTAATCACCATCTAAAAAATTTAGAATCATAATAAAAATACGAATTATTAATCATCATCTAAAAAATTTAGAATCATAATAAAAATACGAATTATTAATCACCATCTAAAAAATTTAGAATCATAATAAAAATACGAATTATTAATCATCATCTAAAAAATTTAGAATCATAATAAAAATACGAATTATTAATCATCATCTAAAAAATTTAGAATCATAATAAAAATACGAATTATTAATCACCATCTAAAAAATTTAGAATCATAATAAAAATACGAATTATTAATCACCATCTAAAAAATTTAGAATCATAATAAAAATACGAATTATTAATCACCATCTAAAGATTTAGAATCATAATAAAAATACGAATTATTAATCACCATCTAAAAAATTTAGAATCATAATAAAAATACGAATTATTAATCATCATCTAAAATATTTAGAATCATAATAAAAATACGAATTATTAATCACCATCTAAAAAATTTAGAATCAGAATAAAAATACGAATTATAAATCACCATCTAAAAAATTTAGAATCATAATAAAAATACGAATTATTAATCACCATCTAAAAAATTTAACATCATAATAAAAATACGAATTATTAATCACCATCTAAAGATTTAGAATCATAATAAAAATACGAATTATTAATCACCATCTAAAAAATTTAGAATCATAATAAAAATACGAATTATTAATCATCATCTAAAAAATTTAGAATCATAATAAAAATACGAATTATTAATCACCATCTAAAAAATATAGAATCAGAATAAATATACGAATTATAAATCACCATCTAAAAAATTTAGAATCATAATAAAAATACGAATTATTAATCACCATCTAAAAAATTTAGAATCATAATAAAAATACGAATTATTAATCACCATCTAAAGATTTAGAATCATAATAAAAATACGAATTATAAATCACCATCTAAAAAATTTAGAATCATAATAAAAATACGGATTATTAATCATCATCTAAAAAATTTAGAATCATAATAAAAATACGAATTATTAATCATCATCTAAAAAATTTAGAAACATAATAAAAATACGAATTATTAATCATCATCTAAAAAATTTAGAATCATAATAAAAATACGAATTATTAATCACCATCTAAAAAATTTAGAATCATAATAAAAATACGAATTATTAATCACCATCTAAAAAATTTAGAATCATAATAAAAATACGAATTATTAATCATCATCTAAAAAATTTAGAATCATAATAAAAATACGAATTATTAATCACCATCTAAAAAATTTAGAATCATAATAAAAATACGAATTATTAATCACCATCTAAAGATTTAGAATCATAATAAAAATACGAATTATTAATCACCATCTAAAAAATTTAGAATCATAATAAAAATACGAATTATTAATCACCATCTAAAAAATTTAGAATCATAATAAAATACGAATTATAAATCATCATCTAAAAAATTTAGAATCATAATAAAAATACGAATTATAAATCCCCATCTAAAAAATTTAGAATCATAATAAAAATACGAATTATTAATCATCATCTAAAAAATTTAGAATCATAATAAAAATACGAATTATTAATCACCATCTAAAAAATTTAGAATCATTATAAAAATACGAATTATTAATCACCATCTAAAGATTTAGAATCATAATAAAAATACGAATTATTAATCATCATCTAAAAAATTTAGAATCATAATAAAAATACGAATTATTAATCATCATCTAAAAAATTTAGAATCATAATAAAAATACGAATTATTAATCACCATCTAAAAAATTTAGAATCATAATAAAAATACGAATTATTAATCACCATCTAAAAAATTTAGAATCATAATAAAAATACGAATTATTAATCATCATCTTAAAAATTTAGAATCATAATAAAAATACGAATTATTAATCATCATCTAAAAAATTTAGAATCATAATAAAAATACGAATTATTAATCATCATCTAAAAAATTTAGAATCATAATAAAAATACGAATTATTAATCACCATCTAAAAAATTTAGAATCATAATAAAAATACGAATTATTAATCACCATCTAAAAAATTTAGAATCATAATAAAAATACGAATTATTAATCATCATCTCAAAAATTTAGAATCATAATAAAAATACGAATTATTAATCACCATCTAAAAAATTTAGAATCATAATAAAAATACGAATTATTAATCATCATCTAAAAAATTTAGAATCATAATAAAAATACGAATTATTAATCATCATCTAAAAAATTTAGAATCATAATAAAAATACGAATTATTAATCACCATCTAAAAAATTTAGAATCATAATAAAAATACGAATTATTAATCACCATCTAAAAAATTTAGAATCATAATAAAAATACGAATTATTAATCATCATCTTAAAAATTTAGAATCATAATAAAAATACAAATTATTAATCATCATCTAAAAAATTTAGAATCATAATAAAAATACGAATTATTAATCATCATCTAAAAAATTTAGAATCATAATAAAAATACGAATTATTTATCACCATCTAAAAAATTTAGAATCATAATAAAAATACGAATTATTAATCACCATCTAAAAAATTTAGAATCATAATAAAAATACGAATTATTAATCATCATCTAAAAAATTTAGAATCATAATAAAAATACGAATTATTAATCACCATCTAAAAAATTTAGAATCATAATAAAAATACGAATTATTAATCATCATCTAAAAAATTTAGAATCATAATAAAAATACGAATTATTAATCATCATCTAAAAAATTTAGAATCATAATAAAAATACGAATTATTAATCACCATCTAAAAAATTTAGAATCATAATAAAAATACGAATTATTAATCACCATCTAAAAAATTTAGAATCATAATAAAAATACGAATTATTAATCACCATCTAAAGATTTAGAATCATAATAAAAATACGAATTATTAATCACCATCTAAAAAATTTAGAATCATAATAAAAATACGAATTATTAATCATCATCTAAAATATTTAGAATCATAATAAAAATACGAATTATTAATCACCATCTAAAAAATTTAGAATCAGAATAAAAATACGAATTATAAATCACCATCTAAAAAATTTAGAATCATAATAAAAATACGAATTATTAATCACCATCTAAAAAATTTAGAATCATAATAAAAATACGAATTATTAATCACCATCTAAAGATTTAGAATCATAATAAAAATACGAATTATTAATCACCATCTAAAAAATTTAGAATCATAATAAAAATACGAATTATTAATCATCATCTAAAAAATTTAGAATCATAATAAAAATACGAATTATTAATCACCATCTAAAAAATATAGAATCAGAATAAATATACGAATTATAAATCACCATCTAAAAAATTTAGAATCATAATAAAAATACGAATTATTAATCACCATCTAAAAAATTTAGAATCATAATAAAAATACGAATTATTAATCACCATCTAAAGATTTAGAATCATAATAAAAATACGAATTATAAATCACCATCTAAAAAATTTAGAATCATAATAAAAATACCGATTATTAATCATCATCTAAAAAATTTAGAATCATAATAAAAATACGAATTATTAATCATCATCTAAAAAATTTAGAAACATAATAAAAATACGAATTATTAATCATCATCTAAAAAATTTAGAATCATAATAAAAATACGAATTATTAATCACCATCTAAAAAATTTAGAATCATAATAAAAATACGAATTATTAATCACCATCTAAAAAATTTAGAATCATAATAAAAATACGAATTATTAATCATCATCTAAAAAATTTAGAATCATAATAAAAATACGAATTATTAATCACCATCTAAAAAATTTAGAATCATAATAAAAATACGAATTATTAATCACCATCTAAAGATTTAGAATCATAATAAAAATACGAATTATTAATCACCATCTAAAAAATTTAGAATCATAATAAAAATACGAATTATTAATCACCATCTAAAAAATTTAGAATCATAATAAAATACGAATTATAAATCATCATCTAAAAAATTTAGAATCATAATAAAAATACGAATTATAAATCCCCATCTAAAAAATTTAGAATCATAATAAAAATACGAATTATTAATCATCATCTAAAAAATTTAGAATCATAATAAAAATACGAATTATTAATCACCATCTAAAAAATTTAGAATCATTATAAAAATACGAATTATTAATCACCATCTAAAGATTTAGAATCATAATAAAAATACGAATTATTAATCATCATCTAAAAAATTTAGAATCATAATAAAAATACGAATTATTAATCATCATCTAAAAAATTTAGAATCATAATAAAAATACGAATTATTAATCACCATCTAAAAAATTTAGAATCATAATAAAAATACGAATTATTAATCACCATCTAAAAAATTTAGAATCATAATAAAAATACGAATTATTAATCATCATCTTAAAAATTTAGAATCATAATAAAAATACGAATTATTAATCATCATCTAAAAAATTTAGAATCATAATAAAAATACGAATTATTAATCATCATCTAAAAAATTTAGAATCATAATAAAAATACGAATTATTAATCACCATCTAAAAAATTTAGAATCATAATAAAAATACGAATTATTAATCACCATCTAAAAAATTTAGAATCATAATAAAAATACGAATTATTAATCATCATCTCAAAAATTTAGAATCATAATAAAAATACGAATTATTAATCACCATCTAAAAAATTTAGAATCATAATAAAAATACGAATTATTAATCATCATCTAAAAAATTTAGAATCATAATAAAAATACGAATTATTAATCATCATCTAAAAAATTTAGAATCATAATAAAAATACGAATTATTAATCACCATCTAAAAAATTTAGAATCATAATAAAAATACGAATTATTAATCACCATCTAAAAAATTTAGAATCATAATAAAAATACGAATTATTAATCACCATCTAAAAAATTTAGAATCATAATAAAAATACGAATTATTAATCATCATCTAAAAAATTTAGAATCATAATAAAAATACGAATTATTAATCACCATCTTAAAAATTTAGAATCATAATAAAAATACGAATTATTAATCACCATTTAAAAAATTTAGAATCATAATAAAAATACGAATTATTAATAACCATCTAAAAAATTTAGAATCATAATAAAAATACGAATTATTAATCATCATCTAAAAAATTTAGAATCATAATAAAAATACGAATTATTAATCACCATCTAAAAAATTCAGAATCATAATAAAAATACGAATTATTAATCATCATCTAAAAAATTTAGAATCATAATAAAAATACGAATTATTAATAACCATCTAAAAAATTTAGAATCATAATAAAATACGAATTATAAATCATCATCTAAAAAATTTAGAATCATAATAAAAATACGAATTATAAATCCCCATCTAAAAAATTTAGAATCATAATAAAAATACGAATTATTAATCACCATCTAAAAAATTTAGAATCATAATAAAAATACGAATTATTAATCATCATCTAAAAAATTTAGAATCATAATAAAAATACGAATTATTAATCACCATCTAAAAAATTTAGAATCATAATAAAAATACGAATTATTAATCACCATCTAAAAAATTTAGAATCATAATGAAAATACGAATTATTAATCACCATCTAAAAAATTTAGAATCAGAATAAAAATACGAATTATAAATCACCATCTAAATAATTTAGAATCATAATAAAAATACGAATTATAAATCATCATCTAAAGATTTAGAATCATAATAAAAATACGAATTATTAATCACCATCTAAAAAATTTAGAATCATAATAAAAATACGAATTATTAATCATCATCTAAAAAATTTAGAATCATAATAAAAATACGAATTATTAATCACCATCTAAAAAATTTAGAATCATAATAAAAATACGAATTATTAATCACCATCTAAAAAATTTAGAATCATAATAAAAATACGAATTATTAATCATCATCTAAAAAATTTAGAATCATAATAAAATTACGAATTATTAATCACCATCTAAAAAATTTAGAATCATAATAAAAATACGAATTATTAATCACCATCTAAAGATTTAGAATCATAATAAAAATACGAATTATTAATCACCATCTAAAAAATTTAGAATCATAATAAAAATACGAATTATTAATCACCATCTAAAAAATTTAGAATCATAATAAAATACGAATTATAAATCATCATCTAAAAAATTTAGAATCATAATAAAAATACGAATTATAAATCCCCATCTAAAAAATTTAGAATCATAATAAAAATACGAATTATTAATCATCATCTAAAAAATTTAGAATCATAATAAAAATACGAATTATTAATCACCATCTAAAAAATTTAGAATCATTATAAAAATACGAATTATTAATCACCATCTAAAGATTTAGAATCATAATAAAAATACGAATTATTAATCATCATCTAAAAAATTTAGAATCATAATAAAAATACGAATTATTAATCATCATCTAAAAAATTTAGAATCATAATAAAAATACGAATTATTAATCACCATCTAAAAAATTTAGAATCATAATAAAAATACGAATTATTAATCACCATCTAAAAAATTTAGAATCATAATAAAAATACGAATTATTAATCATCATCTTAAAAATTTAGAATCATAATAAAAATACGAATTATTAATCATCATCTAAAAAATTTAGAATCATAATAAAAATACGAATTATTAATCATCATCTAAAAAATTTAGAATCATAATAAAAATACGAATTATTAATCACCATCTAAAAAATTTAGAATCATAATAAAAATACGAATTATTAATCACCATCTAAAAAATTTAGAATCATAATAAAAATACGAATTATTAATCATCATCTAAAAAATTTAGAATCATAATAAAAATACGAATTATTAATCACCATCTAAAAAATTTAGAATCATAATAAAAATACGAATTATTAATCATCATCTAAAAAATTTAGAATCATAATAAAAATACGAATTATTAATCATCATCTAAAAAATTTAGAATCATAATAAAAATACGAATTATTAATCACCATCTAAAAAATTTAGAATCATAATAAAAATACGAATTATTAATCACCATCTAAAAAATTTAGAATCATAATAAAAATACGAATTATAAATCCCCATCTAAAAAATTTAGAATCATAATAAAAATACGAATTATTAATCATCATCTAAAAAATTTAGAATCATAATAAAAATACGAATTATTAATCACCATCTAAAAAATTTAGAATCATAATAAAAATACGAATTATTAATCACCATCTAAAGATTTAGAATCATAATAAAAATACGAATTATTAATCACCATCTAAAAAATTAAGAATCATAATAAAAATACGAATTATTAATCATCATCTAAAAAATTTAGAATCATAATACAAATACGAATTATTAATCACCATCTAAAAAATTTAGAATCATAATAAAAATACGAATTATTTATCACCATCTAAAAAATTTTGAATCATAATAAAAATACGAATTATTAATCATCATCTAAAAAATTTAGAATCATAATAAAAATACGAATTATTAATCATCATCTAAAAAATTTAGAATCATAATAAAAATACGAATTATTAATCATCATCTAAAAAATTTAGAATCATAATAAAAATACGAAGTATTAATCACCATCTAAAAAATTTAGAATCATAATAAAAATACGAATTATTAATCACCATCTAAAACATTTAGAATCATAATAAAAATACGAATTATTAATCACCATTTAAAAAATTTAGAATCATAATAAAAATACGAATTATTAATCATCATCTAAAAAATTTAGAATCATAATAAAAATACGAATTATTAACCATCATCTAAAAAATTTAGAATCATAATAACAATACGAATTATTAATCATCATCTAAAAAATTTAGAATCATAATAAAAATACGAATTATTAATCACCATCTAAAAAATTCAGAATCATAATAAAAATACGAATTATTTATCACAATCTAAAAAATTTAGAATCATAATAAAAATACGAATTATTAATCACCATTTAAAAAATTTAGAATCATAATAAAAATACGAATTATTAATCATCATCTAAAAAATTTAGAATCATAATAAAAATACGAATTATTAATCATCATCTAAAAAATTTAGAATCATAATAAAAATACGAATTATTAATCATCATCTAAAAAATTTAGAATCATAATAAAAATACGAATTATTAATCATCATCTAAAAAATTTAGAATCATAATAAAAATACGAATTATTAATCACCATCTAAAAAATTTAGAATCATAATAAAAATACGAATTATTAATCACCATCTAAAAAATTTAGAATCATAATAAAAATACGAATTATTAATCATCATCTAAAGATTTAGAATCATAATAAAAATACGAATTATTAATCACCATCTAAAAAATTTAGAATCATAATAAAAATACGAATTATTAATCATCATCTAAAAAATTTAGAATCATAATAAAAATACGAATTATTAATCATCATCTAAAAAATTTAGAATCATACTAAAAATACGAATTATTGATCATCATCTAAAAAATTTAGAATCATAATAAAAATACGAATTATTAATCATCATCTAAAAAATTTAGAATCATAATAAAAATACGAATTATTAATCACCATCTAAAAAATTTAGAATCATAATAAAAATACGAATTATTAATCACCATCTAAAAAATTTAGAATCATAATAAAAATACGAATTATTAATCATCATCTAAAAAATATAGAATCATAATAAAAATACGAATTATTAATCACCATCTAAAAAATTTAGAATCATAATAAAAATACGAATTATTAATCACCATCTAAAAAATTTAGAATCATAATAAAAATACGAATTATTAATCACCATTTAAAAAATTTAGAATCATAATAAAAATACGAATTATTAATCACCATCTAAAAAATTTAGAATCATAATAAAAATACGAATTATTAATCATCATCTAAAAATTTAGAATCATAATAAAAATACGAATTATTAATCACCATCTAAAACATTTAGAATCATAATAAAAATACGAATTATTAATCACCATCTAAAAAATTTAGAATCATAATAAAAATACGAATTATTAATCACCATCTAAAAAATTTAGAATCATAATAAAATACGAATTATAAATCATCATCTAAAAAATTTAGAATCATAATAAAAATACGAATTATAAATCCCCATCTAAAAAATTTAGAATCATAATAAAAATACGAATTATTAATCATCATCTAAAAAATTTAGAATCATAATAAAAATACGAATTATTAATCACCATCTAAAAAATTTAGAATCATTATAAAAATACGAATTATTAATCACCATCTAAAGATTTAGAATCATAATAAAAATACGAATTATTAATCACCATCTAAAAAATTTAGAATCATAATAAAAATACGAATTATTAATCATCATCTAAAAAATTTAAAATCATAATAAAAATACGAATTATTAATCACCATCTAAAAAATTTAGAATCATAATAAAAATACGAATTATTAATCACTATCTAAAAAATTTAGAATCATAATAAAAATACGAATTATTAATCATCATCTAAAAAATTTAGAATCATAATAAAAATACGAATTATTAATCATCATCTAAAAAATTTAGAATCATAATAAAAATACGAATTATTAATCATCATCTAAAAAATTTAGAATCATAATAAAAATACGAATTATTAATCACCATCTAAAAAATTTAGAATCATAATAAAAATACGAATTATTAATCACCATCTAAAAAATTTAGAATCATAATAAAAATACGAATTATTAATCATCATCTAAAAAATTTAGAATCATAATAAAAATACGAATTATTAATCACCATCTAAAAAATTTAGAATCATAATAAAAATACGAATTATTAATCATCATCTAAAAAATTTAGAATCATAATAAAAATACGAATTATTAATCATCATCTAAAAAATTTAGAATCATAATAAAAATACGAATTATTAATCACCATCTAAAAAATTTAGAATCATAATAAAAATACGAATTATTAATCACCATCTAAAAAATTTAGAATCATAATAAAAATACGAATTATTAATCATCATCTAAAAAATTTAGAAACATAATAAAAATACGAATTATTAATCACCATCTAAAAAATTTAGAATCATAATAAAAATACGAATTTTTAATCACCATCTAAAAAATTTAGAATCATAATAAAAATACGAATTATTAATCACCATTTAAAAAATTTAGAATCATAATAAAAATACGAATTATTAATCACCATCTAAAAAATTTAGAATCATAATAAAAATACGAATTATTAATCATCATCTAAAAAATTTAGAATCATAATAAAAATACGAATTATTAATCACCATCTAAAAAATTTAGAATCATAATAAAAATACGAATTATTAATCATCATCTAAAAAATTTAGAATCATAATAAAAATACGAATTATTAATCACCATCTAAAAAATTTAGGATCATAATAAAATACGACTTATAAATCATCATCTAAAAAATTTAGAATCATAATAAAAATACGAATTATAAATCCCCATCTAAAAAATTTAGAATCATAATAAAAATACGAATTATTAATCACCATCTAAAAAATTTAGAATCATAATAAAAATACGAATTATTAATCATCATCTAAAAAATTTAGAATCATAATAAAAATACGAATTATTAATCACCATCTAAAAAATTTAGAATCATAATAAAAATACGAATTATTAATCACCATCTAAAAAATTTAGAATCATAATGAAAATACGAATTATTAATCACCATCTAAAAAATTTAGAATCAGAATAAAAATACAAATTATAAATCACCATCTAAAAAATTTAGAATCATAATAAAAATACGAATTATAAATCACCATCTAAAGATTTAGAATCATAATAAAAATACGAATTATTAATCACCATCTAAAAAATTTAGAATCATAATAAAAATACGAATTATTAATCATCATCTAAAATATTTAGAATCATAATAAAAATACGAATTATTAATCACCATCTAAAAAATTTAGAATCAGAATAAAAATACGAATTATACATCACCATCTAAAAAATTTAGAATCATAATAAAAATACGAATTATTAATCACCATCTAAAAAATTTAGAATCATAATAAAAATACGAATTATTAATCACCATCTAAAGATTTAGAATCATAATAAAAATACGAATTATTAATCACCATCTAAAAAATTTAGAATCATAATAAAAATACGAATTATTAATCATCATCTAAAAAATTTAGAATCATAATAAAAATACGAATTATTAATCACCATCTAAAAAATATAGAATCAGAATAAAAATACGAATTATAAATCACCATCTAAAAAATTTAGAATCATAATAAAAATACGAATTATTAATCACCATCTAAAAAATTTAGAATCATAATAAAAATACGAATTATTAATCACCATCTAAAAAATTTAGAATCATAATAAAAATACGAATTATTAATCACCATCTAAAAAATTTAGAATCATAATAAAAATACGGATTATTAATCATCATCTAAAAAATTTAGAATCATAATAAAAATACGAATTATTAATCATCATCTAAAAAATTTAGAAACATAATAAAAATACGAATTATTAATCATCATCTAAAAAATTTAGAATCATAATAAAAATACGAATTATTAATCACCATCTAAAAAATGTAGAATCATAATAAAAATACGAATTATTAATCACCATCTAAAAAATTTAGAATCATAATAAAAATACGAATTATTAATCATCATCTAAAAAATTTAGAATCATAATAAAAATACGAATTATTAATCACCATCTAAAAAATTTAGAATCATAATAAAAATACGAATTATTAATCACCATCTAAAGATTTAGAATCATAATAAAAATACGAATTATTAATCACCATCTAAAAAATTTAGAATCATAATAAAAATACGAATTATTAATCACCATCTAAAAAATTTAGAATCATAATAAAATACGAATTATAAATCATCATCTAAAAAATTTAGAATCATAATAAAAATACGAATTATAAATCCCCATCTAAAAAATTTAGAATCATAATAAAAATACGAATTATTAATCATCATCTAAAAAATTTAGAATCATAATAAAAATACGAATTATTAATCACCATCTAAAAAATTTAGAATCATTATAAAAATACGAATTATTAATCACCATCTAAAGATTTAGAATCATAATAAAAATACGAATTATTAATCATCATCTAAAAAATTTAGAATCATAATAAAAATACGAATTATTAATCATCATCTAAAAAATTTAGAATCATAATAAAAATACGAATTATTAATCACCATCTAAAAAATTTAGAATCATAATAAAAATACGAATTATTAATCACCATCTAAAAAATTTAGAATCATAATAAAAATACGAATTATTAATCATCATCTTAAAAATTTAGAATCATAATAAAAATACGAATTATTAATCATCATCTAAAAAATTTAGAATCATAATAAAAATACGAATTATTAATCATCATCTAAAAAATTTAGAATCATAATAAAAATACGAATTATTAATCACCATCTAAAAAATTTAGAATCATAATAAAAATACGAATTATTAATCACCATCTAAAAAATTTAGAATCATAATAAAAATACGAATTATTAATCATCATCTAAAAAATTTAGAATCATAATAAAAATACGAATTATTAATCACCATCTAAAAAATTTAGAATAATAATAAAAATACGAATTATTAATCATAATCTAAAAAATTTAGAATCATAATAAAAATACGAATTATTAATCATCATCTAAAAAATTTAGTATCATAATAAAAATACGAATTATTAATCACCATCTAAAAAATTTAGAATCATAATAAAAATACGAATTATTAATCACCATCTAAAAAATTTAGAATCATAATAAAAATACGAATTATTAATCACCATCTAAAAAATTTAGAATCATAATAAAAATACGAATTATTAATCATCATCTAAAAAATTTAGAATCATAATAAAAATACGAATTATTAATCACCATCTTAAAAATTTAGAATCATAATAAAAATACGAATTATTAATCACCATTTAAAAAATTTAGAATCATAATAAAAATACGAATTATTAATAACCATCTAAAAAATTTAGAATCATAATAAAAATACGAATTATTAATCATCATCTAAAAAATTTAGAATCATAATAAAAATACGAATTATTAATCACCATCTAAAAAATTTAGAATCATAATAAAAATACGAATTATTAATCATCATCTAAAAAATTTAGAATCATAATAAAAATACGAATTATTAATCACCATCTAAAAAATTTAGAATCATAATAAAATACGAATTATAAATCATCATCTAAAAAATTTAGAATCATAATAAAAATACGAATTATAAATCCCCATCTAAAAAATTTAGAATCATAATAAAAATACGAATTATTAATCACCATCTAAAAAATTTAGAATCATAATAAAAATACGAATTATTAATCATCATCTAAAAAATTTAGAATCATAATAAAAATACGAATTATTAATCACCATCTAAAAAATTTAGAATCATAATAAAAATACGAATTATTAATCACCATCTAAAAAATTTAGAATCATAATGAAAATACGAATTATTAATCACCATCTAAAAAATTTAGAATCAGAATAAAAATACGAATTATAAATCACCATCTAAAAAATTTAGAATCATAATAAAAATACGAATTATAAATCATCATCTAAAGATTTAGAATCATAATAAAAATACGAATTATTAATCACCATCTAAAAAATTTAGAATCATAATAAAAATACGAATTATTAATCATCATCTAAAATATTTAGAATCATAATAAAAATACGAATTATTAATCACCATCTAAAAAATTTAGAATCAGAATAAAAATACGAATTATAAATCACCATCTAAAAAATTTAGAATCATAATAAAAATACGAATTATTAATCAGCATCTAATAAATTTAGAATCATAATAAAAATACGAATTATTAATCACCATCTAAAGATTTAGAATCATAATAAAAATACGAATTATTAATCACCATCTAAAAAATTTAGAATCATAATAAAAATACGAATTATTAATCATCATCTAAAAAATTTCGAATCATAATAAAAATACGAATTATTAATCACCATCTAAAAAATTTAGAATCAGAATAAAAATACGAATTATAAATCACCATCTAAAAAATTTAGAGTCATAATAAAAATACGAATTATTAATCACCATCTAAAAAATTTAGAATCATAATAAAAATACGAATTATTAATCACCATCTAAAGATTTAGAATCATAATAAAAATACGAATTATTAATCACCATCTAAAAAATTTAGAATCATAATAAAAATACGAATTATAAATCATCATCTAAAAAATTTAGAATCATAATAAAAATACGAATTATTAATCATCATCTAAAAAATTTAGAAACATAATAAAAATACGAATTATTAATCATCATCTAAAAAATTTAGTATCATAATAAAAATACGAATTATTAATCACCATCTAAAAAATTTAGAATCATAATAAAAATACGAATTATTAATCACCATCTTAAAAATTTAGAATCATAATAAAAATACGAATTATTAATCATCATCTAAAAAATTTAGAATCATAATAAAAATACGAATTATTAATCACCATCTAAAAAATTTAGAATCATAATAAAAATACGAATTATTAATCACCATCTAAAGATTAAGAATCATAATAAAAATACGAATTATTAATCACCATTTAAAAAATTTAGAATCATAATAAAAATACGAATTATTAATAATCATCACAAAAATATAGAATCATAATAAAAATACGAATTATTAATCATCATCTATAAAATTTAGAATCATAATAAAAATACGAATTATTAATCATCATCTAAAAAATTTAGAATCATAATAAAAATACGAATTATTAATCACCATCTAAAAAATTTAGAATCATAATAAAAATACGAATTATTAATCATCATCTAAAAAATTTAGAATCATAATAAAAATACGAATTATTAATCATCATCTAAAAAATTTAGAATCATAATAAAAATACGAATTATTAATCATCATCTAAAAAATTTAGAATCATAATAAAAATACGAATTATTAATCATCATCTAAAAAATTTAGAAACATAATAAAAATACGAATTATTAATCATCATCTAAAAAATTTAGAATCATAATAAAAATACGAATTATTAATCACCATCTAAAAAATTTAGAATCATAATAAAAATACGAATTATTAATCACCATCTAAAAAATTTAGAATCATAATAAAAATACGAATTATTAATCATCATCTAAAAAATTTAGAATCATAATTTAAATACGAATTATTAATCACCATCTAAAAAATTTAGAATCATAATAAAAATACGAATTATTAATCACCATCTAAAAAATTTAGAATCATAATAAAAATACGAATTATTAATCACCATTTAAAAAATTTAGAATCATAATAAAAATACGAATTATTAATTACCATCTAAAAAATTTAGAATCATAATAAAAATACGAATTATTAATCATCATCTAAAAAATTTAGAATCATAATAAAAATACGAATTATTAATCACCATCTAAAAAATTTAGAATCATAATAAAAATACGAATTATTAATCATCATCTAAAAAATTTAGAATCATAATAAAAATACGAATTATTAATCACCATCTAAAAAATTTAGAATCATAATAAAATACGAATTATAAATCATCATCTAAAAAATTTAGAATCATAATAAAAATACGAATTATAAATCCCCATCTAAAAAATTTAGAATCATAATAAAAATACGAATTATTAATCATCATCTAAAAAATTTAGAATCATAATAAAAATACGAATTATTAATCACCATCTAAAAAATTTAGAATCATAATAAAAATACTAATTATTAATCACCATCTAAAGATTTAGAATCATAATAAAAATACGAATTATTAATCACCATCTAAAAAATTTAGAATCATAATAAAAATACGAATTATTAATCATCATCTAAAAAATTTAGAATCATAATAAAAATACGAATTATTAATACCCATCTAAAAAATTTAGAATCATAATAAAAATACGAATTATTAATCATCATCTAAAAAATTTAGAATCATAATAAAAATACGAATTATTAATCACCATCTAAAAAATTTAGAATCATAATAAAAATACGAATTATTTATCACCATCTAAAAAATTTAGAATCATAATAAAAATACGAATTATTAATCACCATCTAAAAAATTTAGAATCATAATAAAAATACGAATTATTAATCATCATCTAAAAAATTTAGAATCATAATAAAAATACGAATTATTAATCACCATCTAAAAAATTTAGAATCATAATAAAAATACGAATTATTAATCACCATCTAAAAAATTTAGAATCATAATAAAAATACGAATTATTAATCACCATTTAAAAAATTTAGAATCATAATAAAAATACGAATTATTAATCATCATCTAAAAAATTTAGAATCATAATAAAAATACGAATTATTAATCATCATCTAAAAAATTTAGAATCATAATAAAAATACGAATTTTTAATCACCATCTAAAAAATTTAGAATCATAATAAAAATACGAATTATTAATCATCATCTAAAAAATTTAGAATCATAATAAAAATACGAATTATTAATCACCATCTAAAAAATTTAGAATCATAATAAAAATACGAATTATTAATCACCATTTAAAAAATTTAGAATCATAATAAAAATACGAATTATTAATCATCATCTAAAAAATTTAGAATCATAATAAAAATACGAATTATTAATCATCATCTAAAAAATTTAGAATCATAATAAAAATACGAATTATTAATCACCATCTAAAAAATTAAGAATCATAATAAAAATACGAATTATTAATCACCATCTAAAAAATTTAGAATCATAATAAAAATACGAATTATTAATCACCATCTAAAAAATTTAGAATCATAATAAAAATACGAATTATTAATCACCATTTAAAAAATTTAGAATCATAATAAAAATACGAATTATTAATCACCATCTAAAAAATTTAGAATCATAATAAAAATACGAATTATTAATCATCATCTAAAAAATTTAGAATCATAATAAAAATACGAATTATTAATCACCATCTAAAAAATTTAGAATCATAATAAAAATACGAATTATTAATCATCATCTAAAAAATTTAGAATCATAATAAAAATACGAATTATTAATCACCATCTAAAAAATTTAGAATCATAATAAAATACGAATTATAAATCATCATCTAAAAAATTTAGAATCATAATAAAAATACGAATTATAAATCCCCATCTAAAAAATTTAGAATCATAATCAAAATACGAATTATTAATCATCATCTAAAAAATTTAGAATCATAATAAAAATACGAATTATTAATCACCATCTAAAAAATTTAGAATCATAATAAAAATACGAATTATTAATCACCATCTAAAGATTTTGAATCATAATAAAAATACGAATTATTAATCACCATCTAAAAAATTTAGAATCATAATAAAAATACGAATTATTAATCATCATCTAAAAAATTTAGAATCATAATAAAAATACGAATTATTAATCACCATCTAAAAAATTTAGAATCATAATAAAAATACGAATTATTAATCACCATCTAAAAAATTTAGAATCATAATAAAAATACGAATTATTAATCACCATCTAAAAAATTTAGAATCATAATAAAAATACGAATTATTAATCATCATCTAAAAAATTTAGAATCATAATAAAAATACGAATTATTAATCACCATCTAAAAAATTTAGAATCATAATAAAAATACGAATTATTAATCATCATCTAAAAAATTTAGAATCATAATAAAAATACGAATTATTAATCATCATCTAAAAAATTTAGAATCATAATAAAAATACGAATTATTAATCACCATCTAAAAAATTAAGAATCATAATAAAAATACGAATTATTAATCACCATCTAAAAAATTTAGAATCATAATAAAAATACGAATTATTAATCACCATCTAAAAAATTTAGAATCATAATAAAAATACGAATTATTAATCACCATTTAAAAAATTTAGAATCATAATAAAAATACGAATTATTAATCACCATCTAAAAAATTTAGAATCATAATAAAAATACGAATTATTAATCATCATCTAAAAAATTTAGAATCATAATAAAAATACGAATTATTAATCACCATCTAAAAAATTTAGAATCATAATAAAAATACGAATTATTAATCATCATCTAAAAAATTTAGAATCATAATAAAAATACGAATTATTAATCACCATCTAAAAAATTTAGAATCATAATAAAATACGAATTATAAATCATCATCTAAAAAATTTAGAATCATAATAAAAATACGAATTATAAATCCCCATCTAAAAAATTTAGAATCATAATAAAAATACGAATTATTAATCATCATCTAAAAAATTTAGAATCATAATAAAAATACGAATTATTAATCACCATCTAAAAAATTTAGAATCATAATAAAAATACTAATTATTAATCACCATCTAAAGATTTAGAATCATAATAAAAATACGAATTATTAATCACCATCTAAAAAATGTAGAATCATAATAAAAATACGAATTATTAATCATCATCTAAAAAATTTAGAATCATAATAAAAATACGAATTATTAATCACCATCTAAAAAATTTAGAATCATAATAAAAATACGAATTATTAATCACCATCTAAAAAATTTAGAATCATAATAAAAATACGAATTATTAATCATCATCTAAAAAATTTAGAATCATAATAAAAATACGAATTATTAATCACCATCTAAAAAATTTAGAATCATAATAAAAATACGAATTATTAATCACCATTTAAAAAATTTAGAATCATAATAAAAATACGAATTATTAATCATCATCTAAAAAATTTAGAATCATAATAAAAATACGAATTATTAATCATCATCTAAAAAATTTAGAATCATAATAAAAATACGAATTATTAATCACCATCTAAAAAATTTAGAATCATAATAAAAATACGAATTATTAATCACCATTTATAAAATTTAGAATCATAATAAAAATACGAATTATTAATCATCATCTAAAAAATTTAGAATCATAATAAAAATACGAATTATTAATCATCATCTAAAAAATTTAGAATCATAATAAAAATACGAATTATAAATCACCATCTAAAAAATTTAGAATCATAATAAAAATACGAATTATTAATCATCATCTAAAAAATTTAGAATCATAATAAAAATACGAATTATAAATCACCATCTAAAAAATTTAGAATCATAATAAAAATACGAATTATTAATCATCATCTAAAAAATTTAGAATCATAATAAAAATACGAATTATAAATCACCATCTAAAAAATTTAGAATCATAATAAAAATACGAATTATTAATCATCATCTAAAAAATTTAGAATCATAATAAAAATACGAATTATAAATCACCATCTAAAAAATTTAGAATCATAATAAAAATACGAATTATTAATCACCATCTAAAAAATTTAGAATCATAATAAAAATACGAATTATTAATCATCATCTAAAAAATTTAGAATCATAATAAAAATACGAATTATTAATCACCATCTAAAAAATTTAGAATCATAATAAAAATACGAATTATTAATCATCATCTAAAAAATTTAGAATCATAACAAAAATACGAATTATTAATCATCATCTAAAAAATTTAGAATCATAATAAAAATACGAATTATTAATCACCATCTAAAAAATTTAGAATCATAATAAAAATACGAATTATTAATCATCATCTAAAAAATTTAGAATCATAATAAAAATACGAATTATTAATCACCATCTAAAAAATTTAGAATCATAATAAAAATACGAATTATTAATCACCATCTAAAGATTAGGATAATAATAAAAATACGAATTATTAATCACCATCTAAAAAATTTAGAATCATAATAAAAATACGAATTATTAATCATCATCTAAAAAATTTAGAATCATAATAAAAATACGAATTATTAATCACCATCTAAAAAATTTAGAATCATAATAAAAATACGAATTATTAATCACACTCTAAAAAATTTAGAATCATAATAAAAATACGAATTATTAATCACCATCTAAAAAATTTAGAATCATAATAAAAATACGAATTATTAATCATCATCTAAAAAATTTAGAATCATAATAAAAATACGAATTATTAATCACCATCTAAAGAATTTAGAATCATAATAAAAATACGAATTATTAATCACCATCTAAAAAATTTAGAATCATAATAAAAATACGAATTATTAATCACCATTTAAAAAATTTAGAATCATAATAAAAATACGAATTATTAATCATCATCTAAAAAATTTAGAATCATAATAAAAATACGAATTATTAATCATCATCTAAAAAATTTAGAATCATAATAAAAATACGAATTTTTAATCACCATCTAAAAAATTTAGAATCATAATAAAAATACGAATTATTAATCATCATCTAAAAAATTTAGAATCATAATAAAAATACGAATTATTAATCACCATCTAAAAAATTTAGAATCATAATAAAAATACGAATTATTAATCACCATTTAAAAAATTTAGAATCATAATAAAAATACGAATTATTAATCATCATCTAAAAAATTTAGAATCATAATAAAAATACGAATTATTAATCATCATCTAAAAAATTTAGAATCATAATAAAAATACGAATTATTAATCACCATCTAAAAAATTAAGAATCATAATAAAAATACGAATTATTAATCACCATTTAAAAAATTTAGAATCATAATAAAAATACGAATTATTAATCATCATCTAAAAAATTTAGAATCATAATAAAAATACGAATTATTAATCATCATCTAAAAAATTTAGAATCATAATAAAAATACGAATTATAAATCACCATCTAAAAAATTTAGAATCATAATAAAAATACGAATTATTAATCATCATCTAAAAAATTTAGAATCATAATAAAAATACGAATTATAAATCACCATCTAAAAAATTTAGAATCATAATAAAAATACGAATTATTAATCATCATCTAAAAAATTTAGAATCATAATAAAAATACGAATTATAAATCACCATCTAAAAAATTTAGAATCATAATAAAAATACGAATTATTAATCATCATCTAAAAAATTTAGAATCATAATAAAAATACGAATTATAAATCACCATCTAAAAAATTTAGAATCATAATAAAAATACGAATTATTAATCACCATCTAAAAAATTTAGAATCATAATAAAAATACGAATTATTAATCACCATTTAAAAAATTTAGAATCATAATAAAAATACGCATTATTAATCACCATCTAAAAAATTTAGAATCATAATAAAAATACGATTTATTAATCATCATCTAAAAAATTTAGAATCATAATAAAAATACGAATTATTAATCACCATCTAAAAAATTTAGAATCATAATAAAAATACGAATTATTAATCACCATCTAAAAAATTTAGAATCATAATAAAAATACGAATTATTAATCACCATCTAAAAAATTTAGAATCATAATAAAATACGAATTATAAATCATCATCTAAAAAATTTAGAATCATAATAAAAATACGAATTATAAATCCCCATCTAAAAAATTTAGAATCATAATAAAAATACGAATTATTAATCATCATCTAAAAAATTTAGAATCATAATAAAAATACGAATTATTAATCACCATCTAAAAAATTTAGAATCATAATAAAAATACGAATTATTAATCACCATCTAAAGATTTAGAATCATAATAAAAATACGAATTATTAATCACCATCTAAAAAATTTAGAATCATAATAAAAATACGAATTATTAATCATCATCTAAAAAATTTAGAATCATAATAAAAATACGAATTATTAATCATCATCTAAAAAATTTAGAATCATAATAAAAATACGAATTATTAATCACCATCTAAAAAATTTAGAATCATAATAAAAATACGAATTATTAATCACCATCTAAAAAATTTAGAATCATAATAAAAATACGAATTATTAATCATCATCTTAAAAATTTAGAATCATAATAAAAATACGAATTATTAATCACCATCTAAAAAATTTAGAATCATAATAAAAATACGAATTATTAATCACCATCTAAAAAATTTAGAATCATAATAAAAATACGAATTATTAATCACCATTTAAAAAATTTAGAATCATAATAAAAATACGAATTATTAATCACCATCTAAAAAATTTAGAATCATAATAAAAATACGAATTATTAATCATCATCTAAAAAATTTAGAATCATAATAAAAATACGAATTATTAATCACCATCTAAAAAATTTAGAATCATAATAAAAATACGAATTATTAATCATCATCTAAAAAATTTAGAATCATAATAAAAATACGAATTATTAATCACCATCTAAAAAATTTAGAATCATAATAAAATACGAATTATAAATCATCATCTAAAAAATTTAGAATCATAATAAAAATACGAATTATAAATCCCCATCTAAAAAATTTAGAATCATAATAAAAATACGAATTATTAATCACCATCTAAAAAATTTAGAATCATAATAAAAATACGAATTATTAATCATCATCTAAAAAATTTAGAATCATAATAAAAATACGAATTATTAATCACCATCTAAAAAATTTAGAATCATAATAAAAATACGAATTATTAATCACCATCTAAAAAATTTAGAATCATAATAAAAATACGAATTACTAATCATCATCTAAAATATTTAGAATCATAATAAAAATACGAATTATTAATCACCATCTAAAAAATTTAGAATCATAATAAAAATACGAATTATTAATCATCATCTAAAAAATTTAGAATCATAATAAAAATACGAATTATAAATCACCATCTAAATATTTAGAATCATAATAAAAATACGAATTATTAATCACCATCTAAAAAATTTAGAATCATAATAAAAATACGAATTATTAATCATCATCTAAAATATTTAGAATCATAATAAAAATACGAATTATTAATCACCATCTAAAAAATTTAGAATCAGAATAAAAATACGAATTATAAATCACCATCTAAAAAATTTAGAATCATAATAAAAATACGAATTATTAATCACCATCTAAAAAATTTAGAATCATAATAAAAATACGAATTATTAATCACCATCTAAAGATTTAGAATCATAATAAAAATACGAATTATTAATCACCATCTAAAAAATGTAGAATCATAATAAAAATACGAATTATTAATCATCATCTAAAAAATTTAGAATCATAATAAAAATACGAATTATTAATCACCATCTAAAAAATTTAGAATCAGAATAAAAATACGAATTATAAATCACCATCTAAAAAATTTAGAATCATAATAAAAATACGAATTATTAATCATCATCTAAAAAATTTAGAATCATAATAAAAATACGAATTATAAATCACCATCTAAAAAATTTAGAATCATAATAAAAATACGAATTATTAATCATCATCTAAAAAATTTAGAATCATAATAAAAATACGAATTATAAATCACCATCTAAAAAATATAGAATCATAATAAAAATACGAATTATTAATCACCATCTAAAAAATTTAGAATCATAATAAAAATACGAATTATTAATCACCATTTAAAAAATTTAGAATCATAATAAAAATACGAATTATTAATCACCATCTAAAAAATTTAGAATCATAATAAAAATACGATTTATTAATCATCATCTAAAAAATTTAGAATCATAATAAAAATACGAATTATTAATCACCATCTAAAAAATTTAGAATCATAATAAAAATAGGAATTATTAATCACCATCTAAAAAATTTAGAATCATAATAAAAATACGAATTATTAATCACCATCTAAAAAATTTAGAATCATAATAAAATACGAATTATAAATCATCATCTAAAAAATTTAGAATCATAATAAAAATACGAATTATAAATCCCCATCTAAAAAATTTAGAATCATAATAAAAATACGAATTATTAATCATCATCTAAAAAATTTAGAATCATAATAAAAATACGAATTATTAATCACCATCTAAAAAATTTAGAATCATAATAAAAATACGAATTATTAATCACCATCTAAAGATTTAGAATCATAATAAAAATACGAATTATTAATCACCATCTAAAAAATTTAGAATCATAATAAAAATACGAATTATTAATCACCATTTAAAAAATTTAGAATCATAATAAAAATACGAATTATTAATCACCATCTAAAAAATTTAGAATCATAATAAAAATACGAATTATTAATCATCATCTAAAAAATTTAGAATCATAATAAAAATACGAATTATTAATCACCATCTAAAAAATTTAGAATCATAATAAAAATACGAATTATTAATCATCATCTAAAAAATTTAGAATCATAATAAAAATACGAATTATTAATCACCATCTAAAAAATTTAGAATCATAATAAAATACGAATTATAAATCATCATCTAAAAAATTTAGAATCATAATAAAAATACGAATTATAAATCCCCATCTAAAAAATTTAGAATCATAATAAAAATACGAATTATTAATCACCATCTAAAAAATTTAGAATCATAATAAAAATACGAATTATTAATAATCATCTAAAAAATTTAGAATCATAATAAAAATACGAATTATTAATCACCATCTAAAAAATTTAGAATCATAATAAAAATACGAATTATTAATCACCATCTAAAAAATTTAGAATCATAATGAAAATACGAATTATTAATCACCATCTAAAAAATTTAGAATCAGAATAAAAATACGAATTATAAATCACCATCTAAAAAATTTAGAATCATAATAAAAATACGAATTATAAATCACCATCTAAAGATTTAGAATCATAATAAAAATACGAATTATTAATCACCATCTAAAAAATTTAGAATCATAATAAAAATACGAATTATTAATCATCATCTAAAATATTTAGAATCATAATAAAAATACGAATTATTAATCACCATCTAAAAAATTTAGAATCAGAATAAAAATACGAATTATAAATCACCATCTAAAAAATTTAGAATCATAATAAAAATACGAATTATTAATCATCATCTAAAAAATTTAGAATCATAATAAAAATACGAATTATTAATCATCATCTAAAAAATTTAGAATCATAATAAAAATACGAATTATTAATCACCATCTAAAAAATTTAGAATCATAATAAAAATACGAATTATTAATCACCATCTAAAAAATTTAGAATCATAATAAAAATACGAATTATTAATCACCATTTAAAAAATTTAGAATCATAATAAAAATACGAATTATTAATCACCATCTAAAAAATTTAGAATCATAATAAAAATACGAATTATTAATCATCATCTAAAAAATTTAGAATCATAATAAAAATACGAATTATTAATCACCATCTAAAAAATTTAGAATCATAATAAAAATACGAATTATTAATCATCATCTAAAAAATTTAGAATCATAATAAAAATACGAATTATTAATCACCATCTAAAAAATTTAGAATCATAATAAAATACGAATTATAAATCATCATCTAAAAAATTTAGAATCATAATAAAAATACGAATTATAAATCCCCATCTAAAAAATTTAGAATCATAATAAAAATACGAATTATTAATCACCATCTAAAAAATTTAGAATCATAATAAAAATACGAATTATTAATCATCATCTAAAAAATTTAGAATCATAATAAAAATACGAATTATTAATCACCATCTAAAAAATTTAGAATCATAATAAAAATACGAATTATTAATCACCATCTAAAAAATTTAGAATCATAATGAAAATACGAATTATTAATCACCATCTAAAAAATTAAGAATCAGAATAAAAATACGAATTATAAATCACCATCTAAAAAATTTAGAATCATAATAAAAATACGAATTATAAATCACCATCTAAAGATTTAGAATCATAATAAAAATACGAATTATTAATCACCATCTAAAAAATTTAGAATCATAATAAAAATACGAATTATTAATCATCATCTAAAATATTTAGAATCATAATAAAAATACGAATTATTAATCACCATCTAAAAAATTTAGAATCAGAATAAAAATACGAATTATAAATCACCATCTAAAAAATTTAGAATCATAATAAAAATACGAATTATTAATCACCATCTAAAAAATTTAGAATCATAATAAAAATACGAATTATTAATCACCATCTAAAGATTTAGAATCATAATAAAAATACGAATTATTAATCACCATCTAAAAAATTTAGAATCATAATAAAAATACGAATTATTAATCATCATCTAAAAAATTTAGAATCATAATAAAAATACGAATTATTAATCACCATCTAAAAAATTTAGAATCAGAATAAAAATACGAATTATAAATCACCATCTAAAAAATTTAGAATCATAATAAAAATACGAATTATTAATCACCATCTAAAAAATTTAGAATCATAGTAAAAATACGAATTATTAATCACCATCTAAAGATTTAGAATCATAATAAAAATACGAATTATTAATCACCATCTAAAAAATTTAGAATCATAATAAAAATACGAATTATTAATCACCATCTAAAAAATTTAGAATAATTATAAAACAAGTTATATGCTTTGTCTCCCGTGAGGGCTTAAAAAATGACGAAATTCAGCATTTGCCCCCACCCATTATGCTCCCAAAGTCCCCATGAGACGTCAAATCCCGGTGAAAATTAACAAACATTGCTGTTTTAGGCCTTAACATATGTAAATTTGAGTTTTGCACTATGCAAAAAAAGAAATTACTAAGTCTATCATTTGCTCCCCCCCCATTTAATCCCAAAAGTCTCCAAGGCCTTAACATATTTAAATTTGAGTTCAGCACCATGCAAAACTGCTAAATAGACATACACAGAAAATTTTGGACAAATATGGTAAAATAGTTCCAAAAATGGAGTTTTTATTGGGGCACACCCCAGCGTTATCGTGAAGTATAGACAAACAAAATCAAATTAGTTATAATCAGTTAGTTATAACTTTTCAGAAAGTTTTATAAAAATCCAAGGCATCAATTTTTTTTTGGGGGGGGGGGGCAGATTTTTCCTGGAAAATCCGTTCTGATACTTTTTACTCATATTATGTTTAATGTTTGTGCCAAGTTAAAAAAGAATTCCAAGACGTAGTTATTGAAAAAAGTGTGGACAGACGAACGGATGAACCGACAAACGGACGAACGGACAAGGGTGAATTTACAAGTTCACATTCCTTTTATCAGGGGAGCAAAAAAACTATTGCTTATACATGTCTTTCAATTAATCTACCTATAAATATATAAAAGTGACCTACTCTATTTGTGCACGTGGAATGGTCTCTACCAAACTACTCTGTCAGTCTTTGGTCTGCAAACTTGAAAGGTGATAAATAGTGGATTCAGACAAATTCGATATGGTTTTTAGCTGGTAAAAATAGCTGCTAAGGGGTCAAAATTGAAAAAATTGGAATTTGGCATGTATAAGTCAGTTTAAAGTGCATCCTCCACGCTTGTGGAAATATACGTTTATTCGTTAAATTGCGTTAATTTTTAAAGTTTTGATATCAATTTCTCCTTAGATCATATGATAGTGAATACCGCTAGCGAGCTTCATGTTTTGGTTTCGATTCTAGCTGATGGCTCCCAAGTCATATTTTTTTTAATCTTTTGAAATCACTAAACATAATAATAAATAGAGAATTGGCTCTAAAATAATAAATACGAAATGTGTATGAATTAAAATGTCGTATTTAAGCGTATTTTACGAGCGGCCTACTAGTATGACAATGGAAAGAATTTTTTTTTTTACGTAACATTTATCGACAGGAAATTCTGTCCGTTTGTCCGTTTGTCCATTCATCTCTCCGCACTTTTCTCAATAACTACGCCTTGGAACTATCAACAGGAAATTCTTTTGTTTCATTCTTTTTATTTTATTTTTGGTTCCTCCAACAAAAGGATGGGTTTTTTGTTTTGTTTTTTAACACGGTGGTCACCACTTATCAAGGCCCGGAAGCCACTCAGGGATAAGGGTTATTGCAAGTACAGTACGTTAGTGTGGAGATTTGATGAAGTGTTTACTTAAGGGGGCGGTTCATTAGGAACTTGATAACGTTGGACTTGAAGACATCCAAGTTGTAGTCAGGTGGGAAGCAGGCAGACGGAACAGAGTTCCACAGGCGTGCAGTTCTAAGAAAGAAGCTTTGTTCATGGAATCCACGTTTTGATTTAGGCACAGATAAAGAGTGGGTGAAATTTTTCACAGTGGATTCAGCTAGACGGGTAGACTTGTAAATTCACCCTTGTCTGTTTGTCCATTCATCTTTCCATACTTTTCTCAATAACTACGCCTTGGAATTTAAAAAATTTTTTGCACAAACATTAAATATGATATGAGTAAAAAGTAACCGAATGTATATGTCTATCTAGCAGTTTTGCATGGTGCTGACCTCAAATTTAAATACCTTGGAGACTTTGGGGGCTAAATGGAGGGGGGTCACAAATAATGGGCTTAGTCATTTCTTTTTGTACATGATGCAGAACTCAAATTTACATATATTAAGGCCTAAAACTGCACTGTTTGTTCATTTTCACCAGAATTTGATATCCCCCTGGGTACTTTTGGGGCTAAATGAGATGAGAGGAGTAAATGCTGAACTTAGTCATTTTTTAATGCCTCGTTCGCTGTGCACTCATGGGGGACCATGCATGCTTCACTTGTTCCATTTTAATTCTCTCTTTTCCATCGCCGGATTGTGATCATATGTCCTTTTCCTGCATTCGAACCTCCGTTGCTTTGGGCTTTCTTGTAGTTTATTTCTTGATGCAATAGTTAGTCACTTAGCACGTTACGATTCAACGAACAGAAGCGCATAGAGACTTGACAGACTATAGATACTCACTGTAAGGATGCATGCGCATGAAATTTTTGAGGCAAGAGTTGCGCAATCCCAACCCCACCTTTCCTGAGTCAACATTGCTGAATATCAAGTGGAGGTTCAGGACGACTGGAAACAAATGCCGAGATAAGCAGAAAGCACATACAGAGCCTAGAATTCCCAAATGGTCACCCATCTGATACTAACCAGGCTCACTGTTGCTTAACTTCAGTGATCTGACGAGAACCGGCATGTCAACGCGATTATGCCGTACAACGCATACAGACTTATATACCTATCATCTGTTAAAAGGAAAACTTTGTAAGAAAATTTACTAATGGACGAGGGTTCGTATTTTTTAACTCAAAAACTAGGATGCTGAAGAGCTATGAAGATGCAAGTGGTACCGTTAAAACGGGCAACCTTTTCTGCTCCAGAATTTATTTTTCTACATAATCACCATCATTCTCAATGCACGTTTGCCAGTCTCTTTTGATGCCTCGCTTTGTCACTTACATCTCTCTCGACACTCTGAAATCGACGCTTGAAGAACAAGGGATTTCGTTTGAAGAAGGCGCATACGTACTGCATTGTAGTGTGATGGGTTATTTGAGTCTACATAAAGAAAGCAAAAGGGGACGAAAAAGAAAACTGCAGTTGTTCATTGTTAAAGAAACCCGCACTATATATAAAACTTGGATACTATTTGATCAGACCAATTATTATTTGTATATTAGCCTAGGTAACTGGCGTTGACCGGGTGTTTGGAGGTGTGTGTTGGGCAAAAAAAAAAATGTTAATAGGCAGGCAGGCTCGAACCTGTACCGCAAAGGAGGCAAAAAGAAATCCTGACGTCTTTGCTATTGTGCCCATCGCCAAACCGGAACTGACATAGGTTTAAATTAAAGCTAGACAATCGAAAAAACCGACCCCTCCCTGTCGTAAAGTGCCCAGTTGAGGGTGAAGGAATTAATGTTTTTGGTCAATTTTTCGATATTTGTCGTTCGAAGGGCCGATCTTCCAAACGATATGAATCGCGTGAAAATCTGTTGCATACATACATTTAAGCAGACAGCTGAGATTTATATTATAGAAGATAATTCTATTACTTTCAGACTTAAAGTATTCGTTTCGGAATTTATGTGATGAGGATTGATTATTAATATTATTTGGGTTCCTCGGATTATTATTGTCACTTTTAGTATTATTTCCAAAACGTTCTGGTCGATATAACCTCCGACCTTCTTTAGGTGTATCTTTTACTCAAGAATCTTTCTGCTGGACCTGCTAATCTATCTTTAAGGACCCATGGTATAGTGGGTAAAGTACTTGGTGAATATTGTGTTTTAAGTTACATTCTTCAAGCCACAGTGCATACAAGCCACAAAATATAATTGTGAATTACTTAGGACTTCTATCCAGTCATGGCTGATGGGACGAGGGCATACTACCCAAGTTATTAAATAAAAAGTTCCATTCGAAACTTTGTGCAGATTCTAGAGTTCAACAGAAAGATTCCCAAGTTCGATAGAAAGATTCCTGAGTTCAACGAGATACACTTGAAGAAGGTCGGAGGTTACATCGACCGCAGCATTGTAAAGAAAATACTCACGATAAGAACCGAAGTTCAAAGAATGCAAATAATACCTTAGAATCTTGGCTTTGTAGATCACCTGAGAATGATTTAAAATCCGAGATGACAAATGTTTGATGTCAAAGTTTATAGCAAGAGTATTTTCTCAGACTTCGTACTTCCGAAAATGTCATACATTCGCGTGTTGTTCAAGTTGTGTGGTTCTAAGGATTTATATGAGCCAAATATTCTTTATCAGGCAAAGTTCTGTTGACGAATTCACTGCCAATTTTAGGATTTAAGTGCAGTCAAGCTCTGAATCAACAGTGATATGGCTTCTTTTATAGAATATGACTTGATGGAGCATGAAAGAAACATAATTCAGCTAACAGAAGGGAACAAAGAGGATAACCCATGCCCCAATAAAAGTAAAAGGAAGAAAAAAATAGAGTGATAGAAGAAGAAATGTTGTTTGATTATACGGCATATAATCCCCCCCTTACAGGTCGTATAAGATAAAAAAAAAGAAAGATAATTCAGCTAAAAGAAAGGAAGAAAGATGATGGACAAAAAACAAGGAAGAAAAAAGAAATAAATTATAGAATCATAGAATAGAGAGTTATAGAATAGGGAGAGTTGTTTTGCTTTGCGGCATATCAACCACATTTAAGTCATTTTATGCGGACACCGCACATGTTTTTTTGTTTGTTTGTTTTTTTTTGTATAATCTAGGATGCCTATTTTGGTATCTCTTGTTTCAATCAATAATTTCAGGTCAACATTCTCTTTATATAATTAAATAATGACATCATAATAATAATAATAATAATAATAATAATAATAATAATAATAATTATAATAATAATCTTAGGAAGGCTTATTGCCACTCAAATGACAGTGAAGACCAATAGCCGCTGCCAACGAGAAATCAATGCCAATCAGCTGTTGGGATAATGCAAATTTATTTGCAAATACTATCGAAAAAGCTGGAGAGTACTTGAAATCTGTGGAGGTTTGTTGTCACTCAAATTCAAGGAAACACCACAGGCTGTTTTCAAAGAGAGATCTTTGATGACCTGTGTGAAAGCTCCTTGTGAGCCGCCAATAATAATAATAATAATAATAATAACAACAACTACAATAACAACAACTACAATAACAACAATAATAATAATAACAATAATAATAATAGTAGTAGTAGTAGTAGTAGTAGTAGTAGTAAACGATCACAGGAAAGTAAAAATAAAAAACGAAAATGCAGAAATTTTATGCTCCCTTAAAATGGTGGTGTCTATATCGGATAGCATCACATAAAAAAGTTGCAAAGAGTCCAGGGGGAAAGAGAAGCGAGGGCACTAGCCAGACTTCCATTGAAAGAGTTCGGATAGAATGGGGGTCTTGAGGAGCCCTTTTGCAATACAAATCTCAGGGAATACCCATGACTGATAACAGTGAGAAGTCTGTGGTAAGCAGCTGTTGGTCATAAAGTAAACTGCACTGGTTATCGAGAGGGAGGGAGAGCACTGGAGATCTGGGGAGACTCCACAGAAACCAATAGGTTTCTGCCAGTGAGTGATCGCTAGTGATGGCTTGTGTGAAAACTCTTATTGAGTGAATAATAATAATAATAATAATAATAATAATAATAATAATAATAATAATAATAATAATAATTCGTTTATGAACGTCTCTCTGAAAAGGGATGGGATTCATTTCCAGAGGATTCCTCTTAATCCCGGCTTCAAACCAGAAGCTTCAAAGATCAAGGGATGTTGATGGTACCTACAATAGCAGAAGTCTGAAGGCCACTTAAAACATCGGGGATTTGTAGTTTTTTTAAATGTCCTTCCAGACGACTTGATACTACTCCTAGAGTACCTACTACGACCGGGATTATTTGTGTTTTAACCTCGTGTATACGCCTTACCTCCAAGGCCATGGAGCATAATTGCTCCACCTCGTTCTCCTTCTCTCTCACATTCCTGTCCTAGGGTACTGAGCAGTCTACAATCTGCCAGTTTTTTGAGACCTTATAAATGACGACCAAATTCGGATGATTATGTTCCAATTGCTTGGTCGTTATGACACTTTTGTCCCACCATACCTCTACATTTCCATCCTCACTTGTTCTCACTTCATCAGTCACCTCCTCAAACCATTTTCCAGCACACTTCACCCCAACCTTCTTACAGACCTTCCAATATATCCGGAGTCCCATGCAATCGTGTCTTTTGTGGTACTATCTCTGGGCTAATCCACTACACCCTGTTACAAGGTGCGCAATTGACGCTGAGGTTTTATCACACATCCCGCATTCTGCAGCAACTTCCTCTCCTAGAACCATTTTTTTGAACAATCGTGTTTCTAATGCCTGCTCTTGTGCTGCACAAACAAAAGCTTCAGTACTCTTAGCCAGATACCCAGCTCTAAGCCATTGCCATGATCTTTCATCAGCCACTTTTGCTATATCCTGGAAGAACCTTCCATGCATTTTCTTCCAAGCCAGTTTCTCTGCCCTTTCTCTATCTATACGTTTCACATAATCAGCCTTGATCTCACATACCTCCACTTCATTGGTCACAACTTTAAGCATCCACTCCTCACTTCTAACCACATGCTCCTTCAACAACATCTCCTCAGTTCTAACA
Organism: Euprymna scolopes; assembly: GCF_053919585.1. Classification (NCBI taxonomy): domain Eukaryota; kingdom Metazoa; phylum Mollusca; class Cephalopoda; order Sepiida; family Sepiolidae; genus Euprymna; species Euprymna scolopes. The sequence goes on from NC_136498.1 coordinate 104,317,952, forward strand.
CAACTTTTTACACTTTTCAATCCTCTCCCACCATCTTTTCTCTTTTGATACAGCCTTGCTACGCTACTTCGAATGTGAAATATACCAAACATTGCTTAAACTTTTCTTGTTTTGATATCCATGGTATGCAACTCCTTGTCAGACCATTCTAAAATTCCCGCACTGTATTTCAAAATACTGACTGCCCATGTATTCACCGCTTTCATTATGTTTCCTCCATACAATTTCACTCTTCTAAGATACTCCGTCCTGACTTTTTCTTTCATTTCTCTGTTACTGATGTCTACACCCTCCAACACTCCCAAATACTTATATCCTGTATCTTCTATTTCTTTCATAATTTCTCCATTTGGCAGCACTATTTCATTCGAATGAACCTTTACTCCTCCTTTTCATCACCAGCGCCGCACATTTACTAATCCCAAACACCATCCCAATGTCTCCCAAGTATGTCCCTACGAGCTCTACCAGTCTTTCCATTTCCTTTTCATTTCTACCGAATATCTTCTAGTTATCCATAAACAATAGATGGTTGAGGCGTCTTCCACCAGATCCAAAGTTATACCCCAGTTCCTCTCTCTTCAAGAGGATGCTCAGTGGCATCATTATCATTACAAAGAGAAGTGGAGATAACGAATCTTCTTGAAATATTCCAGCACCTCTCTGTTTGCTTTCAGCACCGTTTTCCATTGAGCCATACTTGTCTCCAAAAGCCTTACCACATTCCTAGCAACCTTCATCATCAATAGTGTTTCACGTATCCATGAATGAGGAACCATGTCGTAAGCCTTTCTGTAATCGATCCATGCTGCACTTAGATTCGTCTTCTTCTTTGCATCCTGCATTACTGCCTTATCAATCAGTAGTTGTTCGTTGGTACCCTCCGAGCCCTTTCTGTTCATAAGGGAAAACACCATTACTCACAAGATGTCCATAATTTTTTTTCTGCAAAGATTCCAGTTAACAGTTCCCACATGTAATTGGTCTGTAATTGCTGGAATCTGTTCCCTTGGCTGGATCTTTCCAAATTAGTATCATCTTTCCTTTAACAAGCCAATCAGGGACATCTCCCGACTCCACGACCCTTTGCAGGGTAGCAGCTATAGTTGAATAAAGGCATTGGAATTGTTTGAACCAGAAGCACATCACTCCATCTGGACCAGGTACCTTCCAGTTTGTCATCCTTCGCATGCCAGCCTTCACATCATCAATGGTTATCTCAATGTTCTTCATCTACTGCATTCCTGATAACCTTTCTCTGACCTCTTCCAACCAGCTAGCCTTCTTATTATATCGACATTCGACAGACCAAATCCTATACCAGAACTTCCTTGCATCTTTTGCATTTGGAGTGTTGTTATTTCCCGCCTGTTTACTACCATTTAATTCTTTATACAGCTGAGACTGATTGTTCCAGAAAAGGCTGTTCTGCCAGAATGCAACACTTTTTCCAACAAAGTTCTCTTTCAACATTGTTAGAACGGTCATCGTTCCCTTATCCAGCAATCTGTAACACCTTTCAAGCTCGTCCTTAGCTTTCTGTCCTAGTTTAACTCCTTTTCTTATTTCTCCGATTCTACCAATGTCTTTCTGCCACCATACAATACTTTCTTCAAGCTGCCTCTGCCAGTGTGGCCTTCTATCCTTCATTTCTCTCTTTTTCTTCTGTAATAAGCCAAGACGATTTGCAATAACGTATGACGCTGCATATAGAAGCCTGTTAATTTCCGTAATCGATATGTTCTTTCTTATGCTGTTGTGAATTACTCATTGAACTATTTTTACCTCGCTTTTCACCTTCCGCCTCTCACTACTCTTCATGTTTGGAATATCTATGGTCTCGTCTCCAAGAAAAACCTTTCTTAACTTTTTTGAAGTACTTCTTTTTCTACAGAAGTCAAAGCTCGAACTTCATCACCACTTCTCCATACATCTGCTCGTTCCACTGGTTCTATTGTCTCAGAGTCATTGATCTCATCTGCCTTAGATCATTCAAACTCCTCATCACTTCCCTAAACCATAGGATTCCATTCCTCCTCAGTTGCCCTCCTCCCATCATCGCTTACATTTCCCTTCTGCACTTCCACTCTCTCTCTGCTTTCATCAGAGCTAGTTTCATCAATTTTACTTTCGTTATTCATTTCTCTTACAATCACAGAATATAGGTTATTATTTTTCATTTGTTTTAACTGGGATACTGAACTCGTGACACTCTTAGCTCCTCCTCCTCCTCCTCCTCCTCCTCCTCCTCTCGATTCCCACTCTTCCTTCACTTTTCGGATATATCCACCAGATTTGGTACTTCCACTTCCTACAAAACATTCCCACAGTACTCTCCTTTCCGCATCCGTCCATGGTTTTTTGACATTTCCGGTTCCAACTACCTTCGTTTCTTGGGACGCTCTCTGCCAATTCTCACTGCCCGTACATCCACCCGCATCCTCAGAATTTCGAACAGTTGTATGATGACGACAGGACCCACCCTGTTGATCAGTGGGACACCTACTTGACCTGAGACCATCACAAGATGTTCCAGCCTCATTCACGTCGTTTTCAATATTTTGATTTGACATTCTCCCATAAATGGGGTTAGTGAATTTTAGGTTACACCACCACCGATAGTTTTATCGAGAAATCATCTCTAGGAGGGTTCTGCACAAAAGTTAAAGATTCCCTCCCGATCTTTCTCCTCAACCACCGCAACTGTTTCCACTACCAAAGTGCTCAATTATTAAGAAACTATTAATATAAGTGTAATATTTATTTATATTTGTGTTAAAGATCAGAAAAACATTGGTACCGTAGGTTTTAAATTCAAAACAAAGGGGACTAGTTTCTAATCACATACGTCAGACTCTTCAGCTTCTGTTTATATCTGATCGCTGCATGGAACTGTTTTTTTTTAAACTTTCAGTCTTATTTTTTAATCCCTTTTATATTTTTCTTGGAATTTTACCATATGAGTGGTTGAATGAAATCGGTTTATTTCTTTAATTGATAAAAATAGTTCATTTTGTTCCCCTACAGCCTCTTAATTATAAAGTTTCGGTATTTGGGGAAGTAAGGATTTTTAAAAACAATATAAAGAGTGCGCAGTTTTTGAGGGGGAAAAATGGGGGGGGCGCCTAAACTAATAATCAAATGGATATAATTTTCTTCACTGTTTGTGTTGGGATTCGTTAGCTCAAATGATAAAACATCAAATATCACTGTAAGTGTGTGTATTGGGAACGATTAATGCAGATTTTAAAATAAAATAGCTCAAGTTTTCATATATTTCAAAATGCATGCCTTTACTAAATAGAATAAATAATTTTAACTAATTCAAGTGATTATGTAAAAATAATTTTATAAAATCAACAATTGGCTCTTTGATAAAACAGGGGCGCATTCAAACCAACAACAACAGAAATAAAATTTACAATGATAATAATACCACTAATATCGGTAGTAATAATAATAGTCGTAACAACAACAATAGCAATGACAGCAAAAACAACACCAATAAAAATAACAGCTACAATAATAATAAAAACATACTACTAATGCTACTACTACTACTATTACTAATAATAATAATAATAATAATAATAACAATAATAATAATAATAATAAAACAATAATAATAATAATAATAATAATAATAATAATAGCAATAATCGTAATAACCAATAATATAAAATGATTGGGAATGATTTTTCCCTCCTCTCTATCCCCCTCTTTTCCCTTTTTTATAATAACTTATTAATTATTTAATTAATTTTTTTAGATAGCCATGTTAACATATTTATGAGTAAATAGAATAAACAGATCCATCCCATACGAAAAATTGTCCGAAGAGTCGTTTTTCCTGTCCTTGAGGCTGTTACAAACGCTACGTTTTTTGTTTGTTTGTTTGTTTTTTCCAAAAAAAAACGATGACGCCTGTGAAAACGCGCACATTTAAATATATTTATGAGTAAATAATAATAATAATAATAATAATAATAATAATAATAATAATAATAATAATAATAATTTAAGGTTTAAATTATAATTTCAGTTAGAAAAGTTTATTTGTTTCGTCTGCTATTTTTTTTTTTTTTTAACTTTGCCGATGATGTTGCCGGGAAAAATGTACACAAAAATAGAAACATGAAACATCCGAACATGTGCAAAACAATTCCTCGTTTAACCGTGAATTTAAGGTTTAAATTATAATTTCAGTTAGAAATGCTTACTTTTTTCCATCAGCTATTTTTTAAAACTCCACCGATGATGTTGCTTATGGCCGGGAAAAATGTACACAAAAACAGAAACATGAAACATCCACCAATGTGTAACACAATTCCTTGTTTAACCTTGAATTTTAGGTTTAAATTATAATTTCAGTAAGAAATGCTTACTTTTTCCGCATGCTATTTTTTAAAACTCCGCCGATGATGTTGCTGATGGTCGGGAAAAATGTACACAAAACAGAAACATGAAACATCTGAACATGTACAAGACAAGTCCTCGTTTTTATTATTATAATAATAATAATAATAATAATAATAATAATAATAATGGAAACCTCCGTCCAGTCTCGAAAGACAGTGAATAATCTGGTAATGGTAGGTGCGCATGTAATTATGAGGCAAGAGTACGCAGTAACCAACCACACCTCCTCTGAATCGGCACTGCTTGAGTTCAGTGGAAAAAAAAGGTCCAGAACGACTGGAAACAATGCCGAGATAAGCGGAGAACACACACAGCACCTGAAATTCCCAAATGGTCACCCATTTTAGTACTGACCAGACTCAATGTTGCTTAACTTCGGTGATCTGACGAGAACTGGTGTGTCCTTGCGATTATGCCATATATTATTATTATTATTATTATTATTATTATTATTATTAAAAATGATAATGATAATAATAATTGGTTTAACGTCTGTTTTAAATACTGGCATATGTTTGACGATTTTCAGAAATTGATTTTCACACTATGTCTGGACAGGTTTTTATTTACCTCTCTTTCTATCAATGTTTTGCTTGGTCATGTCTTCGTTGAGATTTCCCCTGTGAGCTCTACCTCAATAGTTTCACATTTACTAACTAAAAACCTCTCATTTTCTTTAAATGGGGTTATACTATCAATGTTTTCTGTTCTGCATATATACTGCCCAGATTTAAGATGTCTCTAAGCTTATCAGATATAAGCATAGCTTCATGACTCACGTTAGCCATCATATCATTCTCATGTTATCTCTCTCCATGCAATGCATGTCCTCAACCCTGACCGACAAGGTTTCACTTCCATACATCATAGTATTGTGTACGCAAGCATGATATGCGCTTCCCTTACAGTATTAATATAGAATCATATATATGAAAAAACACTGTGGGAATATTTTGTTTGCCTGTCCGTGTACATATTTCATGTGTACACAAATGTTTTAGGTATTTTAGTAGGGCGCTTTTCTGCATCTAGAGATCTGGGATTTTGCTCCTACTTAGGTAAGTTGGGCAAATTTATGTCGAGACGATACAAGTGCTTTGAGTTCATCAGAACACGTTCAATTTAAATACTCACAAAACAGGCACAAAGATGCCACATTTCGGCGATGGGACAGAGGTTGAAGTTTGGTTGCTAGTACGAAACCTATCATATTGGCGACTCTTTTCTGAACTTGTCGGGGTATATATGTCGAGGGTTACAAGGGCTTGTAGTTCGTCAAAGCATCCACTATTAAAATACTTGTAGAACAGGCAGAGAGATGCAACATTTCGTCGATGGGACAGAGCCTGAAGCTTAGATGACAGTTCAAGATCCATCAGGTTGGCGATTCTCTTTTGAACCCCATCTAAGAGCGAGAGACTAGCGGCAGATGCACCAGCCCAAACGTGACAACAATACTTCATGTATATGCAAATAGTGGCTTTCTAGTGGTACAGGATACAGGTGTAAGCACTGTAGAAGAGCCCACTTTCTTCACAGCAGGCCTGACAATGACCTCTATGTATTTGAATAAAATAAAATATGCATTAAGTGCGTTTGAAAGCCAAATCACAACGTAATATTAAGGGAATAGATTTTTTACTTGCTTGAAATTTATAATTTATATTATTTTGGAGCTAAACGCCATCCTCAGTATGTTGGGTTTTTTTTTTCTTTCTTACCATGCTGTAAAGTTTGAGAAAGAAAAGTCTGTTTGTAAAGATTATCGCGTTGTTTTCAGCGGTTGTATTTTGAAATGTTAGAACTGTGCGTTGGCAACGCGAGATTAACGTCAAGGGTGTGAGCTCCATTATACAAACGCTGATTCAATTTGAATAACATAAAATAGACATCAAGTTCGCTTGAAAGCCAAATCACAGCGTAATATTTAGGAAAATAAACAAATATTTTAATGGAACTCACACCCTTGACATTTGAACAAAGTATTTTCAGCAGAGATAAAAAAAAAACGGAGATAGAAAGAAAATGAAGAGAGAAGGATAATAGGAAAAGATGATTTATTAGAGTGGTCCAAAAAAGCACCTTATTTTCTTATTGATCTCAAATTTTTTCCAGAGACTTTTGGGAAAATATTTCACCAAATAGTAGTTGAATGATAGAAAGATTTTATCCTTCAAATGTGATTTAAATTGAAAACTTATCAGTGCAGGAATGAACTTTTCCCACATGAGTGCAATGTAACAGTTTCTGTCCACCGACACCCAATTCTCATTCTCCTCATAAAAGATATATGGTCAGGGCACACCATACAGTCACTTTTTGTTGGCTAAGAGGGCGATGGGTATTTTCATGGGGCTTAGTCTGACTCCAGAAGCGCATATTCTATTTATTGATATGGCCACACAAGTGTGTTGGGGGCAGGACGGTCTGCCGTGTTAGACGATCCCGTCCCCATGTATATATTGGTGACTGTATTTAATGGTAGAGGATTTGAACAGACGAAAGGTCGCATAATGAAGACGAAAATATACCGTTATATATCAACGAAACAAATGCAATTTATTTGCATAAATATACAGGAAAGAGGATAGAAAGAATGAGAGTTCATTGAGAGATAAGTAACGTTACTTGCGGTTGACTGGCTAGTCAGGACACGGCGGTAGCTCATGGCCCCCACCGGAGCGGTGTTTGCCACATCTTGACTGGTCGAGCGTTCAGCGGAAAAGAGGGTGAAATATGAGAAACAGGAAGTGACGTAGGTAGGTCGCTCTTCTGAGTTAAAGGGCGATAATCGAGTTAGGCTGAGAGTGTTCAACTCCCACAAGTGACCGTGAAGAAGAAAGAAAATCAAATGGTAATTTTCAATCTTTTTGATGATAAATTCGCAAAATTCTTCTCGTTTGCTTCATTGCGATCTGTTCGTCTCTGCAAAATTTGAATTTTGTAAAGAAAGCGATTAAGGTCATGATGGAAAATCCTCAAAACTGATGTTTTACAAATGCTTGTTTCTTGTGAGAGATGACGTGCTGAATTTTTGGATATACTTTCAGGCGTTTTATTGTAAAATATGAATATTGCCAGGAATTAAGGCTGTACGATTTTATGGACATCTGCCATACTTTCTGTCTCTTGAAATTTGGCCACCAAACATTGAATTACTCTGGCATCAAGTACATTGTTTCTGATGAAATCTTTCCTGCCTTGCCACGGCATCAGAAGAACTGATTTTGTATACCTCGATGATTTTTATCTACTGGTGCGTCATATAGTGTCCGGTTGAATCCATATTGGCATTGAATGAATTTCCAGGTTTGCTACCTACCCAACCTAAAAAATATGGAGAAAATATTGTAAAAAAAAAAAAATATACCCAACAGTATAATTGAATGAATGGAACTGGATTTTTACAGAGTGAACGTTATTGTGATTTTTCCTAATTATATGAGGTAACACAGATATTGTGTCGCTAGCAAGAAGAAAAAACACAACACAGATGAAAATGTAATTAAAAAAACTTTTGAAGAAGGAAAAGAAAGGAAAGAAAGCGAAAAAGTGCTATGCAAATAGCTGGTATTTGCAGAACATCTTTGAAGATACATGCTTTTTAACGTTTCTTATATTTCCCGTTCTCTGAGTTCATTTTGGCTTTTTGTAGAAATAGAGAACCTTGGTCTTTTTTTGTGTTACAGTTATTGATTTGAATCTCACACCTGTCCTGTTGTCTTGAAGATGGAGATGACAACAGGCGAACTAGTTTGCTATAGGATTACAGACAAAAGAGGACGGAGCTTTAAAAGAACCGCTCACATGGGGTTAAGTTAAGATTCTAAATAGGGTAACCTGTGATTGGTTGCATTTCATCCAATCACAGAGCACCTAGCAAACGACTCGATAATAATTTCAATACGTATTCCACCTAGCTCCACATTTTTACATGGTTTACCAACTCTGGTGTGTTTCCCGTTTGAATGCCACCAATAGCAATGGCCAGTGACTCCCTATCTGAGAGTACATCTTTCAAACTGTTTGGCCTAACGTTCACACGAAACATGAGTTGGAACAATTGAAAACATTGCCAGAGCCGCTGCGAAGAAGGTAGGCTCTCTCTACCGTGCTAGAAAACTACTGATACCTAAAACGAAACGTTGCATCCCTCTGCCTGTTCTACAAGTATTTTAATGGTGAATACTCTGACGAACTGCAGACACTTGTGCCCCCACGACGTAGACACCCTCGACAAACCCGACAGGCAGCTAAATCCCACCCCATGCAGTAGAGATCCCTAGATGTAAAAGATCTTTCTACTTCAGTAGTTTCTTCCCCAGAACCGCTAGACTCTGGAATTCCATTCCAGGTCCCTGCTTCCCTAACTATACTGACATGCAGAAATTCAAGTGTAACGTGAACCGACATATTGCTGCCCAAATCCCTACATAATGCCCCAGTAGTTGCTTCCCCTGATAGTAGCCTCCTACACAAAAGTGGCAATGTGCCTTGTTTGGGGTGAAAATGTAATTTAAAAAAATGAAACTGCTGCGCATCTACAGAAGAGAAGGATACAAAAAAACAGAAAACTATATTTTCAAGGTTCCAGGAAGCTGAATTTCGGATCAAAGATTTAAAATTTTAAGCAGTAGAAGAGCACCTAAACTAAACATAGAAATATTTCAGTATATTTTGCAGAATTGCAATTTTATAAGAAAGCAGAAGATTTATTTTTGGTCCCCTGACAAAAGGAGGGTGGACCTGTAAATTCACCCATGTCCCTTCGTCTGTTTGCACTTTTCTCAATAACTACGCCTTGGAATTTTTGGAAACTTGGCACAAAAATTAAACATGATATGAGTAAAAAAGTAACAGAACAGATTTTCCGGGAAAACTTCGGTTGTCCCCCTAGGATAAAAATGGATAAAATTTACACTTTTGTGCTTATTAAAAAAAATGATACCTTGGATTTTTATAAAACTTTCTTAAACTGATTTCTATATAATTTCGTTTGTCTATACTTCATGATAACTCTTGGGTGTGCCTCAGGGGCTCTTTTAGGGCCAATAAAAACACTCCATTTTTGAGACTATTTTACCATATTTGTCTAAAATATTCTGTGTATGACTATTTATTAGCAGTTTTGCATGGTGCTGAACTCAAATTTAAATATGTTAAGGCCTTGGGGACTTTTAGGGCTAAATGGGGGCGGTGACAAATGATGGACAGCCATTTCTTTTTTTGCATGGTGCAGAATTCAAATTTACATATGTTAAGGCCTAAAACTGTACCGTTTGTTCATTTTCACCAGGATTTGGTGTCCCCTGGGGACTTTTGGAGCTAAATGGGGAGGGGGTGGGGCAAATGCTGAACTTAATCATTACTGTGCACTCACCATACATGCTTCACTTGTTACTCTTATTGTTATGTATTTATTGATAATGACCAATTATATATTCGTTGTTGCATATTGGTCCTAAAGTGTTCATATTGGTGCGATAGAGACAGGGTATATATCGTTTATATATAAAGAGGGTGCATTAATACAGACGGTGACATGTAATAGACATTGAGAGGCGATTAGATATATAGATATAAATATAAATTATATATAGATAGAAGAAAGACATTGACATTTATACAGTTCTGACAGTCTGGGAGTGTTTCTATAAACACTGTCTTTCTTTAACACATATATTTTTGAGATGATGATTCTCAGTTCTTTTATCATAAAGAAAGAAAACAGTCATTACTTATAATAGCTGAGGGGAAAATATTCTTAAGATGATAGACACATTACTTATATGAATTTTATACACAAAGTTCTTTTAATACAAATTCACAATACCTATGTTTTGTCGAATGACATAACACAAGACAGTTGCTACAAAATAATGATGACGCCCTTTTATTTCTTGACCGATCAATAGTTTCGCATCAAGGAATTCAATGTTTCTACATGATTTCAATTTCCAACCTTTCGCCTCCAAAGGTAGATGTCAGCTCTGTCTGTCCGACCATGTTCCGGCACTGACTTCTCTCTCTCTCTCCACTCTGACTGACCCTTACTACCCCCTGTTTGTCTCATAAAGCTCTAACTATATTGAGAACTCATCTCTTACTCATTACGTCATTTCATGACCAAACAACGTGCATATTGCTCCTGTGGCCTGACATGCCTCACGTTGTATAAAACATGCCCAAAACACGTGCATCGTCCACACATGCTTGCAAAGAAGAATTCTCTAACCTAATTTTCGACTAACCTATTTTACAATAATGTTTAACATTTTCAATTGTTCGGATCTAGATAACTTCAATTTCATTTCATTTCATTTTCATAAACAGAATTTCATCATCAAATTCCTTTTTCACATAAACAAATATCTAAACTATTTTAGGTGAACTAAACAATGAGTAATTCTACATTCCATTTTCCTTAACATATCTGTATTATTTATTTTAAACACTCCTAAATCTTAATTCCAAACCTAGCTTCCCAGGTTCGAATTCTCGGACTATCCCATCTCATATTTACTTACTTACAAGAACAGGCGACTGTTCTCCATCATTATTTCTAAATTAATTCAGTTTATTCTTTAGAAAGATTTTTTTTCATAATTTGATTGCGTGATTTAATTAGTAACAAGGTAAGAAACGTATGCGTAAAAGATATGACTGATATCAGAAATTCCCATATACAGCGGACTTTTCCAATTAGAATTCCGTTGTGGTCCTGTAAAAGGTCCGGAAGAAAGACACAGCTCGATAATCAATGCAAACAAAATATATTGAACAGAAAATTGAATACAACTAATGAAGAATGTGGGTATAAGTTAGTCTGTCATGCTGCTGTTCACTGTGGGGGACCATGCATGTTTCACTTGTTTTTTTTACGATAACGTCGTATCATCTTATATAAAATGAAATCCAATTACCATAACTCATTTCATTTTCAACTATATAATTATAAGAGTTTATTTTCAACACCCAATGAATTTGTGAACTAACGCAGAAATTATAACTAATAAGTTATAAATAATAAGTTAGATACGTTCTTCGGAATATGTTCTGATCTATTCCATGTTTTCTTCGTTCCAGCTTATTTGAATTCTTGTTTTCATACCTAATTGTAATACAGCTTTCTCTTCCAGTATTTTTTCCAAGAACTGCAGACTTGTAGATCTTTCTTCCCGTTGATTTTTTTTTCTTAAATATAACTTTGGTCATTTCAAAACTAAGCCCAAGCGGCATCTTCAATCTTTGAAACAATCATCTTTCGTCTTTCTTAGCTTTTTATATTAAGCAGGTTCACGCCTTGTCTGGAGCGATTTCCATAACAAAAATAACATCATATTGCTTTCTTATTTTTATTTTGTATATTTTAAATTCTTCAATTTTAGGAGTGGGGCCAAAAAGCATACCCTGTATTTATAGGACCAGAGAGAGAGAGAGAGAGAGAGAGAGAGAGAGAGAGAGAGAGAGAGAGAGTCCAAGGAGAATGACATTAATTATAATAAATTTTTGTAACCTTTAATTCCCTCAAAGTACATCTGGCTGAAGGCACTGTGCATTTCTGCTCCAAGCTCTAAGCGTATACAATCAAATAAAATATAGTAAAACGTCACAGTTTTATGGATGCCAGGGATGAAAATGATGTATTTCCTGTGCTCAAAATGAGATAGATGGCTGTACAATCAAATCGGGGAAATTGATATATGACAAGACAGTCAGTTGACGATCTGGTTAGCAACTGTGATATCAGATTTGGAGCTGGTGTTTATATACATCATAAAAACAGATGCTGTCAATCGTCAACCTTGGAGCAAAGCAATATGAGACGTGATCACTGCAACGTGTGAAACCTGCTGAACTCTTGTCAGTTAAAATTTAGCTCACATACACATCTCGACATGTTTACAGCTTATCTCCCGTACAGCTAATACAGTACAAGCAATGTAATAGAAAATTCACAACAAAAAAATGGGCCATTAGTTCAAGACAAAACAGTGTAAAAGGGGAAAAAAGCGACATTCCACCTAGGCAGGTTAAACAAGCTTCCCCTGAAGGAGGAAGTGTCTAGGAAAAGTTAAATTCACCAGTGGTTCCCAGTCGTATGCATATGTTTGATGACGTTAGTTTCTGCAGTTCCTGCAGAGAAGTGTCGATATCATTCTACATACAGCGCCTGATATTCCCAAAATGGTCACTTATATGGTACCAACCAGGTGAACGTTGTTTAACTTCAGTGACCGTCTTATTAACGACATTATGCCAGAAATATATAAAATATCCAGATATAATAGCAAAAACTCCTATCCAGTTCTGGTGACAGATGGGGCGATTCATCGGTCAGCGCCCAACAGTTGAAAAGAACTAATTTCACTTTGGGTCATGCGGTGCAGAATAAACTCACAAAAAAGTATGATCTAATTAGTTTGATTACTGTACGAATATAACGAATATGACATGTACGACATGACGAAGACCAGAGGAATAGTTGACCGAAACGTCATGAAACAACATCTAAGAAAGATGAGGATAATAGTCCGCAATAAATAAATTAATTAATAATACTCATCTCAGTAATGAATTCCAATTAAATAATATATATACCATTCGGTACGGACCCGACCATGGAAGATCAGATAATAAATAAACGTGGATTTATAAGACCAAAAAGTTCAACTTTGATCGAGAAATATTTTTAGCTCCTTACATCAAGTGGCTTAATGCCTTGTTTGGAGCGATTTCTATTAAAAAAACAGCAAATATAGCGTTTTATTCTATTTCATTATTTTTATTACTTAATCTATATATTAATATGATAGCGTGTGTGTTATTTTCTGTGTTACACTTACATCCGGGACGTTTAATTGTTATGTACTTCCATTTCTTGTAATAAATAATTTTACCAAGAATTCTTCCTAAGTTTTGGTTTCGGTTTAGATTATGGCTTAAGGAAATCAAGTTATATATGTATACATATATTTTTTCATAAGTTTTTATTTCGGTTTCGATTCAAGCTAATGCACCCAAGTCATATGAATATATATATATATATATTTTAATTTTTGAAATCGTAACTTTATAATATATAAAAATCGACAGAACATTAACTCTATAATAATATATACGAAATCTGCAAGAATTAAAATATTATATTTAAGCGTACTTTAAGACCGGACTTTGCCGATTTATTCGTGATAGCTTAGATAAATACTTTTGCAGTTTTAACAAAAAAAAGCTAGAGTAATATCAGAGCGTCTCCATTTACACTGAACATCTACAGAATGTCAGCATCAATATATTACATATGAATGAGTCATCTGTGGAATTTCCACAGGTCCCGCTAGTTAAATATTATACTGAAAGAAAGGCAAAATACAAAAGTCTTGGACTATCATCTAACCAATCAAGAGACATTTTTTTTCAAATATTAACTATTCTACAAAAAGTTTTTTTTGTTTTGTTTTTGTTTTTTTTTGTTTTTTGTTTTTTTGTTCATCTTGGATGCATTCCTTTCAGTTGCTTTTTCCTTTCTGCCGTTTAGACAATTCGACTAGTTTATGTCGTCAGCATTAGTTGAGGATCTTGATGTTTAATGCAATTGCGCATATGCAAATTGTACCATCCTTACAAAATCCTGTTACCTCAAATTCTCATCACCGTCAGGTGTTAATTTAAGGATGAGATCGCTTGGCTGGGCTCACACGTGATGTGTGTTGCCAGGTAAATTCTTTTAGGAGGCCTCAAGTTTTGACAAGCTTGATCTTTACTCCTGATCTTAAATGGAACACGTACATCAAATCTGTTGCCAAGGCCGCTGGAAAAATGGTGGGATCTTTCTATCGATCCGGTAAATATCTCACTGCTGATGCTATTCTCTATCTATTATAAGAGCCAGGTACGTCCAAGGATGGAGTATTGTTGCCACATCTGGGCAGGAGCAGCTAGAAAGGACTTGTCCTGCCTTGATAGAGTTCAAAATAGACTTCGTAGCCTCGTAGGAGATGTCCTTTTCTCTTCCTTGCAACCTCTATCTCACAGAAGAGATGTTGCGAGTTTGTCTCTGATGTATCGCTATTTTCATGGAAAGTGTTCGACTGAGCTTCACTCTATGGTCCCCCCTCACCAAACTTTCACAAGAAACACTCGTCTAGCTGTACACACTATCAATAATTCCCCCCACTCTTTATCTGTGCCTAAACCTAAACGTAGATTCCATGAACAAAGCTTCTTTCTTAGAACTGCACGCCTGTAGAATTGTCTTCCGTTTTCCTGCTTTCCGGCTGACTACAATATGGTTGTCTTCAAGTCTAACGTAAATAAGTTCTTGATGAGCCGTTCTATATAAGTTATCAAATTTACCAAATTTTCATTACTAATGATTACTATATTGTCCAATGTCTACTGTACACTCTTTAATCCTTATCCTTGAGTGGCCTCTTGGCCTTGATAATGTGGTGATGCCTATGTAAAAAAAAAGCCAGTAAGCGAGGTCATCTCTCAGTATCTCCTTAGCCGCATACAGCAATTAAAAGGTAGAATAAATATGCGTATTATTTGGATTCATCGGACTACTGTTCTCATTGTGAGTGTGATTTTTCACAACGTTTCGGTCGATGTAATCTCCGATCTTCTTCAGGTGTATCTTGTCGAACACCGGAATGTTTTTGTCAAACTCGGGGATTTGGACGGAATTTCGAGCAGAACCCTTTATTTACTTCACGAGAGTAGCGTGCTCTTGTTCCGTCAGCCATGATTGGATAGAGGTCCTCAGTAATTCGCAATTGTATTTTTCGGTTACTCACACTGAGGAATGAACCTTCAAAAAGTGATATTCTCCTAAAGGTTGAAGGTTCAATCCTCAGTGTAGGCGACTGAAAAATATAATTTAAAATTACTTAGGACCTTTATCCAGTCATGGCTGATGGAACAAGAGCATGCTACCCCCATGAAGTAAATAAAGGGTTCTGCTCAAACTTCTGTCCAAATTCCCGAGTTTATAATTATAATTCCCATTTATTTCATCAGGCCTAAGAAAGACTACATAAGTTCCTTTAGGAGTTACGATCGACCAACAAAGAGGTCTCTTGAGAAAAAATTTAAAAAAAAAACTAAGGAAGACGTTTTCTTTCTCTTTCCTGTTCTTGTGAACTGAACCGTTACGTAGGTCAAGAGCTGAACACTCAGACACTGACTATCTTTACTTGAAGATAACAGTTCACAGATTTTAGCAGCTTAAAAGACTTTCTAACTTTCCGTTTCCTCGTTCGGACGCTGTTTAATTTTCTTTCACTTATAACAAACGGTATAGATAATTGAATAAACCCTTTTGTTGTTATAAAAAGGTTTTGTTTTCCCTTTTCTGCAACCATTTCCGTTAATTACAAAACATATTACGTCTCTCTGTCAAGACTAATACCAATAATGTTACAGAAGTAAATATTTTGAACCTCATTGTTTATGGTGTTTGTCTTTATAATATATCTTTATTTATATATAAGGCACTTTGTCTATGTAAGTGAGTTCGTTGCTATGGACTCCAAAACGGCTGGGACGATTTCTATGAATTTTTACACAAATGTACTTTATGTACCTGGGAGTGTTTTAAGATGGGGTTTGTATAGGAATACATCCGATGAGTACCGAAAATTGAAAAAGAAAAATCCGATTAAAGCAGATGCAATCTGATTTTCATCAAAGTTAACACTTTTATTTAGCCTAAGATCATAAGTGCACCCGAAAAGTTTTATCACTGCAAAAACAGATGGGCTCAGCGTATAAGATCAACAATAAGTTCTTTGATAAGACGCGAGCGCGTTTGCAATGAATGTTTGTGTTTAGAGCATAAATGAACCATGATACTATATATAATTATATAAAATGTTTTAATAAAATCAACAGTAAGTTCTCTACAGTGCAATGTCGACTAAAATGTATTATGGACTGAATCACTACAGAGGGGGACGTGAGCTTCCTCCTGATGCATTGCAGTGGGTTACTGAATAGATTTGATTGAAAAAAATAGTGATTTCACCGATTGCGATAACCGTTAAAGTATTAGAAGTATATTCAATCCTCGGAAACGTCAAGTAATCCTGCTAGTATATATATATATATATATATATATATATATATATATATATATATATATATATATATATGGTGTCCACAAAGTCTGGCTAAATTATGTAGCCAGACTTTGTGGAAGCATCCTGTAAATTATGTAGCCAGACTTTGTGGGCACCCTGTATATATATATATATATATATATATATATATGTGTGTGTGTGTGTGTGTGTGTGTGTGTGTGTGTGTGTGGACACCATATATATATATATATAAATATATATATATATATATATATATATATATATATATATATATATATATATATATATACAGGGTGCCCACAAAGTCTGGCTACATAATCTACAGGATGCTTCCACAAAGTCATAATCTACAGGATGCTTTCACAAAGTACATCATGTAGCCAGACTTTGTGGACACCCTGTATATATGATTACTTCATTTAATCACATAAATTAATATACGAAAATATAATTTTATGCGTAAACTTTTCAGTATTTACTTCAACAGTGCTCAATACATAGGTAGAGCTAGGTAGTAAGATATGAAAATATACATGACAATTAAGCTACACAGAATATTTCGCGTTTCAGTCCTGTGCCTGACAAATTCTCATGAGAATGAAACGCGGAATATTCTGTGTAGCTTAACTGCCATATACATTTTCATTTTTCCCGATTCCGATACCATTACCGACTTGGTACTTAATTTCCGATTCCGGTACAAGTACCGATTCCGATCTCGATTCTTTATAAATCTATAAATATCTAACGATAGAGTTGTTATTTATTCCTGCTTGGCGTAAAAACATATGTGAAATGTGCAGATATTTTCTCAAACGTAAAAACAGACTTGTGATGATGATCGATTTTGGTTTTGGTTTTACTGGTAGTTTAAAATCAATAACTATTTCTTATGTTATCAGTACTACTAGCAGTGGATGATACTGCTTTAAATAAAATTAAATAAAAAGAGACAAAAGAATCGTTTTTGGCATCGGAAAATAGGCACGCATATTTCCGATTTCGATACCAATTCCGATACCCTTACGAGTTGCGATTTTTTCGATTCCCGATTCCGATTAATCGTTCCAAAAATAATATATATATCTTCTACACTCCTATGAATTCGTTTTTCTTTTGTGTGCATTGATATTCATTATTTAAAAAGAAAATACATTTTTCTTATATATGGGTTCTGGAATTGCATTCACTATCAAAAGATGTAGCTAATTTGAATATTCTTTTCATCATTTATTTTAATTAATTCCCTATTATTTGCTTCGGTTTTCTAATGTCATAATCATCTTTAGTTAACTATTACGTGTAATTATATTCATGCAGATATTCTAATTGATTTATATTTGCATAATATTTGCGTAAAAAGCTTACAGTAAACATAAAATTATTTCCATATATATTTATGTATACGTATATATTTTTGTTTAATCTATCTATCTATCTATCTATCTATCTATCTATCTATCTACTAGCATTTCTGTCCGGCGTTGCCAGAGTGTTTGGATGTGTCTGTTGAGCAAAAAAAAAAAAAAAAAGCTAAAAAAAATGTGGTAGTAGGAAGGCAGGCTCGAACCCGTACACGAAGGAGGAAAAGAACGGGGGAAAATACCTGCCGTCTATGCTGTTACGACCACCGCCAAACCGGAAGTGACATCTTTTAAAATTAAGGCTAGACAATCGAAAGGAGAGGATGACTTTAAAAAATATCGGCGAAAAAAGCGACCCCACCCCTGTAAAAAAGTTCCCAATTGAAGGTGAAGATATTAATGTTTTAAGCCAATTTTTCGATATTTGTCATTTGAAAGGCCGGACTTTAAAACGATACTGATCTAGGTAAAATGTGTCGTTTCAGTAATAAGTTTTAGGAAGACATACCAACATACATACATACATTTATATATTGGTAACTCCAAATTTAGACCCAAACCTATTAAAAGGTTTGCCCTATCTCTGAATACTCTTAATGTCAAATTTCAAATATTTAGACAAGAATTGATATTTGGTAGAGACCGCAGAGGTCAATTTTTTTTTAAATTTGACCCCTATTATGACCCCGTAACATTTATTGTTTTTGGCTCAAATCAATTGATTAAGTTAGACCCATGTCCAAGGAACCTATATCTTAAATTTCAAGTGTTTAGACCCAAAATTGTTGGAGAAGTTTGGTAGAGTTCTCAAAGGTCAAATCGTTCAACTTATACCCCTTAACAGCCAAATTTCTGGCCGAAAACCGATCACTAAGATTTTCCCAAATCTCAGTACCCTGTATATTAAATTTCGAGTCTGTAGACTTAAAATTGACAGAGTTATTACGTAGGGAAATGTACACACGCAGACACACAGACACACAGATACACAGACATGTTCACTTTTATAGATATACAAGCATGGGTCCCCGGCGTTGCGCGGGTGTTTGGAGGCGCGTGTTGAGCAAAAAAAAAAAGTGGTAGTAGGCAGGCAGGCTCGAACCCGTACCACGAAGGAGGAAAAGAACGCGAAAAAACGTGACGTCTTTGCTGTTATGACGACCGCCAAACCGTAAGTGACGGAAGTTTAAATTAAGGCCAGACAATCGAAAAACGGGGATGACTTTTCAAATAATCTGCGAAAAAAGCGACTCCTTCCTGTAGAAAAGTGCCCGATTGAAGGTGAAGAAATTAATGTTTTTAGCCAATTTCTCGGTATTTGTCGTCTGACAGGCTATACGTAAAAACAGTACTAATCTTGTGAAAATTAGTCGCCTCTGCCGAAAGTTTTAGGCAGACATGCAAACATACATACATACATTTATATATTGGTAGCTCAAATTTTCGACCCAAACCGATGAAAAAGCTTGCCCTGTCTCTGAATAGCATTTATGTAAAATTTCAAATGTTTAGACCAGAAATTGCCTAATCAATTTGGCAGAGACCGCAGAGGTCAATTTTTCTTAACTTTGACCCCTATTATGACCTCTTAACATTTATTGTTTTGGGATCAAATCAAGTTATTAAGTTAGATCCATGTCCAAGGAACCTATATCTAAAATTTCAAGTGTTTAAACCCAAAATTTGCGGAGGAGTTATGAAGAGTTCTCAAAGGTAAAATCGTTGAATTTTGACTCTTTATCAGCCAAATTTCTGGCTGAAAACAGACTACACAGATTTCCCCAAATCTCAGTAACCTGCATATTAAATTTCGAGTCTGTAGACTGAAAATTGATAGAGTTATTGCGTAGGGAAATGTACACAGACAGACAGACAGACAGATACACACACACACACACACACACACACACACCGGCGTTGCCCGGGTGTTTGGAGGTGTATGCTGAGCAAAAAAAAAAAAAAAAAAAGCGGTCACTTTTTTAACTTTGACCCCTGTTATAAAACCTTAAAATTTACTGTTTTGGGCTCAAATCAAGTGATTAAGTTAGATCCATGTGCAAGGAATATATATCTAACATTTCAAGTATTTAGACCCAAAATTGTTGGAGGAGGAAATTTCTGGCCGAAAACCGATCACATAGATTTTCTCAGATCTCAGTACCCGGTATATATGATATCGAGTCTGTAGACTAAAAATTGAAATTGTTATTGCGTAGGGAAATATACACAAACAGACAGACAGACAGACAGACACGTTCACTTTTATGGATATATAGACTAGCATTTCAGCCAGACGTTGACCGGGGGTTTGGATGTGTGTGTTGAGCAAAAAAAAAAAAAAAAAAGTGGTAGTAGAAACGCAGGCTCGAACCTGTACCGCAAAGGAGGAAAAGAACGGGGAAAATACCTAACGTCTTTGCGGTTACGACCACCGCCAAATCTGTAGTGACTTACGTTTAGATTAAGGATAGAAAATCGAAAGGAGGGGATATCTTTCAAAAATATCAGCAACCCCCCCCACCTGTAGAAAAGTGCCTAGTTGAAGGTGAAGACATAAATTTTTTAAACCAATTTTTCGATATTTGTCGTCTGAAAGGTTGGACTTCAAAACGATACTGATCTTGGTAAAATTCATCGCTTCTGTCGAAGGTTTTAGGCAGAGATGTGAACATACATACATACATACATTTATATATTGGTGACTAAAAATTTTCGACCCGAACCGAATAAAAAGCTTACCCTATCTCTGAATACCCTTTATGCCAAATTTCAAATGTTTAGACCAGAAATTGTCTGAGTAATTTTGGTAGAGACCGCAGAAGTAAATTATTTTTTTTATTTTGACCCCTACTCTGACCCCCTTAACATTTATTGTTTTGGGCTCAAATCATATTATTAATTTAGATCCATGTGCAAGAAACCTATATCTAAAATGTCAAGTGTTTAGACTCAAAATTGTCGGAGGAGTGTGGTAAATTTCTCAAAAGTCAAATCGTTGAACTTTGACCCCTTAAAGTTCAATTTCTGGCTGAAAACTGACCACAAAGATTTTCCCAAATCTCAGCACCCTGTATTTAAAATTTTGAGTCTGTAGACTTAAAATTTAGAGAGTTATTGCGTAGGGAAATGTACACAGACAGAGACACACACACACACACACACACACAGATATACAGCCACGTTCAATTAATATATATATATATATACTAGCATGGGTGCCCGGCGTTGCCCGGGTGAGAGGTGTATGCTGAGCAAAAAAAAAGCAAAAAAAAAACACAAAATACGGTCATTTTTTTAACTTTGATCCCTGTTATCACCCCTTAAAATTTACTGGTTAGGGATCTAATCAAGTTATAAAGTTAAATCCATGTCCAAGAAATTCATATCTAAAATTTCAAGTGTTTAGACCCAAAATTATTGGAAGAATTTGGTAGAGTTCTCAAAGGTCAAATCGTTGAACTTTGACCCCTTAACAGCCAAATTTCTGTCCGAAAACCGATCACATAGATTTTCCCAAATCTCAGTAGCGTCTATATCAAATATCGAGTCTGTAGACTAAAACTGACAGTTATTGCGTAGCGAAATGTACACAGACAGACACACAGACAGACACACAGACAGATACACAGACAGGTTCACTTTTATAGATATACTAGTATGGGTGCCCGGCGTTGTCTGGGTGTTTAGAGGTGTATTCTGAGCAAAAAAAAAAACACCAATTATTTTTAAAAGTTTACCCCTATTATTACCCCTTTACATTTATTGTTTTGGGCTCAAATAAAGTGGTTAAGTTAGATCCATGTCCAAGAAATATATATCTAAAATTTCTAGTGTTTAGACCTCAAATTGTCGGAGAAGTTTGGTAGAGTTCTCAAAGGTCAAATCGTTGAACTTTGACCCCTTAATAGCTAAATTTCTGTCCGAAACTCGATCACATCGATTTTCCCAAATCTCAGTACCCTGTATCTCAAATGCCGAGTTTGTAGACTTAAAATTGAGTTATTGCATATGGAAATGTACACACACAGACACACAGACAGACAAATACACAGACAGACAGATACACAGACACGTTCACTTTCATAAATATATAAACTAGTATTTCAACCCGGTGTTGCCCGGTTGTTTGGGTGTATATATTGAGCAAAAAAAAGTGGCAGGAGGAAGACAGGCTCGAACCCGTACCGCGAAGTAGGAAAAGAACGGGAAACCCCCTGACGTCTTTGTGGTTACGACCACCGTCAAACCGGAAGTAAGTTATTTTTAAATTAAGGCTAGACAATCGAAACGAGAAGATATCTTTAAAAAATATCGCCGAAAAAAGCGATCCCACCTCTGTAGAAAAGTGCCTAGTTGAAGGTGAAGATATTAATGTTTTAGCCAATTTTTCGATATTTGTCGTATGAAAGGTCGAATTATAAAACGATACCGATCTTGGTAAAATCCCTCGCCTCCGTCGAAAGTTTTAGGCAGGCATGAAAATATATATACATACATACATTTATATATTGGTAACTAAAAATTTTCGACCCAAACCGATGAAAAAGCTTGCCCTATCTCTGAATAATCTTAATGTCAAATTTCAAATGTTTAGACCAGAAATTGTCTTAGTAATTTGGTAGACGCCGCAAAAGTCAATTTTGTTTTTGATTTGACACCAATTACAATCCCTTAAAATTTATTGTTTTGGGCTCGAATCAAGTTATAAAGTAAGATCTATGTTCAAGGAACCTGTATCTAAAATTTTTAGTGTTTTGACCCAAAATTGTCTGGGGAGTTTGGTAGAGTTCTCAAAAGTCAAATCGTGGAACTTTGACCCCTTAACAGCCAAATTTCTGGCCGAAAACGGATCACAAAGATTTTCCCAAATCTCAGGGATCTGTATATCAAATTTCTCGTCTGTAGACTAAAAATTGACAAAGTTATTGCATAGGGAAATGCACACAGACATATGGACCCAGATACACAGACACGTTCACTTTTATAGATATACAAGCATGGGTGCCCGGCGTTGCCTGCATGTTTGTTGATGCATGTTGAGCAAAAAAAAAAAGGTCAATTTTTTCAGTTTGACCCCTATTATGACTCCTTAAAATTTATTGTTTTGGGCTCAAATAAGGTTATTAAGTTAGATCCATGTTTAAGGAAACTAAAATTTCAAGCGTTTAGACCCAAAATTGTCGGAGGAGTTTGGCAGAGTTCTCAAAGGTCAAATCGTTGAACTTTGACTCCTTAACAGCAAAATTTCTGGTCGAAAACCGATCACATTTTCAAAATCTCAGTACCTTGTATACCAAATTTCGAGTCTGTAGACTAAAAATTGACAGAGTTATTGCGTAGGGAAATGTACACAGACAGACACGTTCATTTTGATAGATATATAGATAGATCAAACGTAACGTGTCTGTGTGTTTCTGCGTTTGTCTGTCTGTGTACATTTCGCTACGCAATAACTCTGTCAAGTTTTAGTCTACAGTTTGGTTATTTGATATACAGGGTACTGAGATTTGGAAAAATCTTAGTGATCGGTTTTCGGCCAGAAATTTGGCTGTTAAGGGGTCAAAGTTCAACGATTTGACCTTTGAGAACTCTAGCAAACTCCTCCGACAATTTTTGGTCTAAACACTTGAAATTAAAGATATAGGTTCCTTGGGCATGGATCTAACTTAATCACTTGATTTGAGCCCAAAACAATAAATGTATGGGTCAAAGTTTACAAAATTTTCCTTTTTTTGTGTTTTTATTTTTATTTTTTTTTTTTTTTGCTCAACATCCACCTAAAAACACCCGGGCAACGCCTGGCATCCGTGCTAGTCTATATATCTATAAAAGTTAACGTGTCTGTGTGTCTGTCTTTGTGTCTGTCTGTGTACATTTCCCTACGCAATGACTCTGTCAATTTTGGGTCTACAGACTCGAAATTTGATATACAGGGTACTGAGATTTGGGAAAGTCTATATGATCGGTTTTCGGCCAGAAATTTGGCTGTTAATGGGTCAAAGTTCAACGATTTTACCTTTGAGAACTCTGCCAAACCACTCCGACAATTTTGGGTCTAAACACTTAAAATTAATAATAAATTAAGGGAAGTGACCGGTTTTTATTGTTTTAGGGGGTTTTTTTTTGTTCAGAATACACCTCCAAACACCTGAGCAACGCCGGGCTGAAATGCTAGTATATCTTTAAAAGTGAACGTGTCTATATAGCTGTGTGTCTGTGTGTGTATGTGTGTACATTTCCCTACGCAATAACTCTGTCAATTTTTAGTCTAAAGACTCGAAATTTGATATACAGTGTACTGAGCTTTGGGAAAATCTATGTGATCCGTTTTCGGCCAGAAATTTGGCTGATAAAGGGTCAAAGTTCAACGATTTAACTTTTGAGAACTCTACTAAACTCCTTCAAAGAGTTTGTGTCTAAACACTTGAAATTTTAAATATAGATTCCTTCGACATAGATCTATCTTAATAACTTTATTTGCGCCCAAAACAATAAATTTTAAGGGGTCATAATAGGGGTCAAAGTTTTAAAAAATTTGACCTCTGCGGTCTCTACCAAATTACTCAGACAATTTCTGGCCTAAACATTTGAAATTTTACATAAAGGGTACTCAGAGATAGGGCCAGCTTTTTTATCGGTTTGGGTCGAAAATTGTCAGTTATTAATATATAATAATGTATGCATGTTTGCATGTGTGCCTAAAACTTCCGACAATGGCGACGGATTTTATCAAGATCAGTATCGTTTTTAAGTTCGACCATTCAAACGACAAATATCGAAAAAGTGGCTAAAACATTAATATCTTCACCTTCAACTAGGCACTTTTCTACAGATGTAGGGTCGCTTTTTTCGCTGATATTTTTTAAAAATATCCTTTCCTTTCGATTGTTTAGCCTTAATTTATACATGAGTAACTTTTGGTTTGTTGGTGGTCGTAACCACAAAGACGTCAGGTTTTTTTCCCCTCGTTCTTTTCACCCTTCGCTCTACGGGTTCGAGCCTGCCTTCATGTTACCTTTTTTTTTTTTTTTGCTCAACATACATATCCAAACAACACCGGGCTGTAATGCTGGTATATATATATATATATATATATATATATATATATATATATATATATATATATATATATATATATATATATATAAGTGGTTTTATGGTTCCGTCTGTATAAATTCTGAAGTGAAACTTTGTTCCTTTATGAAAATTCCGTAATTCTACAAACCACTCGTACTTTATTTTATTTCCTGTGGGAACACCTGTTTTAGTTTCCGCAATTTTTGTACACCAAAGACTAAAAGGTTAGTAGATTAGTTTGATTAATTGTGAGAAAAGGAAAAAAAAGGAAGTGAAAAAAAAACGGACAATAAATTAAAATAGAAAAACGTAAAGGCTGAAAAAACATAAACGAAAAATAAAGTAACAGATATGAATTTAGAAGTGAGAGAGGGAGAGAAGGGTAGAAATTAAGAGAGAGATAATGATGAAGAAAAGAAAAGAAAACGAAAAAAAAATTGAGAATAAAAACAGAATATGGAAGAGAGCGAATGTTTACGAGAAAGCCTGTCAGTAATAATGTTCAAAAGACATCATGAAAAAGAGAGATTTTGGAGAACGAAAGAATATGGGATAAAATGTTCAAAATAGCGCCTAAAAGGAAGACAAATTTCGAGAGAGAACGTGTAATAATATTACTTACAACAATATGACTTACAACAATGTGACTTAAAACAATATGACTTACAACAATGTGATTATAACAATATGACTGACAACAATATGACTCACAACAATATGACTTTCAAAAATGTGATTACAACAACATGACTTATGACAGTATAACTTAAACAATATGACTTATAATAATGTGATTACAATATTATGACTTATAACAATGTGACTTATAATAATTGGACTTATAACAATATGACTTATAGCAACATGATTTATATCAATACAACTTACAACAATACAACTTACAACAATATAACTTACACCAATATGCTGTATAACAATATGACTTACAACAATATTACTCACAACAATGTGATTACAACAATATGGCTTACAAAATATGACTTACAACAATATTACTTACAACAATGTGATTACAACAATATGGCTTACAAAATATGACTTACAACAATATTACAACAATATTACTTACAACAATATAACGTGCCTGAATATTTTACTACAGTTTCATGATTTATTCATTTAGAAACGGTTTAATGGAGGGAGACGTGTGAGTACGCTTTCTCCTATTCTCTCTCTTAGATACTCACGATTCTTTTATTGTCTTTTTCTATTTGATTTTGTTTAAAGTAAAATCTTCAATTACTGGTAATAATAAAATACTAAATATTTATTGATTTTAAACCATCAATGGATGTAAAATCGATAGATCATTCGCCACAAGTGCCTACTGATCTTTAGGAAAATATTTGCATATTTTACATGTGTTTTTACGAAAATTGGGGAAAATAACAATCTTCTAGTTAAAAATTTAGAGATTTATAAAGAATCAGAATCGGTAATTGTATCGGAATCGGAAATTTAGCATGGAATCGGTAATTGTATCGGAATCCGGAAAAATATTGGAATCGTCCAATCACTAATATATATATATAAAGTTTTAGTATTAAAACGATTTTTTTTCAGAAACAATATATAAGTAATATATTCATAGCATGTTATCTCTAAAGTTATATCTCTATTTTTAAGCTATTTTACGTTATAGGTTTATCTAGAAATGTATAGGTGTGTTTATAAAGTTATATCTCTATTTCTAAAGTTTTAGCGTTAACTAGAGTTTTTTTCAGAAAGAACTAATATATTCACAGCATGTCCACTCGATCATCAAACTAGGCCCAACTACTAATTTGAATATTAATTTACAAAATTACATCTCATTAATGCACCATGCATTATTAG
This sequence comes from Euprymna scolopes, assembly GCF_053919585.1. NCBI lineage: Eukaryota > Metazoa > Mollusca > Cephalopoda > Sepiida > Sepiolidae > Euprymna > Euprymna scolopes. Next base: position 104,344,773 of record NC_136498.1, read on the forward strand.
TTGCTTCTAATTCGATTACTGTTTCCATTTCATTGTACAGAGTTCTTTTTATGCATATTTTTATATTCTGAATATAAATTTAGCATTTGGGATAAGAATCGTTTTTCTTATTATTTTTAGGTTAACTTATTTATGGTGGTTGCAATCCATGTACCCCCTTTCCTGCCCCCCCCAAAAAAAGCAAAAAAAAAACAAAACGTACAAACGCATACAAATCGCGGCAAATAGTGAGTAACCCTTATTTCTGCTCTCATATTAGACATTTATATAAAAAAAAAACTAAAAGAATACTCGCTCCAAGACACGTAAAATTAATTTACCGAACAGAATAGTTTTAAAGTTCTGAATTTTTTAGATAGGGCTGATTGTTTTTATTACTTGTATTGATTGGACTATTGTTCTCATCTTGAGAGTTATTTCCAAACAACAATCAATATGTCTGAAGACGGTCGAAGGACAAATCCGACTGAAACGTTGCACAAATAACACTCAAGAGAACAATAGTCCGATCAATGCATAAAAAGAATAGTTTTGCATCACGTTTATGACTCTTTACGTAAAGAAAAAGTTAAAATCAACATATAATGATGCTAAACCATATATCAAGAATCCTTATTCAAATGTTGATTAAAATCCGTTTCATAATTTTGATCCTAGAAAAGATATAAAGTTTAAGGATTAAGTTTAGGTGATATTTAGAAGAAATTAAGTTTCAGGGAATTATGTTTACTTTAACACTTATACTCGAATCGCCTGCGGGCATTGGTAAGTGGTGACTATGTAAAAAAAAAATTAGTGTCTAATGACGATAGATCAAACTAAATCGAAGAGATGTTTAATGTTTCAAATGGGTGTTGTGCTTATATTTTCATATTTTTCAGAAATTGGAAGACAAATTATTTTTCGTCGTGCTATTAAAATTAGATGAAATTATTCAGAATAAAAAAAGTCGAAGAGGAAGAGAATATAAAATTATCGTCACTGGAGAGAAAAATCCAATCACCATTGGAGTATGTGTATTGATAGCAACTTTCTTAACATGGCGAACCTGTGAAAGGAGGTTATGGTTAGGGTTTAGGGTCAGAGTAAGAGTTAAAAATATTTCTGAAAAAAAAGCTTTTCTTACAAATTTTCAAAAATAAACAACACTGGTTTTCTACCAACTTCTCTTGAAAAGATGTTTTTAAAAAGTTTTTCTTACAAATTTTCTTGAAAAAAAAATTATTTTTAATTTATTTATAAAAAAAATCGATATTTATATTATATTTATATTTGCTTATATTATGTCTTCTAAAATCACTTTCAAATACGTCAGAAAACAAAGATTTGAAGAATGTTGGATGCTTAATTTTCACAAAAATTTTCTGCAAATAAGTAGTTTATCCGATATCAAGAAATGTAATTCCTTATTTTAAAAGAGTTGGCCATTGTTGTACGCACAGGCGCGCATATTTTTGACATAATTAGTATACACATTTTTCCATAACTAGCTATAAAACATACTGACCCAACGGGCAACGGGTAGTCTACTCATATTATAAAACGCAAATCGTTTTACTTGGGCGTTGAAATCATCCATCCGGTTTACAGCTTCCGGTTTGAAAAATTATGTGCATGCGTATAGAAATAAAACCCAAACCAATGAAAGTTTTTTATCGATAATTTTTTCGCGATTAAAATATGCAAATATAAACGAAACTGCAAATCCCTTTTTCTTTTTTTTACATCGGCATTTTACGAATTTGATTTTTCATTACATTTATTTTTCATTGTTGGAATTATTTTAAAACAAAAGCAAAACAAATATGTTTACGATTTAAACTAGGCACCGCCAAAAATGGCCGCAAAATCAAGTTGTTGTTGTTTTTTAAAACGAAATTACATTTATTAAAATCCATTATTTCTGAGTAACTTTTTTTTTCCAGAAAGATAAAACCCTGAATTTTATCATATAGAAAACAGAATAATGTAAAACTTTTTCTACTATTTTTAATTCAATTTTAAATGTTAAATTTTCCCAAAAAGTTAACAATTGACATTTTTTGTCTTGCACAAAAAACGTACTTAAATATTTAAAAAAAAGGGTTTTTGAAATAATTAATTTATTTATTTATTGTCTAACTAAGATTTAGGATGATTTTCTAAGAGAATATGCAAAAATATTATAATATAAGTACCTGAATTTCAAATAATTCCACTTATTCATATAGGTAACCAGATATTCGCGTTGACGTAGAGTTCAGATCGACTCTGTTTACGTTTTCGTCTGATAAAAAGCAAACTATGGAAGACCAAACAGGCCAAAAAAAACTTATTTTTCAGTGACGAAAATTTCAATGTATTATTAAGCTGAGGCTGGCCAGTACCAGATGGGTGACCATTTGCATGCGTTTGGTTTTTAATGTGTATGTGTGTGGGGGCCAGACTCCCCAAAATGGGGGGGCAATTTAAAGCAGAATAAAAAAAATTATTTCAGCGCGTTTGGTCCACCATAGTCGAAAGGCGGCAAACGTTTTCAAACGGGATCGAAAAAAAAGATGCTATTTTTAACACAAAGGGCACAATATTTATCGAATTTTTTTTTTGATATCGATTATTCAAAGCATGCCCTGTTTAATAATGGTCATGCATTATTCGGCTCGCTAAAAAAAAATTGTTAATTTATTTATCAAAAATTTTAAAATAGCTTTTTTCGTATAAATATTAAAAAAAAATTTTTTTTTTGCTTAACTTAAATTAATTATTTTACTTAACATATTCACCGAATTTCACACTTCAAAACTCAAAAGCGGGATAATTAAACACAATCGAAGTTCTGATATTCAGACGTCAAAATAAGGTATGCAAACAATTTTTTTTTTTTTTTTTTTTTTGGAATCTATAATTCTGTCCCTTACAACACAATATGTTGATTTCAGTTTCAGATGATTATTTTAAGCATATTTGTTCCCACTTCAAAACAAGGGGGGGTTTGTAAGCAAAAATATATATATATATAAATATCGTTTATGAAAAATAAGTACACTGTTATAAAGTTCATTCTTCTCCTAATAATCGCTGAAAATTTCGTATTGATCGGATAATTACCTGATTTTTGGTAGATTTTTAAAAAGACGGTCCGTCAAAAAGTACTGACCTGCCCCCCCAGTTTTGGCGGTGCCTAATTTAAACTCTTTTATATATTCTTTAATTGAACGCGTGGCCGTAAACGAGAAATCTAATCATTAGCATTTTTTCAAGTTTGGTGGGAGGGGGGGCAAAAACAGGGAACGGGTTGGGATGAGGTGGGATCATAAGTTCCAAACATTTTTAAAATACGTTGGAACACTTCGAAACGTGTGTGTGGGGAACTTTTTTAAAGATTTGCTTTGAAAAGGACTTACCATTAAATATTACTTAATTAATTATTATTTCCTGATATTTTTAAGGCTGTTAACACACACACAAAAAACTGGGGAGTACCGGTACAATATACACTTTTTTCATTGCATTTTTATTTCGTCTTTTTTTCAACTTGTTTCTCTTATATAAGGATTTTTCATTTAATCTAAGGGCAATGTGGTTAAGGCCTTTACTATCCAATATATTTCGTATTATTTTCACTGATCGCCATGTTTTTTCGCGCGCGCGTACATTCAATTTTTGCGCGTTTATACATTAACTCTATAAACTTATTTGCAATTTTATACATAAATTCTCTATACTCACTATTCCATAGCTAGATATAACTTACACTGACCCAACGGGTTGCGAGGAAGTAAGTATATATATATATATATATATATATATATATATATATATATATATATATATATATATATATACTAGCAGTTCAGCCCGGCTGAACTATTCATAACTTGTCCTATGTGTGAATACACTTTATGTAAGATTTCAAATATTTAGAGCAAAATTAGTTTGAGTAATTTCGTGGTGTCCGCAAAAGTCATTTTTTTCAACTTTGACCCCAATTGTACCCCTTAGCATTTCTCATTTTGGTCTCGAATCAAAATATAAAGTTTTACTCATTTCCATGTTACCTACATCTAAAATTTAAAGTGTTTAGACCAAAAATTGATGGAAGAATTTGGTAAAATCTGCAAAGGTCATCTCTTTCAACTTTAACCTTTTGGCAGCCAAATTTTCGTCCCCAAACTGATTAAAATGCTTGCTGCATGTCTGAATACCCGTTATATATAAATTTCAAACGTTTAGACCAAAAATTGGCTGAGTAGTTTGCTAGACACCTGAAAGGTCAAATCTTTTGCACTTTGAGCCAGTGGATGCTCAAATTTTCGACCCCAACCGATTAAAAAGCTTGCCCTATCTCTGAATACCCTTTATATAAAATATCAAATGTTTAGACGAAAATTGGCTTAGTAATTTGGTAGAGACTGCAGATGTCAAATTTCTTTTAACTTTGACCCCAATAATATTTATTTTGGGGCTCAAAACAAATTAAAAAGTTTGATCCCTGTCCAAGTAACCTACATCTAAAATTTCAAGTGTTTAGACCCAAAATTAACGGAGGAGTTTGGTAGAGTTTTCAAGCGTCAAATCGTTGAACTTTGACTCCTTGACAGCCAAATTTCTGGCCGGAAACTGATTAAAAAGATTTTCCCAAATCTCAATACCCCTTATGCTAAATTTCGAGTCACTAGACTGAAGAGACATTGTCACACACACACACACACACACACACACACACACACACACACATATATATATATATATATATATATATATATATATATATAATTTCTTTGTTAATATTGCCTGCGGTACTGTTTTGAGCAGATTGCATTACCTTAATGCTAAATGAGAATAATTTTCCCTAACTCATGCCCTGTCCCCAAATGAAAAGCGAAATTATATATATATATATATATATATATATATATATATATATATATATATATATATATATATATATATATATATATATATATATAAAGCTGAACGTCTCTGTGTGTGTCTGGTCACGAATAGTCTCCTATATGGTTGACTATTATAGAAAACTGATTACATATAATGATTAAAGATGTATCGAGACACAGGAATGGGTATGTTTGATCTTGCATAATGATGATTCATTAAAATTGTGGGGTCTGCGTTCGCACCTGGTCCACAAAGTATGGAAATAAAATTTTTAAAATTATAAAAAAAACGTTTACAAGTGTTTTTGATATAGATGTACATAATAAGACTTTGGTAAGTATGTTTTAACTTAAATAGGGATGGTATAATAAAATTGTGGGGTCTGCGTTCGCGACTGGCCTCCATAGAATGGACATAGGCACAAACTTTAATAAAGACTTTTCATATCTATCTGCGTAAGTATGCTTTGATAATTATGTTTCCGTTTGAAGAAATATGGTATAATAAAATCATGGGACGTTCGTTCGCGCCTGACCTCCATAGAATGGAAATATATCACAAAGTTTAACAAGGTTTTTTAATATAGATCCACAGAATATTGTGATAAGTGTTTCAGTGTGAAAATGTATGGTATAATAAATTATGGGGTTTATCTATTTTATTTTTACTTTCATCATATTTTGCTTTGGTTTTGATACCCCGAAATTCGAATCTATCTCTTTATAACCCTTCCTTTTCATAACCTATCATACTTTCATAAATCAGAGTCCATTTTGTGTAGGCTGTTTTTGAACCCAGTCAACGACGGGTACTTTTGCTAGTATATATATATATATATATATATATATATATATATATATATATATATAGAGAGAGAGAGAGAGAGAGAGAGAGAGAGAGAGAGAGAGAGAGAGCAAGATTACTGGAGATTGAATGATGATTAACGAATGTTTCACATTCCCGTATCTTTATTCTCATCCGAAATTGGTGAAATAGCCCATTTTCAATTATACTGATTGATTGCTTGCTATAGTTGGGGACCCATCGCGGTGGATCATGAGGAAGCGTTACAAGCCTCTCGCAATACATTTTAGTCTACACTTCACTGTAGAGAACCTACTGTTGGTTTTATACAATTATTTCTCCAATATATAAATGGCTTGAATTAAAGTTTAAAATGCAGCAGGCAAGTATGATACTTCAATTCGTAAATATCGGCCCGGCCGTTTTGGGGTCACTAGAGAACGAACTCACAGACGCACAAAGTTCCTTATATATATATATATATATATATATATATATATATATATATATATATATATATATTACAATATATATATATATATATTACAATATATATATATATATATAACTATTTAATTTACTCACATAAATTAATATACGAAAGTATAGATTTATGCGTAAACTTTAAGTATTTACTTCAAAAGTGCGCAATACGTAGGTAGAGCTAGTTAGTAATTTATGAAATATATATGGCGATTAAGCTACACTGAATATTTCGCGTTTCATCTACTCTAGGACTCTTCAGGCTTATGCGCATAAGCCTGAGGAGTCCTAGAGTGGAGGAAACGCGGAATATTCAGTGTAGCTTAATCACCATATATATTTTATAAATTACTATATATATATCTATATATATATATATCTATATATATATATATATATATATATATATATATATATATATATATATATATATATATAATTATTTACTATTATAATTAAATATATATATAATTATTTACTATAATAATTAAATTATATATATCATTATTATTATTATTATTATTATTATTATTATTATTATTATTATTATTATTATAACCAACCAACATCCTATAGTCTTTCTTGGGTTACTAATAATCGACTTACAGACAATTCTTCTATCTACTGTGATTAAGACCAAAAATCTCATCAGTTAACTAAAATATTGTCAGAGTTTACCAAGGAGAGATGCTATAAATATTCTGGCTTCTTTTCTTTTCCCTGAAGTCAAGAATACTGTACAATATCAATGATTCTTACCCAGAGGACATTTTCCCAAGTGAACAATACGCACCATTAAAATACAATTACATAATATAGATCTTTTTAAAGCTGATTTCAATATTGTCCTTCATTATGTTGCCACAAAATTTTCTCCAATGATTTCAATGACATTGATTAAAGTGACATTTTCTTTTAACACGTGAGATTGAAATTAAGAGACAGGTCACTATTATTGTTTTACAGCATATCAACTCTATATGTTATTTTGTACAATGTAATGTATTCATACAATACTAACCGGACCTGTGGAAATTCCACAGGGGGCAGATTCATACGTAATACATTGATGTTGGCATTCTTTAGATATTCAACGTAAATGGAGACGCAAGTATTTATCCAAGCTAGCAGGGACGCCCGACGTAGCCATGTTGTAAAATACGCTTAAATATGATAATTTAATTCTTGCAGATTTCATATATATTATTATAGAGTTCATGTTCTGTCGATTTTTATATATTATAAGGTTGCGATTTCAAAAATAAAAAAATATATCTATACGACTTAAATGATTTCAGTGCCATCAGTTATAATCGAAATTGAAACCAAAAATTATGAAGAATTCTTAGTAAAATTACAAGAAATGGAAGTAAATTATCATTAAACGACCCGGATGTAAGCTTGCCAGAAAATAACACACACGCTATCGTATTAATATATAGATACTTAAATTCTGGAAAGTTATTTAATTGTATCTTTGGTTTTGCTTATTGGGGACGGAATTAGTTTATTATTTACTCACTAGGAGGAGTCCCACATGCCATCGTCAAAGATTTCTCTTTGAGAACAACTTTGAGTGGCAATAAGCCTCTCTGCGGTTCAAGTCCTCTTTGCTCTCTTCCAGCAGAGACCTGGCTAGTGTTTTCTCCTCTCAGAGTTTCCATCCTCCTTGACCATCCCAACTTATTTGGTGGATCGCCAGTTTATAGTGAAAAGGGACAGACCGTAGTAAGTAAGAAATCAAAACTAGATAAGTTTGAAAATGATATTAGGAAAAGGCTAGAATCGAACCCAGCAAGCAAATGTTAAAAGATAATAGACATTGAAATCCTAGGAATGCAGAACATTGTCATTGTTCTCGCAAATAACTAAATATTATGTATGTCAGAGATAGAGCGATTGTATATTCTTTTAGAAATAACTGGATATTAAAAATGTCAATTAAAAGAATGGACAATAACAAAGTTGAAAATGTTATGCAACAAATCGGTTAAATGATACAATTTTATTTACAGATTTCTTTTGTTTATGAGAGGTGTTAGGTACATGTGCAAAGAGCACGGCTAAATTGAAATGTGATAAAGTCACGTTACTTGACCACATTTCTGACGTCATAAAAGGGGAGATTCTCAATATATTGAGAGAGAGGTTCGAAGTTAGAGACAATCAGACAATCACAGTCAGAGTGATAGAATCAGTTAGAGACGAGAATCGGACACCTATTTATTGAAACTGAAGCCCTTAGAGGCAAAGGGGGTAGGAGCAGACCATGTAGCTATACAAGCTTGAATTCCTGTGTCTCCAATCAGCCGGCTGATGAATAAAGAAATCACCCTCTATATTTTGTAACCGTTTGTCTCGTGTCGTCATTACAACTTAAAGGTAAATGTGTTTATTATCATCTTAAATGAACATTGTATAACTCCCTCTATGTATTAATTGTCTGGGATCCTCCATCATAAGTGAAGTATCTCCCTTCTGATGTGAAGGACTGTATTACACATTCCTTCAATAATGAATTCGCATCTCTCTCATCTCTGTTATAAAGGACTCTTTCAGATGTAGATATCTGAGTCCCCGTTATATATGTCTCCCCATATAAACCCCCGACAACCCAACATCAGTAGCTATGGCAATCAGTGGTTGAGAAAGTTTATTGTAATTATTGAAGAAAATAAGCTTAGTCTTGGCGGCATTGAACAGTACCATCTAGTTTCGAACCGATTTCACTAAATAACATTGCAATGCTACTAACATTATGTGGGCAGTGACAAAAGAATGGCTGTTATATTCATTGTTAGTGTTGTATTGATGTTGAAACACCTGCTGTTTGTAAATTTTATTTGCAAAAGAAAACTTTATAAGACAAATATTGAGGGTATAATTTAAACCTGCTAATACAAATCGATTTAATACGCGTTAGAAATGCGTTCGGACCTGTTACTTTTATGTTTTTATTATTCACTGTTCAAACGCGGCAGATGTATGTGATACGCTGCGAATGATTCATTGAAAGCAAATTGATATTTTCCTGGTGTTAGATTAGAGATGTGCTAACAACAGGCAGGTTAAATACCTTTCTAAACATTATTAGTTAGAGAACAATATTGATATTGTTATATATCTCAAAACATCACGGCTTCATTTCAGTATCTATAGATAATAAATATTCCCATCTCTACTGAATCAGCAGTTCTCTGCTACTACTATTTCGAGATCAAGCTCACAGCGTTGCTACTATCAAGCATACCATGGAAACAGTAATAGAAACTATGATATCTCTAAACCTAGGACAAACCCCAACGTTTACAGCTGAGCCGCCACTTTACATACTGACTAAACAAATTCAGTAGCACTGGTCAGACAAATATGGAGAGCACAAGTTTGTAATCCTGTTTGGATATATCAAAATAACTGCACTGAAGTTTAGTGAATCAATGTGAGAAACCGTGAACGGACTGGTGTCTTTGCTGAAGCGGATGCGACCTCTTCTGATTAATTTTTGCCTTACTAAGCCTACCAGATCACAGCATGCAGCTTGTACATACTTTTGAAAAAAGCCTATAGCGCATATCTTGAGGAACAGGTTGACGATGATGACAAGGTCAAAACTTTAAAATCATGGTGTGATGCATGCAAGAATAAGAGTTCACAGATTCAGTTTTGAGTCTTTATTCTCAACATGGAGCTGACCATTCTCATACTGGTACGAGCATTCAAAGAGGAAAACTTCACATTATTGTGAATCACAATCAGAATTGATGCTATACTTCTTTGCAAACAACAATGCTAATTATGGATTTCATTTCATCTAATGCATATGGAGAAGAAACAACCAGAGGTTCTCAGAGAATTCCATAAGGGAAATGTCTTTGTCTACAAATCAGAAAATAATGCACTTATCAAAGGAGACAGGGTAGCTATTGGCCTGACCAAGGCTCCATCAGCTCTTCGAAGATGGATGGTCAAACTATGAAACAAGATCAGGGAGTACAGGTGTAAAGCAATCCAGGTCACCTTGACCAATCCCCAAGTACTCAGAAGACGTTCCTGGAAAAAGTACACCGGCTCACGCAATTACAGATATCAAATAGCTTGCCCTATATATGAATACACTTTAAGTAAAATTTCGAATGTTTAGATCAAAAATTGGCTGAGTAATTTGGTAGAGAACGCAGAGGTCAAATTTTTTAAGACTTTGACCCCAATTTTAACCCCTTAACATTTATTGCTTTTTTAGCTCAAATCAAATTAAAAAGCTTGAAAATCTCGAGCCTGTAGACTGAGAATTGACAGAGTAATTTGGCAGGGAAATGTACATACACAGACACAAACACACACACACACACAGACAATTTCACTTTTATAGATATATAGATATATATTTTTCTGCCAAGTCTGAAGATGTCTGCCAAGTCTGAAGAAACTCTCGGATCGTTAATTCGATTCTGGTAGTGGAAACATATATAACTAAGCAAACCAAAACACAGTAATAAAAACATAGTTTACTCTACAATAGTATTGAGCATTTTTTCATGTGTTTTACCATTTACCATTTACTCAGTATATATATATAAATATATATATATATATATATATATATATATATATATATATATATATATATATAGGTGTAATAAGTATCCGATACAAAGCAAAAAGTTGATTTATTTTTATTACACAAAAACAAAAACAATAACAAAGTGCTATTCTAATGTATTTTTGCTTTGTATCGGATGCTTATTGCACATTTACACTATTACAGTTACCTTAATAGGGGGTATCCATTGTCACTCTCGAAAGTGAACAGGAAGATAGATACGTTTGTTATCAAATAGAAAGCGCTTGACGTTACAATTTTGAAATATTGTGAAATCTGTTTTTGCAAATTGTTATCTAATGAAGCAAAAAATCAATAAATAATAACTGTTTCTATCTTGTTTCACACGTTCTTTCTGTTGGAGAATGTGTGGGTGAAAATGACAGAGATACGACATATGACACAAGACTAACAATAACGACGACTGAGGCACACGTCAATATACGTACAAAAAAAAAGAAAGGCACATCGAAAAACAAAATTATTCATTTTGGTTTGTTGATATAAAATATGTAAATAATTCATTTCTTCAAATAATTTTTATCTTGAAACTTTATATGTTTAATTTCAATTCAATGTATTAAACTTATTTTCTTTTTTGTAAAATTGTTTATATATATATATATATATATATATATATAATGTTAGGTCATGTTATATACTACTGGTACCATGTAACCCAGTACTACCTGCCTCATGGTCGGGTCACCGGCAACTAAACTGGTTCCCCCACCAGACTTGTTTGGTAAGGAGGGTCGCTAGTCTCCCTATAGGATTAAAAACAAGACCTTCCAAATGGCGAATGAGCCCTTTTTCGGGGTCAGCGGCCAACTAGCACCGTGTGTGTGTATGCATGTGTGTATTGGGGTATAGAGGGCTTCCGTAAACCGTGGTGAAGGCAACCTTTCTAGGAGAAGCAAATCTCTGATTTAAAATACATAAAGCTCGAGACCAGTACACGCATTAAGCTGGTTTGCAGTTTAACTTGTTGCTGGCTATCTTGCTCTTGCTTGTTGAACCGAGAGAGAGACTTAGCTGTCGTACAAAGCTAAGACTCTGTAACATCATTTGTGTACAGATACTCCCTCAGGCATTTGTCTATTAAAATGGTCCTGTGGCGATAGAAGTCATTTTTGGGTTCATGGACTTTATGTGTCTGAGAGAAGGGCACTCGTCTGACAAGACGCTGCAGTCATATATATATATATATATATATATATATATATATATATATGATTGCAAAGACATATATTTTTTACATAGCAAGGAGCTCGTTTTGAGGAGAGACGAGGGATTCATATTGAGACAATACATATAACGGATATAACAATAGTGATAATGAGGGAAAAAGACATTTATACAGTTCTGTGATACTTGGGACTTCATATTACTGGAGATGTATACAAGTTCTTTACACAGAGGAGGAGAGATGCATAATCTTCGAAGGGTTACACAATGTTGATTATAGATAATGATTATAACAATTACCTTTTCTGTTGTAACTGAATGACGACATGAGACAACACGTACAAAACATGATGTGACTTCTTTATTTATCGGATCGACCGATTGAATGACGTCAGGAATTCACTTGTATCTACATGGTTATCTTCTACACCTTCGCCTCTAAGGGATGAACTGACCACTGACTGCCAATTTACAGGCTCTCTCTCTCTCTCTCTCTCTCTCTCTCTCTCTCTCTCTCTCTCTGACTGACTGTCTGACTGACTTTGCGAACCCATAGAGCGATATGGAGAATTGTCCATTATCTATGACGTCAGAAGTGTGTTTTTCAAACGTGACTAATTTCACGTGGTTATGCATGTGTTTTCCAAAATACACTTCTGCAAACAAAAGAATCCTCTCCTAACTTATTTTTTAACAATATATTTTTAATTTTCATTGTTCATTCTTTTACTGACATATTTAATATTCAGATTGCTAAAAGAATAAACATTAGCCTTATTTCTCACATTCCATTTCTTAACCTTGCCTACAGGGTTCGATTCTAGGCTTATCATAAACTCATTTTCACTTATTTAATATTCTCCTTATTTACATGGAAAGGGGACAGCCTTTCCCTGTAACACACACGCACCCCCCACCCCCCACCCCCCCCACACATACATATATATATATATATATATATATATATATATATATATATATATATATATGTATGTGCCTTTGATGTTTTTAATGTGAGATGATATATTCTTATTTCCCCTATTAAACAAAGTTAGAGCTTACAAAAGTCATCAAAGCCATACCAGAACTGCCAGACATTGCTGTGATGTTGTTTGATTATATATATATATATATAATTATTACTATAGAAATTAATATATATATATACATATATATATTATATATGTAGTACATATATACTATATATATTATTATATATAATTATTATTATGGAAATAATTGTAGTCTTTGGTCCTTTCAGGAATCATCACTACATGGTGGCCACGGTTACTGTAATCGGGGGATTTGAACCCGGCCACAAAGCCGTCTTTGATTCTATTAGCAAGGAACAAACCGCTCGGCCAATGTTAACCGCGAGAAGTATAGTTGAAAGTAACATTTCTATAAACTGTAAATGTCAGTCAAGACGGTCGAGAGTCATATAATTATTTTAACATCATGATCTGTGCACGTGGGCTAAAGTGACCGATTTATTTCATTTTATCGTCAAGTGCTCGACTATAAGAATCGAGTTCTTAAAGAGTTGACATAATTACTACTAAATGATTTTTGATACCTACAGACACTAGTGTTTCATCCTTTTGGGAATCATCAGTGAATAATTTCGCCCCGTCGGGAGATTCGAACCCGACCACAAAACCATCTTCGACTCTATTAGCAAGGAACAAACCGTTCGGCTAACGTTAACCGTGAGAAATATAGTTGAAATTAACATGTATATGTAGAAATTAATATAAAGAAATCAACATTTATATATTCATTTATATTTTTGTTTATTTATTTAAATTTTTTATAATCTTTTATAAAGGTATTAACATTTATATAAAGCGAAAATGTCATTCAAGACGACCGAGAATGATTTAATGATTTTAACATCATTATATGCGCGTATATATATATATATATATATATATATATATATATATATATATATATATCATACCATACATAAATCCCCTACTAACATTTGCCCCGAGGCCTCACACATCTACACAACTTCCAGCCCTTCATTCAGCATGCTTTGAATCGACCTGTTACGCACACCATTTGAAAAGGGAAAAATTTTCCGAAATTAATAATGGAATACGTCGCATAGACTTACAAGTAAGACATTTTACCATACAACTGAATATATATATATATATATGCTTATTGATTTGTAAATCGCCACTTGTTCTCGTCTCCTCTTACCAACAGCGACTATAATTCATTCCTCGCATTGTGACAGCCTTCGAAATCTCTTTTACACACACATATATATTATTATTATTATTATTATTATTATTATTATTATTATTATTATTATTATTATTATTATTATTATAAAAATGATATAAAAAGATAAAAGCTAGATCTCAAGTAACATCTGTTCATCGTTGTATTAAAGTGACAAGCGCTTCTACGACAATAGTGCCACTGTCTAAGTCTCAGCAACAATAACCCAGTGACAAGCCATTGTAAGATGACTGGTAATTGCTTTGACCGCAAATTTCTCGTAAGATTTGTCCTCTTCTAGAAGGATTGTCTTCACCACGGCTTGCAGGAGCTTTTTCTATCCCGCTAGTGTCATTTAACCATGACTGGGACTTAGGTAGCTGGGCACCAGAGCATGGTCCATACGCCGGTGAGTCATAAACGCCACAATCAACAGGACCTAAGCTCCTCTGGAGGTCTTTGTGAGGGTAATCTAACCCTTAAAATTTGGTTAAAAAAAACTTATCCCACAAGGTAGTGGGGATCCAGTTTTCTGGGGCTGAATATATATATATATATATATATATATATATATATATATATATATATATATATATATATATAGGTAAGTAAGTTATAAAATGTATATGGCGCTTAAGCTATACTGAATATACTGCGTTTTATCCACTCTCGGGAGTCCTGAAGAATTATTCAGTGTAGCTTAATCGCCATATACATTTTATAACTTACTTACTAGCTCTACCTACGTATTGAGCACTTTTGAAGTAAATACTTAAAGTTTACGCATTAATCTATACTTTCGTATAATAATTTTATGTGAGTAAATTAAGTAGTTATATATATATATATATATATATATATATTAAATTTATTTATACAAACATTAATGGCTACATATGTGCATACATGTTTCTGTAATCACCCGCGTTGGGGAACTGCGTCTTCAGGCCAAGAATTACCGTCGAAAACACTTGGCCTAAAGACGTAGTCCCCCAACTCGGGTGATTACAGAAACATGTATGCACATATGTAGCCATTAATGTTTGTATAAATAAATTTAATATACCTGCTCTGTTCACTCATTGAGCACTTTTGGTAGACATATGTTGTTTGATTGGATGTACTTCCAGGAAACTAAACTCTACTGTACATACATACATACATACATATATATATATATATATATATATATATATATATATATATATATATACTGTATTAACAAAACCAAGACTTCAAAAAAGAAATTCGTAGAACAAAAAGTGTATATATATATATATATATATATATATATATATATATATATATATATATATATATATATATATTAGCTTACTAACCTTACTACTGATACAAATATAGCGCCATGTACGGACTTAATCTCTTCGTGAGAGTTTCGAATTAATGTATACTTTTTCATAGCTGTAGGTTTCAATAATTTACTATAATAAGTAAAACTTCTTATTAGTTGTTTTAGTTTTTTGGGTTTTTTATGTGTTCTCTCATGATTACTAAAGTTTTCAATTCATTTCAATATTACTTATCCATTTTTAATCTACAGCAAAAAAAAAAACCTATATACTTATTTATTGTGCGCTGCTAGAAGGGAAGAAGAGAGTGGACACTAATTAGGTATTCAATTTCTCTTTCTTTCTCTCTCTCTCTCTCTCCCTCCCTTTCTCTCTATCTCTCTCTGTCTCTGTCTCTGTCATGTAGTACTGAACTTTTTACCTCGGATTAACATAAAGAAACAGAACAATAGAATAGAAGAAAGTGGAAAATAAGAAATAGAAATATTTGATCTATTAAAGAAAAGTGAACCGGGTTCTGGATATGACCTTAAACTATATCCGATTGTGAGGCCCCAGCTTGCGGAATTTGAAGAGTGTGGATCCACCCTTTAATTGACATTGCTCCCAGGTCCACTCTGACCCGGAGTGGTAGTACATGTTAGGGTAAATAGAAACCAACCTGAAAAAAAACCCAAATATATTCTATTAAAATTCTTTTTTTTTTCAAAATCACTGGATTGGGCATTAAATGACCTGAAAAGGGTTGATATGCCGTAAAACAAACAACCAACCAACCAACCAAAAGTGAACCGCCATCTATTTCGACACTTTTAGCCAAAAATGCTTTGGTGTATCTTTAATTTCACCTCTAAATTTAACCATCTAAATTCTTCAAATGTTTGACAGAAGCACTACCACCCCTCACAGAGGCTCCGTTTAACATGTAAAAAATCAACGTGAAGTTATGCTATTGATTTTCCAGATAACCTGTATCAGAAAAGGCCTTAGAGAAACAAACGTTGATTAATTCAACTTTAGTATATTACCGTTTTACATGCTGGCATGTGTTGGACGACTTTTAGAAATCAACTTTCAAAGTAACCTATCTCTGGTTAGGTTTTTATTTTATGTACAATATTGTCAGAGAATTACTTTCCATGGAATATTATTCACAAAATTCCTTTCCCTGGAATATTATTCAGAAAATTGCTTTCCTGGAATATTAGTTAGAGAATTACATTCCATGGAATATTATTCAGAGAATTACTTTCCATGGAATATTATTCAGAGAATTACTTTCCATGGAATATTATTCAGAGAATTACTTTCCATGGAATATTATTCAGAGAATTACTTTCCATGGAATATTATTCAGAGAATTACTTTCTATGGAATATTATTCAGAAAATTACCTTCCATAGAATATTATTCAGAAAATTACTTTCCATAAAATATTATTCAGAAAATTACTTTCCATAGAATATTATTCAGAAAATTACCTTCCATAGAATATTATTCAGAAAATTACTTTCCATGGAATATTATTCAGAAAATGACCTTCCATAGAATATTTTTTTAGAAAATTACCTTCGATTGAATATTATTTAGAGAATTACTTGCCATAGAATATTATTCAGAAAATTACCTTCCATAGAATATTATTCAGAAAATTACTTTCCATGGAATATTATTCAGAAAATTACCTTCCATAGAATATTTTTTTGAGAAAATTACCTTCGATTGAATATTATTTAGAGAATTACTTTCAATGGAATATTATACAGAAAATTACTTTCCATGGAATTTTATTCAGAAAATTAACTTTTATGATGATGACATCATCTTCTATTCTGTTATTGTTGCTCCTTCATCTTCTTCAGATCAGTTGAAACATGCAGCTGTTCTAGAAGTTTACTGTTTTCTATTATGGAATTGAGTAAGAAATGGCTTGTTTTTGTTTGATCTGTTTAAAACTCAGGTGTTGTCTTTCAATCGTAGACGTGTTCTTTTTTCTTCCTGAGATTCTTATGGATGTTTCTGCTCTCGATGAGAAATCAACTCTAAGACTTTTTGGTCTTTATTTCTCGTCAGACATTTCTTGGGATTTATATATTAAATATATCGGTCTTTCTGCATCTCGTAAAATTGGTTCTTTCTGTTGCACGAAACACTTGCTCACAACTGAAGTTATTCTCTACAAATCTACTGTCAGACCATGTATGGAGTACTGTTGTCATATTTGGCCTGATGAATCTGTGTCTTTTATTTTATTTAAAAAGGTTCTTCATAAACTGCTGAGACGTATCTCTAATTCTTCTTCACTGCAACTCTTATCTTACAGAGATAATATATCTAGCCTTAGTTTTTTTTTATATAAGCACTATTATGGCATGCGTTATTCAGAACAGCCTAAACTATTCCCTGCTTTCGACTCGTTTGACTCGTTTGTTTAATGGTCTCTATCAATTCAGTTTTAGTCACTCATTGTAATACAGCTTCCAGTAACTTCTTTTCAATGACTGCAAGGTTGTGGAACTCTCTTCTTGTTCACTATTTTCCTTCTACCTACAGCTTGGGTCTTTTCAAGACTAAGCTCAATAGGCATCTCCTGTCTCTGCGATAGTCACCTTTGGTTCTTGTTAGCTCCTTATTTCAATTGGCTTTATGTCTTGTCTCAAACGATTTCTATAAAAAAAAATGCATACATACCATGATTCAGAAGTTATGGCATCGATTTTTGAAACACTATATATTATGGTGAAATAGATATACTTATGTATTTTTTATATTTCGACAATATTATCATTTCATCAGACCTTTTCATAGTAACTGATTAAATGTCTTTGAAGTTTCCGCTCAAATAGAAAATAAAATGCACTCTGAAGATATTTCAATTAAAAAATAATTACCTTTCCTCTGCCAATATCGGACTTACAAAAACAATGATTAATTTCGGATTATTTGCCGACGGTTTATTTATACATCAATTTTTAAGCATTTAATCTCGTCCTCGTCAGACGGATGCGTTTTACCAATTCCACAAAAAAATCCAGGTTCTTTTAAACGACAGAGGCGCGTGTATAAATTAAAGCTTTTTTCTTTGTTTTTATTTTTTTTCTGCCGATAAAGCAGGAAACTTGACACGTGCCTTTAAACTTTAATCCACACCAGAAATTACCTCCTAATCGATAGTTTAAAATTAGTGCAAAATTAGGTTATGTAAATCACTGGAAGGTACCGAAATACTTAGTCAATTTAATTGTAACAGCCGAAAATTAGCAAACGGTATCTTTTGTTTATTAAAGTGTTTTTTAACCGTATCTTTTGTTTATTAAGTTGTTAGGTGAAAATAAAGAATAGTTAATCCCTCCTCGTGGTAAGAAAGGCTTTCTTACTAATAACACTATTATTTCTTCTCCTTCTCTCCAAACAATTTTTCTTCTCCACACAGCCCATTCGTCTATAGCTGGACACACACACCGACAACTTTCCGTTCCTCGTGGAATTAGTCGGCATTTTCTTTTCTAATTAGTATATATAATTATACTATGAACTAACCCTCCCTGACGAAACTTGACCCAGTTAACACTGAGGGAATGAATAAGATTTTTTTTTTAATTCTAGATATTATTGTGGCCCTGTCGGTGGGGCATTAGAATACGCCGACTGCCCCCCTGCAGAGGGTAAAAGTCCCTCAATGGGGGTCCTGGATATGACCTTAAACTATATCCAGTGGTGAGGCCCCAGCTTGTGGGCTTTGAGGAGTGTGGAGCAACCCTTTAATTACCATTGCTCCCAGGTCCACTCTGAGTGGTAGTACCTGTCAGGGTCCCAACTATGGATTAAATAGAAACCGACGCGAAAACAACAAATATATTCTATTAAAAAACATTTTTTTCAAAATATTTCGATTCGGCATTAAATAACCCGAAAAGGGTTGATATGCCGTAAAACAAAAACAACCAACCAACCAACCAACTAGATATTATTGATCTGAGATAACGCTGATCAAGAACATATGAACTTTCGGGGTCTTTTGTTTTAGTTCTTATTTTTAGCTGGACATACAAACGTATACACATATATTTGCCCTTTATATAATAGACAAGCAGAGGTACCCGGCGTTGCTCGGGGTCATATAAAATTAAATAGAAGTAAAATAGAATAACATCTTTATATTAAAATTTATATCCCCATCTCTCTCTCTCGCTCTCTCTCTCTCTCTCTCTCTCTCTCTCTCTCTCTCTAGCTGTCTCTTTATCTTTCTCTTTCCCTCTCCTCATTATATCGTCTTTCTCTATCCATCCATTTAACCTAACTCATTTCTTTGCCCAGAAAATACAAAAAAAGCAAAAAACAAAATAGAGGTAAAATATTTAATATCTTTTTATTAAAAACTTAAATCTCTCTCCGTCTCGTTCTCTTTTCTCGTCCCCTCATCCCTCTTCCTAACCTTCCCTTCTTCAAATGCCTAACCCATTCCCCTTTTAATTGATTTTTTTAATAATTTCCAGACTTTTGTTCCAATATGATAATATGAGCATAAATAATCTTGATAATGGCAACAGTCAAAAGAGATTTGATGTATACAACTTCTGATCCAGTTAAATATCGTCCTGTTAGCAAAACTTTTGACAGATTAATCAACGGAAGATATGTTCATTTTTTTTTGGAAAGTCTGGGCCTTTTTGTGATGTTCAGTGTGGCTTTTTGTTGTAGCTGAACGTATACGTCAGTTATTATGATTTAATTAATTTAATTATGATTTAATTAATTTAATTAATATAATATTAGGATAACTCAGAAGAGAGTAGGGCTATTTTGCTGGATATTTTGAAGGCGTTCAGCAGAGTGTGGCATACTTGTCTTCATAAAAAATTTTGAGGTTATAATATTGGTGGTAAATTTCTTGATATTATTAGATCTTTTTTTTTCTGATCGAAGCTTGCAAGTAAATTTGGATGGTGTATTTTCATTCTCTTTTCCTATTAATGCCGGTGTTCACCAGAGCTCTATTCTAGGTCGAACACTTTTTCTTCTTTATATACATGATCTTCCAGGAAATATTATTCAGAAAATTAACATTTATGCTGATGACACCACCTTCTATTATGGTATTGCTTCTAGTTCATCCTCTTCAGATCAATTGAAATGCGTAGTCGTTGTCTTTCAATTGTATACGTATTCTTTTTTCTTTCTGAGAGTCATCATCACCATTCGGTTCACTGTCGCCCAAAAACAATTTGTCAACGATTAAAAGTGTTTGTTTTTTTTCCACCGTTTCAATGCAATAAAAATGTGTTATTTATAAAAATGTGTTTTTGACAATGGATGAAACATGGATCCACCACTGAACAGGTGAACGCTGGCGAAAGACACAAATAGAATTTTTACTAGAATTTATATTGAGGGATATGTTTCACATAAAAGTTTAATGTAAAATGATCAGTCACTTCCCGGCCATATAGTGTTTGAATGACATGTAATCGTTCTTGTAAAATGTTAGATGCAGGATATTCTTTTATGGGGGAGTGGGGCGCAGCACCTAAAGTTTAGTTTAGTTATAGGATTGATACAGATTTTTTTTAGACGTGGGGGGTACATTGAATTAAGGTTTATTTGCTCACAGTCGAACAAAAACAATTTATTCATTTATTTATTGCGGACTATTATCCTCATCTTTCTTAGTTGTTGTTTCCAATGGCCTTCGTCAGGTGGTAACTGCGACGGAATAGGAAGTTTAAATCTCCTAACTGAATGAATAAAATGATAATAATAATGAATTCCAATTAAATAATTGTTGTGGTGGCACCCACTCATTTACATATGTGTATAATATTACACATAAATAACAAGACTCGGTTACTCTGAGTGTGTGTTAACCAGAAGCCACCGAAGCCGAGAGCAGATATGTTCTCCAGCCAAGACTCTCTTACCTGACGACCATTATGTAAATATACTGTAAATATACTTTTCCTAATACACTTCTTATTGATCTACCTTTGTTTAGTCTTCATTTGTATTGCCTTATACGTTATTTGATTAAGCCTGCAAACATAACAGTTGGCGACGAAGATGAACGTCAAACATAACAATAATATATACCATTCGGTACAGACCCGACCATGGAAGATCAGATAATAAATAAACATGGATTTATAAGACCAAAAAATCCAACCTTGATCGCCCTTTAGGGCCCGTGGCGCAGTGGATAGAGACATTGAATCTCTACGGTTCCAGCTAATAATTGTCTGAAGATAGCGGTTTCAATCCTACCCAAAGCCGGCCAGAGGCTTACTTGGCCAAAACGTAGTGAGGCGACAACAACTATGTATGGCAGTAATTGCTGAGAATTTAGTTAGGAGATTCGGAGTTCCTATCTTGTCGCGGTTACCACCTGATGAAGGCTGGAGGAATAGTTGGCCAAAAACGTCATGAAACAACATCTAAAAAAGATGAGAATAATAGTCCACACAAAATAAATTAGTAAATAATACTCATCTCAATAATGAATTCCAATTAAATAACAAAAACAATCTGATAACGATTCAAAGTGTGTGTGGCTTTTCCAAGACATGTTGGGAGCCCTCCTGAGCATCCGTGTATAACATTCATCTAATTTCGAATTGTAGAAGGTTTGTTTTCAAAAACATGGAAAATAGAACTGGTATGGTCCGATAGAAGACTTGGTCAAGCTTGATCTCTAAGGAGAAAAGAGGAAGTAAACTTCTGATTCATACTTTATATATTTCATACATTTTGAGCTGTTCCAAGTAGGCGAATTTTTATAATGATTTAATGTTTTTTTAATATATGTTTGTTGTGGTAGGATCCACCTTATTAGCATACGTGGAGTGTCAACCATATAAATATGGTTGGTACCATAAAGACGGGAGAGACTCAACAGAGAGACCCAACAAGAGACTCAGAGCGACAACGAGATCGGGAGTTGACGACTACCCAGCCGACACCTTCTCCAGGGACGGTCTTCCCATGGACTTTATGTAAATATTGTATATACTTTCTTGCTCTCAATATCTCTGTTCTATTTTACTTTTTTGTTGTAGTTATTTATTTCCATGTGTTAAGTCGAGTATTAAACGATTTTAGTGGCATCGCACTGAATGAGAAAATTTACAAAGCAAATAGATAACTTCCCCATGTTACTAACCTTGTTGCTTAGAATAATCTTGCCATAATTCATAAAAATATCTGCAGTTTGGAAATTTCTAAGCAAACAATATTAGTGATGTTTATGCATTTTATCTTTTTACAAATGAATCTAACTCAAAATTTGATGTAGAGCAATAGTTTTCTTTCTTTTTTTATCTTTATATCTGATCTATTTTTAAAGTTTTTTTGACAGAACGGCTAGTTTTTGTAAAGTTCACTAAACTAATCTTACTCACCGAGTTGCCGAGAATATATATTCTAAAATTTTTCCTGAGTGAACATAAATAAAGAAATAATGTGTGTGTTTTTTTGTTCGTTTTTTTTAATTCCATTTTCACCCCAAACAAGGCACAGTGCTACTATACCAATGGACTCTATGTAACTATTGTGTATACTTTCTTGCTCTCAAGATATCTGTTCTATTTTAATTCTGTGTTGTAGTTATTTATTCCATGTGTTCAGTCGAGATCCAGCAATATTTCAACTTCCTTCTATTAACTTTTAATTATTTCAAGTACTCGAATGAAAACTGATATTACTTTTTTCTGGAAGTCTGGTAAGCTATAATTAGAAATAATTGCCCAGTTTCTTAAACATTCTCCACATTCTAAGCTTCATTCTCGGCATGGGGGAAATATTGATGTACACATACCCAAGGCAATAGCAGAAATCCTATAAAATAACCTTTAGTCACTTAGTAAATGGGACCGTAAACGGTTGGTAACATGTAATATTACTAAGACTAAGCTTTTTAACTTTAACAACTACAAAATCCTTCTCAACCACCGATTGCCATGACAAATAACACCTTACCTGAGAGCCCATCTTTCAAACTCCTCATCTTAACATTCACAGGCAACAGGAAATACATTGAGAATATTGTCAAGGATGCTACAAACAAGGTGGGCTCCTTCTAATGTGCTAGAAAATTACTCACACTAGAGAACATCCTATATATTTGCAAAGCCACAATTCGCCTATGCATGGAGTATTGTTGCCATATCTAGGCTGGTGCACCTAGAACAAGTCTCTCACTTTTAGACAAGATCCAAAAAACGAGTCTCAAATCTAAAATGATCTGCACTATTGGTCAAGCTCTAACCTCTCTCTCTCTCTCTCTCTCTCTCTCTCTCTCTCTCTCTCTCTCTCTCTCTTTGGTGCAATGTTGCGCTCTTGTGTCTGTTTTACAAGTATTTTAATGAAATGAGAAAACAATACACCCTGCAAGGACAAATGGTGGCCTCAGTATAGATATATGAGACTGTCAGATGTGAGTAATTTTCAAGCATTGTAGAGAGAGCCTACCTTTTTTGCAGTAACCTTGGCAATGTTTTAAATGTCTTCATAAAAATTATCCTAACACAAAGAAAATGTATTGTCAGAGTAAGCAAATAAAGAGAGACGCACACGTACAATTTACTCTGTTGACTGTATCTGAGAAAATGTAGCTGCAGTCAGTAAAGGGAGATCATACAAGAATGACAAACTGTCTGGGAGTTTGGAAAACAATGACTATCAAAAATAGACACCGCAATCAAAGTTATAAAAGCCATGCCAAAATGACGAGACGCCCAGATCCTGTGCAACCGACTTGGAAACCAGCTAAGCAAACGGTTGAATCTAGTTTCTAAATCATCCACGTTGGCTAGAATTATAATCTTGGTTTCTGGAAGAGGAGAGTGTATTCTCTCATTCAATTATATGATTCAGAGAGATGGGCTCTTAACTTTATGAGCCCACGCAATTATATAAACGATGACAATTTAAAAATAAATATTACTTTATTTTTCTAGGAAAACATTGTTTTTTGAACAGCTGAAGAGGGTGTATTCTCTCTTTCAATAGTATGGTTCAGAGGAGATAACTTCTTAACATTGTGAGCAAATGCAAGTATAATGACGTTTTAAAAATAAATGTTGCTTCAATTTTAAAGGAATAAATCAGTTTTTGAACAGTTAAGGAGAATGTATTCTCTCTTTTAATAGTATGATTCAGGGGAGATAACTTCTTTGCATTATAGGTGAATGCAAGTATAAAAAATTCGTTTTTTTTTAAATTAATAGTACTTTATCTTTCAAGAAAAAAATCGTTTTTAAACAGTTGAAGCAAGTGTATTCTCTCATTCAGTAGTATGATTAAAGGGAGATAACTTCTTTGCATTATGGGCCAATGCAGGTATATAAAAAATGAGTTTTTAAAAAATTAATAGTACTTTATTTTTCAAGAAAAAATTCGTTTTTAAACAGTTGAAGCGAGTGCATTCTCTCATTCAGTAGTATGATTAAAGGGAGATAACTTCTTTGCATTATGGGCCAATGCAGGTATATAAAAAATGAGTTTTAAAAAAATTAATAGTACTTTATTTTTCAAGAAAAAATTCGTTTTTAAACAGTTGAAGCGAGTGCATTCTCTCATTATATAGTATGATTTAAGGGAGATAACTTCTTTGCATTATGGGCCAATGCAAGTATATAAAAAATGAGTTTTTAAAAAATTAATAGTACTTTATTTTTCAAGAAAAAATATTCGTTTTTAAAAAGTTGAAGAGGGTGCATTCTCTCATTCAATAGTATGATTTAAGGGAGATAACTTCTTTGCATTATGGGCCAATGCAGGTATATAAAAAATGAGTTTTTAAAAAATTAATAGTACTTTATTTTTCAAGAAAAAATATTCGTTTTTAAAAAGTTGAAGAGAGTATATTCTCTCTTTCAATAGTACGATTCAAGGGAGATAACTTCTAAATATTATCAGCCAATGCAAGTATGTAAACAATGACTTAAAAAATAATACCTTATTTTTCAAGGAAGAGATTCGTTTTTAAACAGTTAAATTGTTTACTTGATATTTACTTATAATCGGATTCTGCTTGATATAATAATATATATATAAAACTCTGTGAACTGCCCGACCGCCCTTGCTTGCATCTTGTCTACCAAAAACATTGTTGTCGTGGAAACCAGCTCGTATTTAATAAAATTCGCACTCTTTTCCACAGTCCAACCGTATTGAGTACAAAAGAACCAGTCTTAGTTTAACTTGTAGACATTGTTTCATGATTAAACTATGTTTTGGTTTCGGTTTCGATTCTAGCTGATGGCACTCAAATCATATATTTTTTTTTTAACTTTTGAAATCATAACTATATATTGGGCACAATATAATATGGCATAATTGACTCTATAATGATGAATACGATATCTGCGTAAATTAAAAGATCATGTTTAAGCATATGTTACGACCAGACAACGCCGGGCGCACCTGCTAGTTTTCTTATAAGACTTAAAAATATACCAAGAACGCTCATTCTAATTTTGGCCACAGACTGTTTCGATTTTATAATATGCCTAAATTTTAAGGCCTAAGATTAAGAAAGAAATTAAAATATATGAAATATTACTTCATTGCTTTTAAATTGTAGCAAATTCAGTGCATATTTTGAACATCTTTTGGAGGTTGTGTCATACTCTATATCTTTACTATTACATAAAAGGAACTCTGTGCATGTGAGTTCAATCATGCAACTATGAAACTGATCGGACTGGATAGGAGAAGGGAGAAAGAGGAAGTGAATTTCTGAGTCACACCTTTTGTATTTCAGACATTTTGCAGAATATGAGCTTGTTTTGCTATGTTTAGTTCCAGTTTCGTTTCTAACTACTGGCACTCACATCATTTTTTTTTATTAATGTTGAAATCATGACTATATGTTGCACATAATATAATCCCTATATAAAATAATTGACTCTACAATAATAAATACGAAATCTGTATAGATTAAAACGTCATATTGAAGCGTATTTTACGACTGGGTAAGGCCAGGCGCCCCTGATAGTCCCCCATAAACTGTAAATAGTCTCTGTTTATGATGATGCTGAAGAATTGGAATTAGTAACAGATAAATAAGTCACCAAGAAAAAAAGGAGGTGGCAGTTGCATAACTTATAAACTGAACACTAAAATAGATGGCCACGTCAATTTGTGTAGCTGAACCCATAAAAAACAAGTGTTACGCAAAGAGTATGAGTTTTCTAATCACTCAACGACAATTCTATTTACTGCTAGCGTTTGAGCCAAATCAAAGTTTCAAATGATGACTCTTTCTTTTCTATTGATGCCAGTTCAATTCTTGTAAAGTTTATCAATGTTGACTTGGTAATAAACCCTTCGCACCAAACTTCAATAGGAAATATATTGGTTGTCCAGCTATTTGGGACACATTACTCCCTTAATTCTTTTTGATTTTCCAACTTTTGTTGATATAGCGATACGTACCTCGTCTATATTTACTTCAAAAGGAACTGTTAATTCAATAATGTGAGCTTTTTTGAATTAATAGACCAAATCATGAGATCTGGATGATGGATAGATAATATGATTTCAATTGGAGAGGGGAATCGGCTCTTCAAATCTAATGCCATAGTCTGATAATTGCATTGATGTCAAACTCTCATAGAATCCTTATTTTTATATCTCTATTCATATATATCTATTATATCTATAAAAGTGAGAAGAGTCTGTGTAACTGTGTGTCTGTGTGTCGGTCTGTGTGTCGGTCTGTGTGTGTACATTTCCCTACACAATAACTCTGTTAATTTTCAGTCTACAGACTTGAAATTTGATATACAGAGTACTGAGATTTGGGAAAATCTATGTGATCGGATTTCGGCCAGAAATTTGGCTGTTAAGGGGTCAAAGTTCAACGATTTGACTTTTGGGAACTCTACCAAACTCCTCCGACAATTTTGGGTCTAAACACTTGAAATTTTAGATATAGGTTCCTTGGACATGGGTCTAACTTAATAACTTGATTTGAGCCCAAAACAATAAATACTAAGGGGTCATAATAGGGGTCAAAGTTAAAACAAATTTGACCACTGCGGTCTCTACCAAATTACTCAGACAATTTCTGGTCTAAACATTTGAAAATTTACATAAAGCGTATTCAGAGATACGGCAAGCTTTTGAATCGGTTTGGGTCGAAAATTTTTAGTTACCGATATATAAATGTATGTATGTATATATGTATGTTTGCATGTCTACCCAACACTTTCGACAGAGGCGACGGATTTTCTCAAGATCAGAATCGTTTTGAAGATCGATCTTTCAGACGATAAATATCGAAATATTGGCTAAAAACATTAATTTCTTCACCTTAAACTGGGCACTTTTCTACAGGGGGGGTCGCTTTTTTCGCCGATATTTTTGAAAGTCATCCTCTCTTTTCGATTGCCTAGCCTTCATTTTTTAAAAAATGTCACTTCCGGTTTGGCGGTGGTCGTAACAACATAGACGTCAGGGTTTTTTTTCAGTTCTTTTCTTCCTTTGCGGTACGGGTTCGATCCTGCTTTCTTACTACCACATTTTGTTCTGCTCAACATACACATCCAACCACCCGGGCAACGCTGGGCTAAAATGCTAGTATATATATATATATATATATATATATATATATATATATATATATATATATATATATATATGTATGTATATATATATGTGTATATATATATGTGTATATATATGTATATATATATATGTATATGTATATATATATAGCTTAGATGGTTAGGAGAATAGTGTAAATTCAATTCCATAAGAAGATACTTATCGGGATAATATAAAGCTCAGCAAATTTCATTGGAGCTTGTATCGGAAAACAATAAGAATGGAAAATGAAGTCACAAAAACTATATGTTAGTGAATATAGAATGGTTCATTTATTTAATAAACGTATACAAACATTTAGTTGGGGATAGAGGGGACTCTATATACCAATGAATTTTGAAGCTTAATGCTTCTCATCAGAAGAGTAGAGAAGATGCTAGGTAACATAATTGGGATGCGACGTCTAGTGAGGGATTCATCAGGAACGAAATAAATCAATGAAAATAAACGATATAGAGCAATAGAATAAATGAAAATCTGGAAGAAAATTCTGTAAATTAAAAGAAATTACAACAAATTTACTGTCCGACAAGCAATACATATATTTAAAGTTGTTTTTTTTTTACTTAATCCATAGAACTTTCAATAAATGGCTCATCTCATCAGAGGAAATGTTTTTAGCAAAATAATGTTTATAGACAGTCATAAATTTTTCTAGATCGAAAAACTTGCATCAAAAGTCTAAAAGAAGCCAAGATTAAAAAAAGAATATTCCATGGTGTAGAAAAAAAAGAGAGGCACCGTTGTAAGATCTAAGATCCAGATCAAATGGAGAGATTTTTTTAATATTCAAATACATTAATTAATCCATAAAACATAAAAAAATCAATTGCACATTGTAATATTTTTATTACTATAGGAATGATTTTGCTGTAAAGCTAGTTAGATGTTTACTTAAAATTTCTCATACAATTAATATATTTTAAATTAATATATTAAAAGCTATTAACAATATCAAAATTATAATAGAATATAACCCCACAACGAACCTTTAAATTTTTGTATTTCCTATAGAACAATAAATTTGTTGCTAATTTTGTAATTTAAATAATCTGATTTCATATACAGGGTCCGCCAATGAATAGGGAAGATTTTAGAAATTAATTAGAAATTAATTAGTTATTGAAAAAATAGATTTTAACAACTTTATTATACATAAATGAAATCTGCATTCTTTACCATTTTTTTTAATGAAGAAGCAATACTATTTTTTTAATTACTCCTTTTAAATGGGTATTATTAATAGCATAGCATTCTTGGATTAAGATGTAAAATTCTCCATAACTTCTTGCAGCATATTTACCGGTATTGCTTCAATCTCATTTGTAATGCGTTCTCTGAGCACCGGAACTATTTTAGGTGGGTTACTTTCGAACACTTTCGTTTTAGGAAAGCCCCATAAAAATAGTCACAAGCATTCAAATCGGATGAACGAGGAGGTCAAGGGATATTTCCGTTGCGAGAGATGATACAAGCTGGAAATAAAGCATTAAGGACATCGATGGAAATTTTTTCCGTGTGACATGTATCTCCATCTTGTTGAAAAAGTGTTGGCTCATCGACTGTAAAACCGGCAAGTTAAGAAGTGAAAAAATTATTTATCATCCCAACATAGCGCTGAGCATTTAGAGTGACTGCATTACCAGCCTCATTTTCATAAAAAAATGGACCGATAATGCCTCTTGTAAACATAGCGCACCATACCGTTACTTTCTAAGCATGAAGGCGTTTCTCATGAAGCAAGCAAGAATTTTCCTGCACCCAATTCCTGATGCTCACCCGTCCACTGTTCCATGATATCTGACGTCTGAAGGTAAGTTTTACCCTCCCTCCCACAATGCTACCTGCCATTGCTTCTTCATTTAAAAAAACTGGTTACGAATGTAGATTCCATTTATATATAATAAATGTGTTAAAATCTATTTTTTTCAATAACTAATAACTTTTTAAAATCTTCCGATTCATTGGTGGACCCTGTATATAAAGTAAAAAAAAAAGCTGAAAAATATTTTTTTAATAAGACAAACCTATCAGGATAAAAACTCTATGGCCGATTAAGAGAAGAAAAAAAATAAGTTAAAAGGATAAAGAGTAAAATTACATAGGAACTTTATTAATTATCAAGCCAATAAGGGGAGAAACATATGGCATTTCGAAGTTAAATGCTTCTCGTCAGAAGAGGATAAAATTCTGGCATTATACTAATAATAAAATTACTACTAAAATGAAAACCCATCAAGAATGAAGAAGTTGGGAAAGTAGAAATATCTCTTAAACGTTACTCGTTTTTTTAACAAAGGAGAAAGAACCGTCTTTATTTTTCTGTACACAACACTTCGAAAGCATCAAAACTGACAGAGAAAAATAGCTTATTGTTGTGCCTATAGCCATCCGTAGTAGAAGCGAATGGTTGATTATTGTTCGGGGCTCACTTGCTTGCTATATATGTAAACAACGACCATGTATGAAAATAAAACGTATGAGAGAAATGAATCATCATGTGTTTACCTGTGTGTGAATGGGCCTGGATCGTCATAGGTGAAAAATGCTGGAGTCATTATGCAAACAAGGAAGAACTAGTCAACTCAATTTTTTTCTTTGTGGTGACTGACGCCATGCTGGTTAGTGTTTAGACGTTCGGCAAATACCTTAAACGTAAATTCCTTTATTCCGAGAGATGGAAGCAAAGAGCCAATGTGATTGCGTCGACATTGGGGGGGGGATCATTATTCTAAGAAATGAAAATCGAAAAATAATAATGGCGAGTGTATTTGTAGAATAAGCGAACATGGACGAAAGAGGATTTGGTAAGTGTAATAATGTTTCTGGTTCTTTTGAGGAGAGGAGTAGTAGTAAATAATAAATGAGCCAATTATCGTGCTACTTCCTGTGAAGATGGCACGTGAATGGAATTTACTCTCTTTGGAATTAATATAATAATATGTGATAACAAATGAAAGAGATTGTTACTAAGTGCAAAACCTACATCAGATAATGGCTAGCAGTGGCAATGGGATAAATTTTTATGTAGCGTCTGTATTTTTGAAGCTATGAAGTCATTTATATAGGGGGAAAATGTGCCTATTTATATAAATATACATATATATATATATTTTTTGTTCTGTCTATTTAGGCAGCAGTCTTCTATTTAAACAAACATGGTTAAAAATAACTAAACGTTCTACTTAATAATACTTTTTTACAAATTTTTCTGTATTAAAATTTAAAAAAATGAGCATTCTATTATTTGTTTGTACAAAGATCCTTACAAAAATTGGAAAAACAAAAAAGGTATAATTAAGCCTCTTAATTTTAACAATGCCTGCAATATATATATATATATATATATATATATATATACATACATACATACATACATATATATATATATATATATATATATATATATATATATATATATATATGTATATATATAAGTGTAGTAGAGTCGAGAAAGGTGAAAGTAGGAAAACACAACGATTGGTGAGAACACGAACAACATTTATATCCAGAACAGGGTTAGTGATACAGGAAGATTAGTAAGTCTGTGGGGAATCGTGTCATTGAGCTGTCGGTACTTACTGCTTATATGACTAATGGATAAGTTCATCTTAGTGATTATAAGGGTGTATATGTCCCCACAATACCCCTTCCCACTCTTTTTTGTTCTGGGGGAAAAAAACGTTAATATTTCTTCCTTTTTGGATCGATGATAAGAGGTTCAGTAACCTTTCTCTTTCTTGTAGATCGGTGCTGTTCTAAGTTTGATATCGAACATATCATATAACGTATCGCTAGCTTCTTCCTCGACTTGAGGTGTGTCTTTGCCATCGTTACGACGTCGTCTAATTTGATTTATGTGTCTCTTGTGAGTGGTGGTAGGGTCTAGAACGATGTAGGCTGTGTTTCCAATTCTTTTGTCAATTGTTCCCTGTTACCAAAATGATGTATTGTTTCCGTATGCTGTATTATACTTTTTGTGGGAACGGTAGTTGTCCTATCTTAATTTGTTTGTTTTGGCAGTAGTTTTTCGAGTACTGGTCGTATTTTTCGTATTTTTCGAATACTGGTCGTATTTTTCGTGCAAACATAGTCTCTGCAGGAGACGTTTCTTCAGGGGTATTCGGGTTCAGTGTGATCCTGTAAACCTGTCAGAACTGAAGGTGTTCCCGAAGCTTTCTTCAAGCTATTTTAAAAATGTGTACTAAACGTTCTGCCTGTCCATTTGAACTTCGATGATACGGAAGTATAGTAATGTGTTTTATTCGAAAACTGTCGCAGAATTCCTTAAAATCAGTTGATGTGAACTGTGTCCCGTTGTCGCTGAATAAGCAATCGACAACACTAAATTGGGAAAAAAGTTAATGGAGGAAAGAGATAGTGACCCCTGTGGTGGGTCTCTGGAACCTGAGTACTTCTGGCCATTTTGAATAGCTATCTCCACTGGTCCTGCGAAATCCACATTTATTCTCGACCAAGGTTGGTCTGTCTTTGGCCATGGTTTGTAGGTGATTGGTGGTGCTTTAGCTGCTAGAGAACAACCCTTGCAAGAATCCA
The DNA here is from genome assembly GCF_053919585.1 of Euprymna scolopes. Classification (NCBI taxonomy): domain Eukaryota; kingdom Metazoa; phylum Mollusca; class Cephalopoda; order Sepiida; family Sepiolidae; genus Euprymna; species Euprymna scolopes. The sequence continues at coordinate 104,377,428 of NC_136498.1, forward strand.
CAAAATTTGAGATGTCCACATCCATATTTGGCCAGTATACATAACTCCGCATAAGGCTTTTCGTCCTATTCTTCCCTGGATGTCCTGCGTGAAAACCTCTTAGTATTTGTATCTGTAAAGTCTTGGGTATAACCATCCTTTCACTATATACTAGTACGTTGTCACACAAGGAGAAAATGCCCGCTATCTGTCGATGTTTTTCCATGATTTTTTGCTTTGTGGAGCAAATGTATTCCTCTTCTTGGGCTTCGCATTTTATTTCCTGTGGGGTAACTGATAATTTAATCACGTTAAACATCAGATTCTTGATCTCGCTGTCGTTTTTTTAAGAAGTGCCTTCTAATGGTTCGCTTTGACTTGGAATTAGCCTTAACAATCCGTCGGCATTACCAATTTTTTGTGAGGGTAGGTATTCTAACTTAAAGTTATAGTTAAGTAAGATCGTACCCTATCCCAGCAATCTGTTTGCTGTATACACAGGTAGTCCTTTTTCCGATACGAAGACAGTAAGGAGCGGTTTATGGTGAGTTTGCAAATTAAAAAAATCTTCCATGCACATAACGATGGTACTTTGTTACCGCGAATATTATTGCGAGGGCTTCCTTCTCGATCTGCGAGTAATGTTTTTCCGAAGGTAATAACGTGCGTGACGCATGTGCTACTTGTTTCTTGCTTCCATCTGTGTAGTATGTGTAGTATGCATACATTCAGATGCCCATTCCCACGTAGTGTCTTTCTTCAAAAGTTTGTTAAGTGGGGCCACGAAGATTATGCATATTGGGAATAAATGACTGGTAATAGTTGGCCAGTCCTAGAAAACTTTGTAGTTCGGCGACATTCCCGGGAGTTGGCATGTTCTTTATTGCAGTTGTCCTGTAAGGATCTGGTCTCCTTCCTTCTTTGTCAATTATGTATCCTGGGTATTTAATTTCTTCTAGGAAAAATTCGCACTTTCCTTCCTTAACTTTGAAACCGAAATCCTGTATCCGTGAAAATACTTTTAGTATGTGCTCTCTATGTTGTTCCTTGAATTTGCTGATGATAATTATGTCGTACAAATATACAGTTGCGAAATCGAGTCCGTCTAGCATAGTATCCATTATTTCTTGAAAAATCGCCGGAGCGACCTTAACACCAAATGCAAGTCTCTCAAATTTGTATAAACCCCTGTGGGTGTTTATGCAAAGTAGCTTAGAGGTATATTCCTCAACCGGAATCTGAAGATAAGCCTCACTGAAATCGATCTTAGAGAAGATCTTACCTCCATTCAGTTTTGCGAAAATCTCCTCGGAACTAGACAGTGGATAATGGTAGTATTTCAAGTCGAAAAGTCAGCGCAAACGCGGATTTCCTTCGATTTCTTTTTAACGTACACGGTAGGAGCTGCCCATTGGCTGAATTCCACTTTTGATAAGATTCCGGTCTCGACTAGTCTGTCATGTTCCTCATTAATTTTCTCTAGCGAAGCGAATGGTGCGTTCCTTTTCCCCCTAAAAACTGTTTCTGCATTGGATTTCAGACCAAATTTGGCTGTTGCTTTCCTACATTTACCCAAGCTCGCTGAGAAAATTTCAGGAAAAAGCTTTTTTAGATCCACTTTAAGTTCTTGTTTTTCTGTAGAAAACGATTCTACTTTTTGGCAAAAGGTGTTGATTGGTACATCGCACAGATTAAATTTCTGAAACCAATCGGTCCCGAACAAATATTATGTGTTCTTGAGCACAAATAATTTTAATAATAAGTTTTTTCGTTGTACAATTAAAAGTGATATTTGTAGTTAGTTCACCTTCAAAATTTATTTTTTCTCCAGTTACCGTATTTGCTGACTTGCCAGTTTTATGCATAGTCGGCCTATTTAAATTTCTTCACGTCTGTAAATTTATTATCGATAAATCCGACCCTGGGTTTAACTGTAATTTAACGTCCTTGTTTAAAATTCTAACTAAGACGTATTTTCGACTGTTATCTTCGTATTTCTTATCCATTCTCCTCGTTATTGTAGTGGAGTCGGGAAAAGTGAAAGTAGGAAACAAGACGACTGGTGAGAATACGACGAACATTTATATCCAGAGCAGGGTTAGTGATACAGGAAGATTAGTAAGTCTGTGGGGAATCGTCTCTGTACGACACCCGGATAGCTCTCATTGAGCGGTCTATACTTGCTGCTTATATGGCTAATGATTAGTGATTATAATGTGTGTATGAACCCCAAACAATAAGTAAATGAGTTATATCATAGATAGATAATAACATTTATTATTGTCTTATTAAATATTACAGTGAGATAATATTTTCAAGACGATCCTAGCCACAAAGTAAAGCTCAATATATAAAATATAGAGCAAAATATAAGTGTGGGGATTAAAGTTAAATTCTGTAGATTAAAATTCAAGTTAAGAATTTATTCTTTGAAACAAGGAATGTATGGAAAAGAATTATATTTATTTCCTTAATCCATGGACTTTTATCAGAGGAAATAAAATGCAAAAATTATCAGTTATTGATAAACAAGTATTTTGCTCATTAAAAGTTATTTAAACTGTATTTAAAATGCATAGATAAAGGATCGCGTTCTCACGAAACCAATGTGAAGCTATCCGTGTTGCAGGTCACCCAAATGTGACCCGTGCTCGTCCTTCGCAGGGGATCATTTGTTAGGTATCTCAGCGTGGTCGGGTTGATATGCCGCTGTCACGCTTGAAGTGAATAAATCTCATGCGCTCAAAATAAAGACAGACTTAGTTATCTGTTCTACTGGTTAATTCAAGATATATATATATACACAATATTTACTTATATACAATTGTCCGTATTTTACCAGACTCCACTGAGCCAAAAAGATAACATTAGATTGATTCTTCTCTCTCGAGATGGCGATGGAGGAATTCGGGGAAGAGAGGGGGTGATAACTCTTCGATGGTATTTGGCTCTCTCGAAAATCTCAGCTCGACTGCCGATTTTGGTGCGGGGACTGGCTTATGTAGTGAGGTGACGG